>NC_136956.1:13461804-13764304 GCF_032717465.1 Coenobita brevimanus
GAGGAGTACACCTGGACCTTGGGAACGCTCTGTGAAGCCTATGCCCAGATCCGGATACATAAAAATAAAAATTATTTCAAATCCATTAATACTTATTTAAATTTATCGTTATTTACAGTGCACTTTTAGAAGGGGAATCTTACTGCGCAGAGTTGGATACATAAAAATAAAAAATATTTCAAATCCATTAATAAGTGAGTACTAGAAGAAAGGTAGGATGCAAATACATCAAGATCCGTAATAAGTGTGGGAAAAGTGTTTAAAAACCAAACTGAGATACATAATGATTTTTATGTAGATGTAGATGAGTTTCCATTGAAGAACTGATATTGCCACCAGGGTCGGTGGTGATGTGGACAGGTAAGTAGAAAGGCAGGTAGGATGGTCGCCAAGGGAAAGGGAGAGGGAGGGGGGGCAAAGAGGAAAGACAGGAGGTGAGTGAGGAGAGATGCAAGGAAAGAAATAAGGAAAGAGGGAGGGAGGGAGAGAAGGAGAAAATGATGGAAAGAATCAAAAGGGAAAGGAAGTACGGAAAGAAGAGAGGCAGATGGAGGGTGGGACCGAATGACTAAGGAGAGGGGAGAGGGATGGGAAGAAAAGGGATTAAGTGGAGGAAAAGTAGGAGAGGAGGACAGGAAGGAGAGAGAGGAAAAGAAAGATGCGTGGACGGCAGGAGAAGGGAAGAAAAGAGAAGTATGAGAGGTTGGGCAGCTAGAAGTAGGAAGGCGGGATACCAGTAGTTTATTACAGACATAAATATCGGTGCATTATTTTACCTCCCTTACATTCTCTGCTGGTGTCTGTTTCCTTTCCGATGTACCCCATTCCCATCCTCGCCTTCCATCTCTCCTTCTGTCCTTCCATCTCCTAATCTCCCATTCCCGCTTTCTCTGTTTCCATCCTTACGACTTTCCCTCCTTGGCTTTTCCTCAACCCCTTCTATCTCTACTCCCTCTTGCTCTACCTCCCTGCTTCTCGCCATACCTTCGTTTTCTCGGCTTACTTTTCCTTTGCCTCATGTCTCCGTCCCAGCTTCCTTCCTTTTCTCTTTCTCGCCTCCCCTCCCTTTTTTCCCACTCATCCCTTCTCTTTACACTCCTTCACTTCTTCCCAACTTCATTTTCTTTTTTTTTTCCTTGTACGCTTTTCGCCTTCCCCCCCCCCTCTCTGTCCTTCCACATTCTAAACACTCCTATCCAGTTTCTCTCCTTCTTACCTTACCCCCCACTCCTTTCCTTTTCTTGCCTTCTGTGCCCCCTTCTTTTAACTTCCTATAATCTATCATCTCTATCCTCCATCTTACATTTATTCTTTCCTGCTTAATTTCCTTCCATCAACTATTTTCCCGTCTCTTCTTTCCATCATTTTCTCTCTTCCTTCAAAACTTTTTCTACCACTCTTCTTTCCTTTTCTGTCGTTCTCTTTCATTTTTCTCGGACTTTCTTTTGTCTCTTAGTTCAGTATACTTTCAAATCTCCCTACCTCCCCCTGCCTTCTCTCTCTCTCTCTCTCTCTCTCTCTCTCTCTCTCTTGTTTTGCTCTTGTCCCTCACCATCCTCTCTTCCTCACTCCAACGAACACAATTGTTCAAACCTCAAGTTTTTACCTTTCAAATATCCACTTGAGAACTCTGCCTGTATATAAGAAACGATATTTATAATTGTAGCGTATGCACCGTGTGAGGACAGGAATGAGAGAGAGAAAGACAGGTTTTGGGATGAGCTGGGTGAAGTAGTGGGAGAAATGCCCAGGAGCTATAAAGTGATCTTAATGGGGGATATGAATGGAAGAGTAGGGACTGGTCCTGAGGATGACATAATGAGTTGTTATGGAGTACCAGGAGAATATGATTACAGGAAGCGACAAAAGGATATGTGCCAGGAGAGGAGGTTGTACATTTGTAACTCGTATTTCAAACACAAAGATGCACATAAATATACGTGGTATAGGGCAGTGGTTCTTAAACTTTCTCGTGCAGTGGACCTCTCTTATTAAAGTTAATCATGTGGCGGACACTTAATTATAAGTAGGTTTCCCCTTCTACACTACCTCTTGAGTTTAAAGGTGTTTGTAGGCTATAATATACTAAAATTGTTACTGAATTATTTATCAATGGCTTACCTTGAACATAACTGTTCAAATTTTACTTCACATAACTGTCATAACATTATTCACTTTATTATGTTTTATCTGATACACAAATTAGCCTGCGGACCCCTTGGAACGTTCCACGGACCCCTGGGGGTCCGCGGACCACACTTTAAGAAACACTGGTATAGAGGGAACGGGGATCGTCTTGAAAGAAGCCTGATTGATTTTTTTTTTTATGTGCTCGACTCTGGGCATAGGCTTCTCAGCCTGCTCCCAAGGCCCAGTAGTCCTCCTACTAGGGTCATGACCAGAAAAAAAATAATTAGCCTGCATAATACAAATGTATTAGTCATTTCGCTTAATTTCACCAAAAGATCCCCCACACCAAGAGAAACTGTCTTGCAAAAAACACAAAAATAGTAAAACGTAGGATGCACACTACACAATTACAGTATATTTGTTGCCACAAACTTCACATCTAAGTATGTGTCCTTCTTGCACTTTCCACTCAACTTCTCCATCAGTTTTATTGCCCTTTCAGCAATGATGTTGGTCCGTGGTATGTTCAGAGCAGATCTTTCCTTGCGCCAGTGGGTTTCAATGCACTTCAGTGTGCTAGGGCATTTGAGTTCTTCAACGCTGGTCAGTAGATTTTTATAGGACATCTCTTTGATTTTCTGATCAGAAAATCACGCCTCTTGTCATCCATAAAGCGTGCTGGTATCTCCAATGTGTCTCTCCAGTTTGGAAGCAGAAAATACGCGATTAGGGTGTAAATTGCCCTTAAATTCCAATGGGCGCTGTGTAATGAGGGTAGTTTCCTCCATTTGATTTCTGGAAATTCCCCTTGTACCTTGTAGGACTGGAATGCTTTGCACAATTCATACAGGAACTTGAAGTCTCATACAGGAACTTGAAGTCAACTCTCCATCCTGGATTTTCACCCATTTCCATTTTCATACCTGCTTCATAAGAACTTTGTAATTCCGCATACTTTCAGTCAGTACCTCAACAAACTCGTAACTCAGATTTGGCTTAGTGGAAACCTTTGTCACAAAGAAGTCCAAAACATGCTTCATGATCCCGTCCAGTGTATGATGCTGACATCCAATATACTGTGGTTTGTCCAAACCCTTTCCAGTCATATTCTTCTGTATCCTAACCACAACATCATTCATATGTCCTGTGTTTACAGCCGTTGTATCACAAATGATCATTTTAATACTTGACCAAGCATCATATTCATCTAGAACTTTCTCAAGGCCATTGAAAATATTCTGAGCTGCCCCACTACTACATTTTATGATTCCCAATCTGATCTCCATGGTTTCACTTTAAAGGCAGACTACCTTGTACTCTCTATTCGCTATATATATATATATATATATATATATATATATATATATATATATATATATATATATATATATATATATATATCGAAATAGTAAAAAAAAAAAAAAAACTATTGTTTGCATCAAAATGCAAACAATAGTTTTTTCTTTTTGTAGTAGCAATTTGATTATTTCCTTCTGTTTTCCTCCAGCCCTAGACGCCGCCACGCCATACACCTGATTGTGTAGATGTGGAAACAGGGATGCCTTCATTACTGAGAGTTGATCTCACACTAGATGCTTTATTGTTTGGCAACGAATGACCTGTTACCAGTTTCGTTGCATGGTATGTTGAAGATGGGGTCTTTCTTGTACATGGGGCTTGTTCATTGGTACTGTTTTGTGCGTCACATTTGGAGACACTTGAGGCACTATCTTCAGTTTCAATCCCATATGATGTACCAACTTGCTGTGTTATTGGAGTATCACTTGTTTCACAGTGTTTTCGCCACTTTGATGTATGGATTAAGGATAAAGCTGGAAGTTTATGTGCAGTGTATCGACTTTTCTCTCAGATGTAACTTGTTTATGATACAGTTCCCTATCTTTCCGGCAAAGCCACTCCCCATCTACTTTGGTTATGTCAATAAGATTTTTCATCTCGTTTTGAAACACTTCTTTTGGTCTTCTTTGGTAGCCTTCATATTCAAGGATCAGTTTGTTCAGCCATGCTTTAATCGCTTGTTGAATCAGTGCAGGAAAACTAAAATTTTGCCATAACTGGATTAGTTCGCCATATATTTGCTGAATCCTGCTTTTCTTCAGTTTATCCTCTTCTAATAACACATGGTACCTTCCTAATATATGACGTTTTGAAGGCATTCTGACATAGTCAGTCAAACTTCCTATCCTGGGTAGATTACGCCGCTTCATATAATTTGACTTTGGCAGATTTCCACCCCATTTCTGCGCGTTCTTCACGATAGAATCACTACATTTGATGTATGCCATGGTATTGCCATCTCAATAAACACTAGGTACCATGCAAACACAATAATAGCAGAAATATATCGATCTTGACTGAACAGCACAAATTGTAAACAATACACAATTAGCCCAATGGAAAATGTTTGTGTTGGGAGACTTTTTTTTAAGCAAATGCAAAACCAACATCATGTCTGTGATTTATACATTAAAATTCATCTCCCAGCATAGCAGGGTTTTTAAAATTAGGGAAGAAACTTTTGTCATAACCCTATCGATTACGTGGAGAGGTCGATGATGGGAATGGTTGCTGATACGAGGGCCGTGATAGGACGATGTGGAGGTCTGTCAGATGATATATTGTGGTATGCAAGATCAGGCTGAGAGGAGTAAGGTGGATCAGGAGAGAGAGGAGCAGTCAAGGAGAAAGATTGAAATTTCAGAACTCAGGTTCAAGGAAATGGCAGATGATTACAGGACCAAAGTAGAGAAGGAGTTAGAATAAGTGAAATAGAATGAAATGGGCCTGGACAGCCTATGGAATACATATAGGGACAGCTTAGTTAGGAAAGCTAAAGCAGTGTGTGGTGTGGCAAGAGTAACAACAAAGAAGAAAGGCACGGCATGGTGGGATGAGGAGGTTAAGAGAGCAGTGGAGGAAAAGAGGAAGAAGTGGCTAAAGTGGTTACAGGACAAGGGTTCACTTGAAATAAGAACTGAATATATTGAGAGCAAGAAGCACGTAAAGAGAACAATGAAGAGGAAAAAGGAATGAATGCGAACTACTCTGAAAATAGGAAGTTATTCTGGAATGAGGTGCGGAAGTGTAGAAGTGAAAGTGGAAAGAAATGTGATGGTGTGAAGGATGTAAGTGGTAGATTATTCACCCATGGGGATGAAGTAAAGACTAGATGGAAAGAATATTGTGAAAGCCTGATGAATGGGAATAGAGAAAGCAGAGCAGATGCAAACATGATTCGGTTTGGGGTGTGTGCAGAGAAGGAATGCAGTGCCAGATGATACGCTCGCACAGGTGAAGAGTGCTGAGAAGAGGCTGAAAAATGGGAAAGCAGGTGGGGTTGATGAGGTGTATGCAGAGATGCTTAAATGTAGTGGAGAGAACAGAATTATGTGCTCGTTGGAGATATGTAAGAAGGCATGGATGAGTGAAACTGTGCCTGCAGAGTGGTAAAGGGCTGTGATTGAACCCCTGTACAAAAATAAAGATAAGCGAAGTGAGTACAAGAATTATCGTGGCATAAGTTTATTGAGTGTGCTAGGAAAGGAATATGAAAGAATTATTATAGAGAAAGTAAGAGAGATCCCAGAAATCCTAGAGAGTGATGAACAAGGTGGCTTTAGGAGTGGCAGAGGATGTGTGGATCAAATATTCACAGTGAGACAGATAGCAGAAAAGGTGTTTATGGCATTCATGGATCTGGAAAAAGCATACGACAAAGTGGACAGAGAAGGATTGTGGAAAGTTTTGCGCATGTACGGTGTAGATGGTAAGCTGCTTGGTGCCATCAAGGGTTTTTATGATGGTAGTGAGGCATGTGTAAGGGTTGATGGGCAACTACGTGAATGGTTCACGATTGGTGTGGGCGTGCGACAAGGCTGTGTGGTGTCCCCATAGGTGGTCAATATATATATGGATGGGGTGATGAGAGAAGTAAAAACACGAGTAATGGAGAGGTGGATGGCGTTGGTAATGAACAGTGATGGGATGAACTATTTCAGATTTGTTGTATGCTGATGGTGCAGTACTACTTGCAAATACCAAACAAGAACTTGGTGCACTAGTGCAGAGTTTTGCTGATGTCTGTGAGCGTTGTTCCTTGAGAGTAGGTGTAGAAAATAGTAAAGTGATGGTTATCGAGAGAGAAAGTGACTCCCAGTGCGATGTTACAGTGAATGGAGAGAGACTGGACTTGGTGAGAGAGTTCAAGTACCTGGGTACAGTGATAGAAAAGAGAGGAATATGTGCAAAAGAAATGGAAAGTAGAGTGACACAAGGAAGAAAGATAGCTGGTGCAATGAAGGACTTTATAAGAAACAGAGGCTTGAGTGTTGCTGCTGCACGAGGCTTACATGAAGGAGTGTTAGTGCCAACTTAAACATATGGATGTGAGACTATGGTGTGGCATGAATATGACAAGAGTAAGAACAGTGGAGATGGGCCTGCTGAGGAATGTTTATGGAGTACAGAGGGTGGATAAGCTACGAAATAATGTGATTCGTGAAAGATGTGGAGTGAGGAAGTCGGTGGACACCAGTATCGAAGAGGGTGTACCAAGATTGTATGGTCATGAGGAGAGAATGGATAACAATAGAGTGGTGAAAAAGGTATACCTGAGCGATTTTGAAGGCGGGAGGAGGCGAGGTAGGTCAAGGAGAAGTTGGAGGGATATGGTGGATAAGTGTGTGAGGAAGAGAGGTTTGGAATTCGGTAAGGCTAGGGAACTGACAAGACATCGAGCTGGCTGGATGGATGTTGTAAGCAGAAGTGCATGATCAGGGATATGGCACCCCTTTTTAACGTGGCAGTGTCCGGATTGACTCAATCGGATATGTTTATGTGAAGCTACAGAACGTGGTGAATGTTTTTGGCGTATCCGATAGAGCCAGGATTCCAGGGACTTGAATGATGAGTGAAGGGAAGCGTGGTCCATTGAATTGGGCAAATTTGGGCTGTCTGGACATTGCTACTCCTAACCCTGCCCTAGGGTGAGAAAGGAGGTCCGGATGATGATGATGATGATGATGAGAGAGAGAGAGAGAGAGAGAGAGAGAGAGAGAGAGAGAAGGGAGGAGGGAGTAATAATAATAATAATAAGTTAATTCCACCAACAGTGGCTATTCTTATTACATAATATTTCACAAAGTATTTACAATACATGATTGAAGAATGACAGCCAAATTTCTATCTAAGACTGCAGCCTCAATTGGGTACATGTCCTGTAGCATTATATTTATACAGTGTGTTGTTACTTATTTAATTTTGTCATTATTTACATTGCACTTTTCGATGGGGATCTTAATATATTTGTAACAGAAGTAATCAGGAACTCCAGTAGAATATATTCATGGCTAATAACAACATTAATAGTAATAAGAATAATAACAACAATAATAATAATGGTAATAGTAATAATAATAATAATAATAATAATAATAATAATAATAATAAAAATAATAATAATAATAATAATAATGATGATGATGATGATGATGAGAGAGAGAGAGAGAGAGAGAGAGAGAGAGAGAGAGAGAGAGAGAGAGAGAGACAGACAGACAGACAGACAGACAGACAGACTGACTGACAGACAGAAAGAAAGACAGACAGACAGAGAAGAGGGGATAAGTAACACAAGGTATATGATATGCGAAAAGAAAATGCTACATTTATATTATACACATTAATATACTGATAATGATAACTTCAGTGAAGGAAAGAAAAAAAAAAATAATAATAATATTTATTATTATTGTTATTATTATATATTACGACTGCTACTACTACTACTGCTACTACTACTGCTACTACTACTACTACTCTTACTATTATCATTATGGTTTTCATCACGATCATCATCACCATTATTATCTCCCTCATTATAATCATCATCATCATCACCATCATTAGAATGTATTCCACATTCCTGTTTTCCTGCTATGTTGCTTTTTAGGGTCGTCATAGCAACCAGCAGATAACGACGTGTTTTTGCTGGGGTCGAGTCACTTGAGGATGGGTGGAAGGAAGGAAGAAGAGGATGAGATATATTTATTTATTATTTTAAATTAAAATAGGCAGAAAGCAGAAGAAAAGAAAATGGTATATATGTGTTGGTGTTATGAAGTGAGCAATCGCTAGAGAAGGAAGAGTGGCTGCATTTTAAAAATATTAATTGTTATGTAGATTTTCTTTATGCAAGGAAGAAGGAACTAAAGGCCAAGAGTCCACAAACCGTTCCTTCCAAGAAATAAACAAAAAATATAAAACAGAACCAAACTCAAGATGCATTCCTTTTTCGAGATGCCTGGACACACTGCGTTTGAAAGACTGGAGATCATAGGAAGTAGGAAATACAGAGAGAGGGAGACAGTTCCAGAGTTGACCTGTTTCATAATAAAGGACTGGAGGTAATGGTTAGACAGTTGGACAGAAAAGGGATGAGAGTTTGTTGCTAGACAGGTGCTATGTGCCTGTCGTAGAGGTGGAGGGATCCAAGCAGACAGTTCAGGGTAGCAGTGACCACTGAAGTAGCAATACAAAAGAGATAACGATGCAACCGTGCGGCGTAGAGACAGAGGTTGAAGGGAGGTAGTAAGAGTGGGAGAGTTAACCCCTCTATGGCAGTGGATCCGGAATTTTATGTGCACCCCAGGCTGACGCCGGAGCAATTTTCTGAAGTTTCGAAAACTTACTTTTTTTCTTGCCATATTGAAGAGAAAGTTCAGACGCACCTAACAGTGCAAATCCCAGCTTCCTAGACCCATTCTGCGGCTTGCAATGGAGCATGAAATTTGCAGAAATATTGGCAACTGATATTTGGAGCCGAGATCTGCTGCCGCACTGGAACATCGCATGTGTTATCATTTTTTTTACCCCCCAAAACAATGTGAATGGTGTTGAAATGTTGTGCATATATTAGATATGATGATATTGAATGATTTCAGTACATAATATGTTAGGACTGGCTCGAAAAAAATGTTATTATGAATATTTTTTCATCTTTCTGATATAAAATATGTTTATGATAGTGTCGAGTTGTGTTTTACCTTATCGTTGTGCCCATGATTGGAAAAGGGAGGGAAAGGGTTGAATTTTCATTCCTAAATGAGAAAATTGCCTGTCCCCCAAGGGTAGGCTCTCCCACGGGAGATGAAAGTGGAGGGTCAGATCAGATTAGCAATAGGAAGTTGGGTCGCAACTTTCATCTCCCACACCACGTGCATGTCTAAAAATAGAATCGTAATGCAGTTTCAAAACTACGAATAAATATAATTATTACGAATACAGAGACAAAGCAGAAATAAATATGTTTACAGAAGGAGGAAAACGTATTTTTCTGTAATAACGTGTTCACCTTTATCATTTTACCTTGTTATTTCCGCAGTAAATGTTGCTGCCTGTCTGTCGTGAGTGTGGGAAGTTATTGATATTTTTTGCCTGGGTAAGGAAAAAAGATACAGTCGGATGTGTCCCAACACTTTACACTGTCAGAATTGCGAGAAGACCTGCCACTCGCACCTCACACGAGCTAATTAGCAGGAAGGGAAGGAAGTTCTTTTCACACACGAAAGCATCACGTGAACACTGAAAACGTATGCTTGTAAAAGGGAAAGAATATGTAAAATGATTCAGAACAGTGCAACAGACCTGAGCAAATAGGTAAAAATACAAAAAAATAATTTTTCTTTTATTTTTATGTCTTTTCTTGTTTATGCCTGTGTTTATTTATAATCGTAAACAGGGTGGTAGATTGGTTGTGTGTGTTTTGCAAGGGAGGAAAAAGGTGATATTTTATGTCTGGGTGGAGATAATGGGTGCAACTATGAGTGTTTAGGCATGGCCACGAGCAAAAAAATCTTACATCCACTCATCACAGCAGCAGGTGGCAAACTAACAGTGACAGATGAGGTGTGAGAGCGTGTAGATTAGTCTCATGTCCCAGACGGTCGTTCACTTCCCGAAAGTTTTCAGTTTTCTACAAGTCGCACTGCATCGAATGATCCAAGCCAGGACAACAAACCTGAGCAAGTAGGTAAACTTACCAGGACAAAAATGCATTTTTCACTTATCATGTCCTTTTTTGTTTGTGCCTGTATTAATTCATTATTGTAAACAGGTGGTTGTGTGTGTTTTGCAAGAGAGGACAAAGATGATATTTTCTAACTGGATCGAGATAATGGGTGTAGTTGTGCTTGTTTAGGCATGACCAGGAGTGAAAAAATCGAAAATTCACTCAGCACAGCAGCAGGCTCTGAACTGCTTGATGAGGTGTATGGGAGTGTAGTCTAGGTCAGTCTGAAGACGTTCAAGTCTCAAACATTTTTGCACTTTTTTTATAGGCCGCACTCAAACAAGGCCTGCGGGCATTTATCGGCTAAACATCATTCGACTCCGGCGGCCATTGAGAGGATAATGAGACGAAAAGCCTTTGACTCCACATTACTGAGAAAAGCTGCGTGTGGGGAGCCTCCCCACACATGACAGTTGTACTCTACAAAGGGGCAAATAAAACCCGTCTGTAACGTCAACAACTGTGCAGGGATAGAGAAGTTACGGAGTCGGCCTAGCACACGTAATCTCTTGGAAGCACATTATACAAGAGATATAATATGATCTTCCTAAGATAACTGCCGAGGGAATGAAACCCTAAGTATGTTTAAGGACGATACAGAATTCAGCTAGATGTGATTTAACATTAGTGGTACTCCTGTGGAAGATTTTGTCAGGTTGATAGGTGTAAGAATTGAATTATGCATAAAAACAAAAAGATTACTTTTACCCCAGTCAGAGATACAAGCCAAGTCACACATTAGGTATGCCATAGCCTCAACCCCTGTTTGTTGAAGTAACTGCTGAGATGGACGTTGCGGGAATTGAATAGAAAGGTGAAGAATGGAGTCATCAGCGTATGAGTCAATAGGATTAGATGTACACATTAGAAGGTCACTGATGAATAAAAGGAGGAGAGTTGGTGATAGGCCAGAGCCATGAGCAACGCCACTATTGATAGATCCAGGAGAAGAACGGTGGCCGTTTACAACAGCAGCTATAGAAAGACCAGAAACGAAACTTTAGATGAAGGCACAGATTGAATGATAGAAATCGTAGGAGGGCAGTTTGGATATTAAAGATTTATGCCAGACTCGACTGCAAGCCTTTGAGATTCAAATGCAATGGCAAAGCTTTCGCCAAATTCTGTAAGGAGGATGACCAGGAGCCTGAAAGGTAGGTGAGGAGATCCGCCAGTGGACCGTCCCTGACGAAACCCATACTGACGATCAGAAAGAAGGTTGTGATAGGAAAATTAATATGCTTTAATATTTCTCTGTTAAGAACAGACTCGAAAATTTTTGAGACACAGGACGTTAAAGCGATTGGACGATTATTAGAGGGTTGGTAATGGTCACCCTTCTTTGGGACTGGCTGAATGACAGCAAACTTCCAGCATGAAGAAAAGGCACAAATTTATAGACAAAGACGAAAGTTTTTACCTAGACAGGGTGTAAGCACAGAAGCACAGTTCTTGAGGACAACAGGAGGGGCCCCATCAGGCCTATATGCCCAGTTAGTATTGAGGCCAGTGATGACAGAAAGTATATTAGTTGAAGAAATTTTTATAAAAGCCATGAGAAAGTTAGAGGGGGGAAGTGATGGAGGAACAGCACTGGAATCGTCTAAGGTGCAATTGGAGGAGAAAGTATGAGTTAAGAGATCTGGTTTATCAGTAGAAGTAGCTACAAAACCATCAGAGTATAAAAATGGAGGGAAGGATGATGAGAAAAATATGTTAGAAAGTTTTTGGCAAGATGCCAGAAAGAGTTGGAAGAATTCGAGTTCAAGATTTAAAAGCCATTAATATGGATGAAAATATTTTTAGCAAAGCAAATACCAGACTTAGCATGACTTCGGGCAAAACATAAAAAAGATGTGATTCAGGGATGGGTTGGCTCCGGTACCTTCTATAGACCCTCTCCTTGTTGTGGACAGTATTAGAACAAGCGTGATTAAACCAAGGCTTTTTTGCAATCAGTCCAAGCATATGAGAAGGGAATGTGTGCTTCCATGCCTGAGAGAATATCCTCCGTTATACACCTGGCACACTCACATGGCTCCCGGCCATGGAAGCAATAATCATTTCAGGGAAAATCAAAGAAGTACTGCCTGAGGGCCTCGCAATCAGCAGCTCCATAGTGCCACAACCGACGTTTCTTTAAAGGGTTGACAGGTCATACTGGAGCGATAGGACAGGTTAAGGTAATAACGTTGTAATACTAGGAGCCCAATGGGGATGAAAGATTTATAGTGTAAGCAGATGGATTAGTTGTAAGGAAGAGGTCAGGTATGTTGGAACTCTCTCCAAGGTGGTCAGGGATACGGGTAGGGTGCTGTACAAGCTGCTCTAGCTCATTAAGGATAGAAAAGATGTAGGCTTGTTCACCAGGTGGAACAGTGAAAAGAGAGAAGAGCCAAAGGTGATGGTTAATATTGAAATATCCTAGAATGCATATTTCAGAAAAAGGAGAAATGGATAGGATGTGTTCCACCGTATAAGTGAGATAGTCAAAGAATTATTCATAGTCAGTGGAATTAGGAGATAATTCAACAGCACAGATATATTAAGTCAGAGAATGACAGGAAAGCTGAAGCCTGAGTGTGGAGAATTCAGAAGAATCAAGTTCAGGAACATGAGAGCAAGATAAATCATTGCATACATATACACGACAGCCAACTTTGGCTTTGAAATGAGTATAGAGAAAGTAGGAAAGGGTTTGCTATCAGTTGCCTCAGACAACTGAGTCTCAGTTAAGAAGAGATTAGGTTTAGAGGAGATGAGGTGGTGTTCAACAGAGGGAGAGTTAGAGGAAAGGCCGCGAATGTAGCAGAAATGAAGAAGCGAGTAGGAGAGTGGTTCCAGGCAGCTCGTTGTGCCGTCACTGGGAGAGGGGAAGGTGGTTGGGGCTTTTATGCCCCCTTCCCCTCCCCCCGGGGGGACTCCCAGGCTTCGTTATTAGATACCATTTTCTTTTTTAATTAAAAAGGAAGCTAAGTGTGTAATGTGCATGTAGTTTGGTGTTGACATTTAGACGAACTTGTATTCGTGAGCATGTCGGCCTACTGTCTGTGTTACTGAAACAATGAAAAAGTTCAGCAAAGGAGGATGGTCAGGAACTAGTCTCGAGGGCTGATGAAACGGAAGCTCCAGCTCTCCTTGTCTTCAGCTTTCCATCCACCTTGGGAGTACTGCCCTGCTCGGCCGGTGCTAAAGTCGAAGGCTATGCTCTCTCTCTCTCTCTCTCTCTCTCTCTCTCTCTTGTTTTTGTCCCTCATCATCATCCCTTCCCCTCTTCGACGTACACAGGTATTTGAACTTTAACGTATTTATATTTCAAATGTCAGTACCTGGGAACTCTGCCAGTACATAAGAAATAAGAGAGAGAGAGAGAGAGAGAGAGAGAGAGAGAGAGAGAGAGAGAGAGAGAGAGAGAGAGAGAGAGAGAGAGAGAGAGAGAGACAAAAGATAATGATGTTTTTTTGTAAAGCTAAAGCACTTCACATCAGAAGACGTAAGGTTGCAAGGACAAGGAGGAAGACATTTATTTAGAAATGCGAAGAAAAGGAGGAAGTAGAAAAGACAAGGCGTGTGTGTGTGTGTGTGTGTGTGTGTGTGTGTGTGTGTGTGTGTGTGTGTGTGTGTGTGTGTGTGTGTGTGTGTGTGTGTGTGTGTGTGTGTGTGTGTGTGTGTGTGTGTGTTCCCCCACGGAAAGCATCTTCTCATCCACATCCTATACTTAAACGTACTGATCATGATAAGAATTGCGATGAAGGAAAGAAAAAATATTATTATCATTATTACTACAGCAACAACAACAACAACAACAACAACAACTACTACTACTACTACTACTGCTACTACTATTACTACTACTACTACTATTACTACTACTACTACTACTACTACCACTACTACTACTGCTACTACTACTACTATTGCTACTACTACTGCTACTACTGTTATTCCTATTATCACTATAATTTTTTTCACAGTCATCAACGTCATCATTATCTCCATCATTATCATCATCATCATCATCATCAGAATATATCCCACAGTACTGTTTTCCTGTTATGTTGCTCTTTAGGGTCGTCATAGCAACCAGCAGATAACGATGTGTTTTTGATGGGGTCGAGTCACTTGAGAATGGGTTGAAGGAAGGAAGAAGAGGATGAGATATATTTGTATTTTTAAATAAAAACAGGCAGAAAGTACAGGAAAAGAAAATGGTATACGAGTATATGTTTCGGTGGCAGGAAGTGAGCGATCGCTAGAGAAGGAAGAGTGGCTGCTTTTAAAAGTATTAATTGTTTTGTAGATTTTTTTAATGCAAGGAAGAAGGAACCAAAGGCCAGAAGCCTACAAACCGTTCCTTCCAAGAAAAAAAAATACAAAACAGAGCCAAATTCAAGATGCGTTCATTTCGAGATGCCTGGACACACTGTGTTTGAAAGACTGGATACCATAGGAAGTAACAAATACAAAGAGAGAGAGACAGTTCCAGAGTTTACATGTTTCAAAAATAAAGGACTGGAGGTAATGGTTAACTCTTGCATTAGACAGCTGAACAGAAAAGAGGTGAGAGTTTGTTGCTAAATGGGTGCTATGCACCCATCGTAGAGGTGGAGGGATGCAAGCAGACAGTTCAGATGAGTAGTGACCATTGAAGCTGCAATAGAAAAGAGATAAAGATGCAATAGTGCGGCGTAGAGACAGAGGATGAAGAGAGGCAGTAAGAGGAGGAGAGTTAATGAGACGAAAAGCCTTTTACTCCACCTAATTAAGACGAGCTGTGTGTGGGGAGCCTCCCCATACATCAGAGTTGTACATTACATATTGGCAAATAAAACCCGTGTATAAAGTTAACAATTGCGCAGGGGTAAAGAAGGTACAGAGTCGGCTTAGCACACCGGATCTCTTGGAAGCAGATTTTAAAAGAGATGTAAT
Source organism: Coenobita brevimanus (assembly GCF_032717465.1). Classification (NCBI taxonomy): domain Eukaryota; kingdom Metazoa; phylum Arthropoda; class Malacostraca; order Decapoda; family Coenobitidae; genus Coenobita; species Coenobita brevimanus. Next base: position 13,476,950 of record NC_136956.1, read on the forward strand.
ATTGTTATGAAGGGGGATTTGCCAGTTAGGTAGTCTCGTACCTTCGAGACGTTTCTCGTACCATAAGTTCCTGTACAAGTCAGAGTTGCCAGTTTGTCTGTTGTTTGTGAGCGTAGTTATTTCGTAAGTTATGCATTAATTTTGTGCTCTTTTTCTTTATAATGTTTTATTTAAGTGATTGCTTGTTTAATTATGGAATTTAAGTTCGTATGGTAAATGATTTAGAGTGTTATAAATGTGAGACAACTCTGCATGTTTTGATGTGTCTGAGTTGGCAACTCTCGCCCGTCGAGAGTATACTCGTAAAATGTAGACGTTTCTCGAATAATGCAAGCTTATATAAGATGGGGTAGAGATTATTACAAGTTTAGTCGGGTTTCAGTTCAGTGTGAGTGAAGTGCAGTCGGTTTTGGTGTAATGTCAATGCAGTGCTGTTAGTGAACTTTGTGGAGAGTTGCTTTGCAAGCATTAAGTGTAATTACTGTCAGTGAAGATTGTACATTTTTGGTACTTGTGAAAACAGTGGCAAACAGTGACGGGTTATTAAAGTTTGTATATCATTCGGAACTTGAGAAAACAGTGAAGTGTCAAGCATTATGTGTAATAACTGAAGTGTTGTTAAGCATTAAGTGTAATAACAGTTAATACAGTGTGCTCCAGTGCTTGTAAGAACAGTGAAGTTGGAAGAGATTAAGTGGAATTATTTGAAAAATAAAAATAAAAAAAGACAGTGAACTCTAAGGAGCTAGTGTTTATTTTCGCCTCAGCTGATCTTATGTACTGCACACCTAAAGGCTGACCATAGGAAGAACAACTTACTGGGCAACGTCCTTCCTGTACTGTACTGCTGCTGTTGGAGCCTGTGGCAGTGTGGAGACTGGGACCTAACACTGGTGTCAGGAGTGTCGGATTATTTAGGGCTGCAGTGAGGCTAATCCTCGACATGGAGCAAGAAAGTGTCCAGACAAGAGGCCAAGCTAGGCAGGAAGAGGCATCGCTGGATGGAATTATGAAACTAGTACAAGCACTACAAGCACATATACAGGCACGGAGTGAACAACTAGAGGCACAAAATAAAGAGCCCAGAAACGAACTTAAAGAACAATTTCATGCCCGAATAGAAGAACAGAAAGAGTTCAGGAACGAAATCAAAGAACTATTTCAGGCAAATAGGGAACAACTAGAGGCACAACGTGAAGAACAAAAAGAACGATATGAGCAACTTCAAGAGGCATCAAAAGAGCAACAGAGGGAATTACAACCGAGGGTGCAAGGACAGCTAGATGCATTCATGGGGGAAATGAAGGAAGAACAGCAACAGCTTAAGGAGGAAGTAGTTGTCAAGCTAGAACAGCAGAAATATGAGGTAAGCAATAATGTGATGGAGTGTAAACAGCATGTGCACAACCAGCTGAAGACAGTTAGTGAGGAAATAGCGATGAAGTGTAGACAGCATGAAGATAACCACTTGAAGCATATAGTTGACCATGTGAAGATAATCAGTGAGAAAATGGAGGCTGTAGAGAAATATTGCACTGCTGAGCCCCAGGTTAGTGTGCAGGGAGCTCATGATAGGGGTGGACAGTGTATGGTGAATTTTGGTGGATCTCGGGCATCTGAACGTGGCATTGTAGTGTTGAATAATCAGAATGTTGGAGGTTCATGATACCTCAGTTTTTACGCCCCAAACAGGTAAAGCGTATGGCTATAATGGGGATCCAATTAAGAAGAAACCTCAAGAATTTGATGGTAGAGTATCTTGGGAAGCTTACCGGGCACAGTTTGAGTTACTTGCGGATCAGAATGGTTGGGATGATAGGCAGAGGGCAGTGCAGCTTGCTATTAGCCTTAAGGGTGCAGCAATGGAAATTCTCAGCCAGATGTCAGTGATGGAGAGGAACAGTTATCAGTCACTAGTAGAAGTGCTGGAGTGCAGATATGGAATCATGTACCACACTGAGGTTTATAGAGCAAGATTTCGGAGCAGTGTACGGTCTCGAGGAGAATCCCTACAGCAGCTTGCTCATGACCTGGAGAGTATGCCATATAAGGCGTACCCTGGAGCAGCACCTAACCTGTTGGCTATTCTACTGAGGGACCAGTCCATCGATGCACTTGACAGTGCAGAGTTGAAAGTGCAAGTGAAGCAGGAACAACCAAGAAGCATGTAAGAAGTAATAGCCAGGGCTCTAGAATTTGAGTCCTATGTCAGGTCCAATACATCCACCTTTCAGGCAGGTCGTAGTGCAGGATTCAAGGCAAGGAAGTGGCAGGTATGTGAAAAGGAAAAATTTGAGGGAAGTTGCTGGTACTGTGAAAAGCCAAGACACAGAAAAAAAGGACTGCTACAAGTGGAAGAGGGAACAGGAGAAGACTGGAGGAGGCTGCTGGTTCTGCGGGAAGTCAGGACATAAGAAGGAAGATTGTCACAAATGGAAGAAGGAACAAGAACAGAGCAGTGTAAAAAAATCTTAAGCTGTAACAAAAGTGTGTTGGACATGTGGTGAGGTGGGACACTTCAGTTCCGAGTGTCCGAAGAAGAAAAAGGATGATAAGAAGAAGGTTGCAGAAGACCAGAAAGAAGCGGGAAACTAGTGGAGGCTGGTGTGAAGGGGCAACCACAACCCAGCTCTTCCCAAGGAGCCCCACCTCTGAGAAAATGCAAGAGGACGGCAATCGATAGTGTGCAAATAGACTGAAGAATAGATGGAAAGAAGTGTTCCCTGGTGATTGATTCGGCCTCAGAGCAGACTTTTGTGAGGCCTGATGTGTTACATCATCGGTATCTGCCTGGGTCATCAGAACAACTGTGTGGCGTAACCGGGCATTGTGCAGAACTGAGGGGACCCCGCGTGGCGTACCTCAAGCAGAACCTCGAGAAATTATACTTGTTTCAGAAGGATGTAAAGTACCTGGGACACATTGTAGGTGAAAACGGCGTCCATACAGACCCAGAGAAGGTGGCGGCTGTGGAAAACTGACCAGTTTCAACTTGTGTCAGAGAGCTACGGAGTTTTCTGGGTTTGTGCACCTACTATTGGCGTTTTGTCAAAGACTTTGCAAAGATAGCTGCACCTCTTCACAAGCTGCTGGGAAAAAGGCAGAAGTTTGCATGGACAGCAGAGACTCAGAAAGCCTTCGATGAACTCAAGCATGCATTGGCAAGGTCTCCAGTATTGCTGTAACCAGACCAGAATCCGCCATTTATCTTGGACTGTGATGCTAGTGACCATAGTATTGGTGGAGTCCTGTCACAGAAGAAGGATGACAAGGAGTATGTGGTTGCATATAACAGCAAGAAGCTCAGCCCACCGGAGCAGAACTATTGTGTGACCTGTAAGGAGCTCTTGGCAGTGATGAGGTGCCTCGATTTCTTCCATCCCTACCTGTACGGGTCAAAATTCATCATCAGGACGGACCATGCAGCACTCAAGTGGCTGAAAACGCCGAAGAATCTGGAAGGACAACTGGCATGCTGGCTCAGGAAGCTAGACCAGCACAGTTATGAGGTGCAAGACTGTCCTGGGTGGGTACATGGCAATGCTGACAGCCTGAGTCGTTAGCCTTGTGATCCAGAGTGCCGGCAGTGTAGTAAAAAAAGACCACAGAAAGAAATGCAGCCCAAAAGAGGATGCAGATAATGCAGATTTACAGCCAATGCTAGAGTTGCTGCAGCAGAGTACAGTGCGACCTTCCTGGGAAGAAATTTCCAGGTTAAGCCCTGCAACCAAGAGCTACTGGAGTCAGTGGGACATTTTTCACTTACAACAGACTACTGGAGCATCAGTGGGAGACAGCCGATGGCCTCAACAAGTATTGGCAAATGGTGGTTCCGAAGAAGATGAGGTCCGAGATCTTGGATGAGTCCCATAACCAGATCATTAGTGGGCACATGGCAGTGAAGAAAACTTTAAGCTGCCTGCAACAGAGGTCCTACTTTATTGGCATGCATCAGGATGTTGAAGAGTGGTGTATGGCCTGTGATGTGTGCTGTGCCAAGTATGGACCCAAGAAACGTGGTTGCGCCCCTCTCCAGCTGAATCAAGTGGGTGTACCGATGTAAAGAGTTGCGGACATTGCTGGACCTTTGCCGCTCACTGAGAGAGCGAACTGGTATATATGTGTCACCATGGACTACTTCACAAAGTGGCCAGAAGCCTATGTCATCCACGATCAAGAGGCTGCAACTTTTGCTCAGGAGTTGGTTGATCAGAGTTCTGTCGTTTTGGGATGCCACAAGAGCTACATTTAGACCAGGGTAGAAACTTCGAGTCTGCTGTGTTCCGTGAGCCCTGCAAGTTATTAGGGATCAAGAAGACCAGGACGACCCTACTAAGGCCACAGTCAGATGGGATGGTGGAGAAATTCAACTGGACCCTGGGTTTCAGTAGGATTAAGGTTTATGTCTGAATATATTGTGCAGTTTTGTAGGAACGACAAAGAACTAGGGAGGGGGTAGTGTTATGAAGAGGGATTTGCCAGTTCGGTAGTCTCGTACTTTCGAGACGTTTCTCGTACCATAAGTTCCTGTATGAGTCAGAGTTGCCAGTTTGTCTGTTGTTTGTGAGCGTAGTTATTTCGTAAGTTATGCATTAATTTTGTGCTCTTTTTCTTTATAGTGTTTTATTTAAGTGATTGCTTGTTTAATTATATAATTTAAGTTCGTATGGTAAATGATTTAGAGTGTTATGTAATGTGAGACAACTCTATGTTTTGATGTGTCTGAGTTGGCAACTGTTGCCCGTCGAAAGTATGCTCGTAAAATGTTGACGTTTCTCTAATAATGCAAGCTTATATAAGATGGGTTAGAGATTATTACAAGTTTAGTCTCGTTTCAGTTCAGTGTGAGTGAAGTGCTTTCGGTTTTGGTGTAGTGTCAGTGCAGTGCTGGCAGTGAAGTTTGTGGAGAGTTGCTTTGCAAGCATTAAGTGTAATTAATATCAGTGATGATTGTACATTTTGGTACTTGTGAAAACAGTGGCAAACAATGACGGGTTATTAAAGTTTGTATATCATTGGGAACTTGAGAAAACAGTGAAGTGTCAAGCATTAAGTGTAATAACTGAAGTGTTGTTAAGCATTAAGAACAGTCAACTGTGTATAGCTCCAGTGCTTGTGAGAACAGTGAAGTTGGAAGGCATTAAGTGGAATTATATGGAAAATAAAGACAGTGAAATCTAAGGAGCTAGTGTTTATTTTCGCCTCAGCTAATCTTGTGTACTGCACACCTAAAGGCTGACCATAGGAAGAACAACTTACTGGGCAACGTCCTTCCTATATTGTACTGCTGCTGTTGGAGCCTGTGGCAGTGTGGGGACTGGGATGTAACCAAGATAATTGCCGAGAGAATGAAACCCCAAGTATGTTTAATGATGATGCAGAATTTTACTGGATATGATTAAACATTAGTGGGTACTCCTGTGGACGATTCTGTCAGGTTGATAGGTGTAAGAATTTAGTCATTGATGCATTAAAAACAACATGATTACTTTTACCCAAGTCAGAGATTTGGGTCAAGTCAGGCATCAGGTATGTCATAGCCTCATCCCTTATTTGCTGAAATAACTGCTGTGATGGACGTTGCAGGAACTGAATGGGAAGGTGAAAATTGGAGTCATCAGCGTATGAGTGAATAGGATTAGATGTACAGCTTAGATCATTGATGAATAAAAGGAAGAGAGTTGGTAGGCTTGAGGAACGACACTATTGATAGATCTGCGTTCCAGGAACTGAATGGAAACGTGAAGAATAGAGTCATCAGCGTATGAGTCAATAGGATTAAATGTATAGCTTAGAAGGTCATCGATGAATAAAAGGAAGAGAGTTGGTGAAAGGACAGAGCTCTAAGTAACGCCACTATTGCCGTCTACGACAGCAGCTATTGAACGACCAGAATGGAATCTTTTGGATGAAGGCACAGAGAGGATAGAAACCGTAGGAGGGCAGTTTGGAAATTAAAGATTTATGCCACACTCGATCGAAAGCCTTTGAGATTTCAAATGCAATGGCAAAGCTTTCGCCAAAATCCCGAAAGGAGGATGACCAGAAGCCTGAAAGGTAGGTGAAAAGATCGCAAGTTGACCGTCCCTGACGAAGCCCACACTGACGATCAGAAAGAGGGTTGTGATAGGAAAATTAATATGCTTTATTATATATGAGAGAGGGGGGTGTGAGTTGGGAGCGGGGCAGTGAAATGGCAGGGGACAGGGCGACGTGGAGGCGATATGTTTGTGGCCACCCCGTACGGGATTGAGGCGTCTGACAATAGATAGATAGAGAGATTATTTCTCTGCTAAGAATAGACTCGAAAATTTTTGAGACACAGGATGTTAAAGAAATTGGGCGATAGTTAGAGGGCTGGGCATGGTCACTCTTCTTTGGGACTGGTTGAATGAGAGCAAATTTCCAGCAAGAAGAAAAGTCACAAGTTGATAAACAAAGGCGAAAATTTTTACCTAGCCACGTGTAAGCACATAAGCACAGTTCTTGAGGACAACAGGAGGGGTCCCATCAGGCAAATATGCCTTGTTAGTATCGAGGCCAGTGATGGTAGACAATACATCAGTTGAAGAAATTTTTATATAAGCCATGAGGAAGTCAAAGGGGGGGACGTCATGGAGGAACAGCACCGGAATCGTCTAAGATGAAACTGGAGGAGAGAGTATGAGAGAAGAGATCTGCTTTATCAGTAGAAGAAGTAGCTACAGAGACGTCTGAGTAGAAAAGTGGAGCGAAGGATGATGAAGTAAAAATGTTAGAAATTTTTTTGGCACTTGCCAGAAGGAGCAGGAAGATTCGAGTTGGAGGTTTAAAAGCATTTAGTATGAATGAAAATATTTTTAGAGGAGTGAAGAACAGACTTAACATGATTCCGGGCAAACTCATAAAAAAAGACGTGATTCAGGGGTGGGTTGGCTCCGGTACCTTCTATAGACCCTCTCCTTGTTGTGGACAGTATTAGAACAAGCGTGATTAAACCAAGGCTTTTTTGCAATCATTCAAAGCATATGAGAAAGGATTGTATGCTTCGTTGCCTGAGAGAATAACCTCCGGAATACACCTGGCACACTCAGATGGCTCCCGGCCATGGAAGCAATAATCATTCCAGGGAAATTCAAAGAAGTACTGCCTAAGGGCCTCCCAATCACCAGGTCCATAGTGCCACAATCGCCGTGTCTTTGGAGGGTTCAGAGACCATACTGAGGCAATAGGACAGGTTAATGTAATAAGGTTATAATCGCAGGAGCCCAACGGAGATGAAATATTTACAGTGTAAGCAGATGGATTAGTTGTAAGGAAGAGGTCAGGTATGTTGGACCTCTCTCCAAGGCGGTCAGGGATACGGGTAGGGTGCTGTACAAGTTGTAATAGGTCATAATGGATAGAAAAGATGTAGGTTTGTTCACCAGGTGGATCAGTGAAAGGCGAGGAGAGCCAAAAGTGATGGTGAACACTGAAATATCCTAGAATGGATATTTCAGAGAAAGGAGAAATGGATATGATGTGTTCCATCGTAGAAGTGAGATAGTCAACAAATTTTTCAATGTCAGAAGAATTAGAGGACAATTAAACCACACAGATATATTTAGCCAGAGAATGAGAGGAAAGACGAAGCCATAGTATAGAGAAGAAGAGAAGGATAAATCGTTGCATACATATACAAAACAGCCACCTTTGGCTTTGAAATGAGTATAAAGTAGGAGGACACAGAAATGGGTTTGCTATCAGTTGCCTCAGACAACTGGGTCTCAGTTAACCCGCGGCGTCCCGTCGACGTTCTTCCACGTCCTCACGTTTTGTCACTGCCAATCCCGTCGACGTACTTTAACATCCTGCAATTGCAAGGTTCATAATTTCCACAATTTTCAAAATTCGCGCGAGATTTTCGATTCGCCCACCTACTCAAGCCTCCCCTACCTGCCGCCAGGCGGGCAGCGTCCCAGACCCCGCGTGACCCGCGCTCGCCCTTGTCTCGGTCACTCACCTGTTAGCAGTGACCCAGGTCAGACATGGCGCGCAAAGGTCTCTCTGACGATGAAATATCATCCGCTCTGGATGCCATCACTGGAGATAGTGATTCTCCACTTGATGATGATGTGGTGGATCGAGATTACGTCCAGCCTGAGGAGGAAATAACAAGCAGTGATAAGGAGGTCCCTTCGCCCCGGAAAAAGCGGTGTGACATATCATAAGGCAAGGGAAGGCCAGCCTGCACCCAGACCACCTGCATGGACCTCTCTCCATCCCCTAGAGAGAGATTCTGATGAGGACGAGGATGAGGACGATGACGATGACGGCGGCTTAGGACGTGATATCGCCTCGTGGTTGGGGAAGGAAAAAATCTCACCCCGAGGATCAGAAGGTGGGGCGAGAAGACAAATAAAGTATGGTCCAAGTGTTTTGTCTGGGGAAGTCGAAAGTGGTGTGGTGGGAGTGTGGGGTGAAAGGGAAAGTGGTGTGGCGGGAGTGTGGGGTGAAAGGGAAAGTGGTGTGGCAGGAGTGTGGGGTGAAAGGGAAAGTGGTGTGGGGGAGGCAGCACGAGCACGTGGTGCACGTAGGCCTAGGGGAGAGGAGGTGGAGCCACTCCCCAGCACGTCTTTCGCCCCACAATATTCCCAAACTTCCTCCCCACAGCCCCAGGATGTGGGGAAAGGAAGGAAAGGGAAGGGAAAGGGTAAAGGAAAAGGGAGAGGGAAGAGAAGTGCGAGTGATGAAAGGCGCCGCTCTCCACCTCCCCAACCTCCCCCACCACCCTCACCTCCCCACCCTGATGAAGGCGACGATGGGGACGTGGCTGGAGACGGTGGTGTCTCGTGGAACTGGGAAGATGGGAGTAATTTTACTCCCATCATTCACCCTTTCACTGAAGAGTGGCGGTCTGGTTGCACGGCTCCAGGTGTGCATGTGGGTTCTACTAGGGTGGATTTCTTCCACTTGTTCTTTGGGAAGGCGTTTGTGGGGCGCATAGTGGAACAGACAAACATATTTTCACGAACACAGCGCCGTGAAAGTGAACGTTTGGGAACAACGAGCAGGCATTCCCAGCAATATGACTATCCTGTGACAATTTCTGAGATGTTCTTATTTTTTGCCCTGGTTCTCTTGATGGGTGTGGTAAGAAAAAACCAAATTCCTGCATACTGGACAACTGACCCAATGATCCTCACACCTTTCTTTGGAAAGGTGATGAGTCGTAATAGATTTCAGCAGATTCTCGGCCGTCTCCACTTTTTTGATGCAGAAGATCCAGCTAATGCATATAACACTGATAAAATGAGGAGAATTAGGCTGGTATTTGATCATTTACGGGAAATGTTCCGCTCCTCATTTTATCCTTACAGAGACCTCGTCGTAGACGAGTCTTGTGTTGTGGAGAGGCAATATTTCCTTTCGCCAGTACATACCCAGCAAGAGACACCGTTTTGGGTTCAAGATCTTTGTTATGTGTGACTGTAAGACTGGTTATGTGCAAGACATAGTCTTGTACACGGGCGCACAGACAAATATAACAGAAGATCGTAGTATAGGACTCTCAGGGACCGTGGTGAAGACAGTGATAGAGGAGTACCTTCATCGTGGTCATGTGTTGTACCTGGACAACTGGTACACTAGCCCTCGTCTCGCTAGGTTCCTCCATCAACACGACACCGGAGTCTGTGGTACAGTCAAGAGAAACCGTTGCCATATGGTCAAGATAGGGAGGAAACTTGACAAGAACGAGGTGGTTTTCTTCCAGGCAAATAACATCCTTGCCACCCTGTGGAACCACAACAGGGAAGTTTGCCTCCTATCAGCTGTACACAGACCCCTGATGCACCACACAGACTTCATTGATCACCGTAGCGAGAGAAGGCACAACGTCTGGAAACCCGAGTCTGTACTGGACTATAATCTGAACATGAGGCAAGTTGATCAGTCAGACTCGATGATTTCCAGTGTTGACTGTGCCAGGACCACGATGAAGTGGTACAAAAAGCTCTTTTTCCACTTGCTCGACATCACGGTCCTGAACGCACACTACCTGCACGCCATGACAACAGGAGTATCAGAGACTTTTGAGGGGTTTGTGAGGGAGCTGGCACGTGAAATAATAGCCAGGCATGCCCAGGACAGACCCACACACCGCACCCGCACCCCCATGGCTGCCCAGACTCCCCTATGCCTCGCAGGACGCCACTATCCTAGCACAATCCCTTCCGAACCAAACTGTCGTAAACCCCAGCGCCGCTGCCATGTATGCAAGCACTCGACAGTCAGACCAGCCACTCAGAGAAAAGACAGGTACGAGTGTGTAGAGTGCAATGTTGCGTTGTGCCTTCAACCATGTTTCAGAGAGTACCATAACTTCCTACACTACTGAAACTGTGTGGGATGGCGATATGACGCTCAGTATAATGGTAAGGCCAGTCAGTATGTGCTAAGTCTTATATAAAGTTGAAACGGGTGTAATGTTTGCAGGAAAGTAATGTATAAGTTGAGAAATAGTGTAAGTTGAAAGAAGTGATATCAAAACTACACCCACTGTGTAAATCTGCGAAAATATGAGGCTCAGTATAACACTCTGGTCAGTAAATATGTGATAGCAAGAATATAAAGTGGAAACGGGTGTAATGTTAGCAGGAAAGTAACGTATAAGTTGAAAAATAGTGTAAGTTGTAACAATTGATGTCACGAGTACACCCACTGTGTAAATCTGCGAAAATATTACGCTCAGTAGAACATTCTGGTCAGTAAGTATGTGATAGGAATGATATAAAGTGGAAAAGGGTGTAATGTTAGTAGGAAAGTAATTTATAAGTTGAATACTAGTGTAAGATGAAACAAATGATATCGCGATAACACTCACTGTGTAAATATGCGATAATATGACGCTCAGTAGAATAGTAAGGTCTCCAATTATGTGATAGCAATTATATCAAGTGGAAACATGTGCAATGTTAGTGGGGAAGTATTATATAAGTACAAAAATAGGTTGTAAGTTGAAATAGTAGTCATAGCGACTTCACCGTCTGTGTTATTATGCGCTATTATTAAGCTAAATATTTACGTAAGGCCTGAAACTATCTCAAAACAGTTCTCAAAAGTGGAAAAGTGTATAATGTTATTAGGAAAGTATTATGTAAGTTGAAAAACACAATACGAGTTGAAACAACAGTCACAGCGAGTTCACTCACTACGTAAATAATCGCTAACATTACGCTAAATGTTATCGAAAGGCCTGTGAATACGTAAAAACAGTTCAATAAAATGTAAAATGGTATAATGTTATTGGAGATGTATTATGTAAGTAGAAAAAATGATATGTATCATGATTCAGCAATGTTAGCGATTCATCGTGACCAGTCTGACCGATTTTGCTCGGTTCGCACGATAGTACAATGCTTATTTCAGCTCTATTTTTGTATAAAATCCAATTTACTCTTGTATCACATGTTTTTATGTTTGTAATAAATACATATCTACTTACTTTCATTGGTTTCCCAGACTTATAATACCATAGAAAACGTGAGAGCCTCAGACCACCTACACAGAACACGGTACCAGGTGTAACGAAGTTATACCTGTTTAGGCCACTTATGGACCCCGGTGAACACTTTCTTTGTGATTGACCATTGTTTCTGACCAAAAGCAAAAGTTTTAGCAAAAAAAATTTGGGTCCAAAAATGGTCGGGATTGGGGGTGAAAAAGTGGTCGGGACGGGGCGGGTTAAGAAAAGGTTATGTTTAGAGGAGGAGAGGTGGTGCTCAATAGAGTGAGAATTAGAGGAAAGGCCGTGGATGTATCAGAAATGAAGAAGACAGTGGTTACAGGCATCTTGTTGTGTCGTCACTGGATGAGGGGCAGATGGTTGGGGCATTTATGATCCCCCCCCCTCCCCTGGGGAATCCGAGGGTTAGACACCATTTATTTTTTATTTTAGGAAGTGAAGTGTGTAATGTGCATGTAGTTTGGTGTTGACATTTGGAGAAACTTGTATTCGTGAGCATGTCGGCCTACTATCTGTGTTGCTGAAACAATGAAAATATCAGCAAAGTGGGATGGTCAGGAACTAGTCCCGAGCGCTGATGAAACGGGAGCTCCAGCTCTCCCCGTCATCAGCTTTCCATTCACCTTGAGAGTACTGTCCTACTCGGTCGGTGCTACAGTCGAAGGCTATGTTCTCTCTCTTTCTCTCTCTCTCTCTCTTGTTTTTGTCCCTCATCCTCCTCCTTTCCCCTCTTCGACGTACACAGGTATTTGAACTTTAACGTATTTATATTTCAAATGTCAGTACCTGGGAACTCTGCCAGTACATAAGAAATAAAAGAGAGAGAGAGAGAGAGAGAGAGAGAGAGAGAGAGATGAAAGATAATGATGTTTTTTGTAGAGCTAAACCACTGCACAGCAGGAGACGTAAGGTAGCAAGGACAAGAAGGAAGACATTTATTTAGAAATGCGAAGAAAAGGAGGAAGTAGAGAAGAAGAGAATTAAGCGCGCATGCGTGCGTGCGTGCGTGTGTGTGTGTGTGTGTGTGTGTGTGTGTGTGTGTGTGTGTGTGTGTGTGTGTGTGTGTGTGTGTGTGTGTGTGTGTGTGTGTGTGTGTGTGTGTGTGTGTGTGTGTGTATTGCCCCACGGAAAGCATCTTGACACGGTGGAGGGCTTGTGTATGCTGCAAATCTGTTCTGCCATACCAGTGGGGTGAGAGTCCTCATGGCCTTAGCAGGAGAACAGGGTTTCCCATGCTGGAGGGGCCATTGGTGAGGGTTCAGACTAAATGTTTCCAGTACACTACCTTGTAGGGAATCCCTGGATGGGTTAAGGCTACAGGAGTACAGTAAACACCAAACAAAAAATCTGTGAGTGGAGTTCCACGGAAGGCGGGACTCGAGAGACAGAGCTCCTGGCAGAATCCTACAACTTGTCAGTAGATGGTCGTTGTGAATCATTATGCCACTATGACAGGCTGAGAAGGGCCAAGTCATGTGGTGGTATGGACTGTGTACCGTAACCATCCAGTCGTTTCACAACCCCACGAATATATTCACCTCCCATCATTTTCCAGAATCAGAAGACATTACAGTGACAGGATAGGGTGACGGTGATAGGCCATGGATGTGGCTGAAGTCGCTGGCTTCAGTCCTGCACATAGGCGGCATTTGGCCAGTGGTTGCTGGCATGATGGCACAAGAGCAGGTCATGCTTTCGGAAGTATTCAGTGTGGATATTCGGCCAGAAACTGTCATGCAATTGCTTGTCCCTGATGGGGAAGGGTTTGTAAATGGTAATTTGAAAATTTGCTGCTCCACACTACCTGGGCAGATAACTACGTCTGTCAAGGCATCACACATTAGGGTCCATAAACCAAAAGAACCCATCTGACAATTGTTACATGGAATATATGAATCTTACTTGATACTGACCAAGACACATGACCATGCTGTGCTTATTGCCTAGGAACTGAAAAGATATAAGACAGACATCGCTGCCTTATCTGAGACTTACATCTCGGAATAGGACAACCTACTAGAAACAAGGGTAGAGTATATTTGTTTCTGGAGGGGATATCCAGACAGTGTTAGAAATCATGGTATTAGGTTTGCAGTCCGAAGCAACTTACTCCAGAAGATCCAAGAATCCCCGGTGGGTATATCAGAGAGGCTAATGTTCTGGCGCATTCCACTGCCTGGAGGCGGAAATGCAACACCCATCAGTGCCTATGTTCCATCACTTAACTCTGGAGACACCGGCAAAGATTCCTTTTATGACTCTGGATCCGACCATTCACTCAGTGCCACATAATAAGAAACTCATCCTGCTTGGAGATTATAATGCCAGAGTAGGAAAGGATAATCACCTTTGGCAAGGCATTATCAGCTGCCATGGTCTTGGTAACATGAACAACAATGGCCTTAGACTGTTTTCCATGTGCTCGGAAGACAGCCTGGTCATCACCAACACCATACTTCAATTTAAGAATAAACATACGACCACATGGATGCACTTACGATCTACACATTTTCACCTAATTGGCTATGACACTGTGTCATTTAAGTCAGAAAGACTGAAATGAATATCTAATAACCCGAGCTATGAGAGGTGCTGAGGGCTCAACAGACCATAACCTAATACATATCAACATGCAACTAGTTATACACCCACAAATGCACCCTAGCTCACTCTACGGGAAACTAAACTTTAGCATTTTTAAAGGATTTGACAACTTGTAACACCTTCTGCAGCACAATTACAGACAAGCTCTCTCAGTGCCCAACACAGAACCCAAACAACAATGCAATAAACCTGGATGCAGAGTGGCTCAATATTAAGAAACTACTTCAAAGTATTGCAGAAGAAACCCATTCGCCACAATAAAGACTGGTTTAATGAAAATGCTGAGGGCATATATGACCTTGCAACTGGTTGGTTCATCAAAGCTCCTTATCCCTAAAAACTGAATTCGAGAATCTCAGAGGTGAACCCCAGAAGAAACTGCATGACATGGAGAAAAAATGATCTGAGCATGCAAGAGATCTGCAAAGACTAGCTGATATTACCGACTGCCATGGATTCTATTCGTTCATAAAGACCATCTATGAACCAAACAAACACAACATAGCCTCTTATTTGATCAACCGTAGGAGAGCTAGTGAAAGACAGGCAATCAATCCTAGAAAGATGAGCACAGTACTTCAATATCTTACTGAATCGAAGAAACATGGTGGAGCACAGTATCCTTGATAACATCCCAAATGCTTCTCTCGGGGCAGATCTCAGTGTCCCACGTACACTTGTAGAAACTGTTCAGGCCATCTGATATCCAATAAATAACAAAAGCCCTGGCCCTGATGGCATACCATCTGAACTAATAAAAGAGGAGGATATAGTAGCTACTCCAACAGCTTCTCCATGATCTGACAGTGACTACATGGAACCAAGAACGAATACCTTCTGAATGGCCTACTTAGAATATTATAACCATCTAGAGGAAGGAATGGGACTGCTCAGATAGTGACAACAGCAGAGATATCGCCATCCTTGAGAATGTTAGCAAAGTACTAGCATAGATAATGTTATCCAGACTGACAAAACATCTGACTGAGTCAACGCTTCCTGAAACACAATGTGAAATTAAGAATGAATGAACTTGTAACACCGTTGTTGCTCAACATATGCAAGGGAAATGCCACAGGCAGAACTATGACATATATATACTGCGTTCATCAACCTTGCAAAAGCATTTGACACTGTAAACAGAGAAATCTTAAGGAAATTTCTTTCAGAATTTGTAGTTCCAAACAAATTTCCTCCCATCCTGAGGAACGTGTGAGAACATGAGTGCACGTGTGTCCATAGGTGGGAGCAAATGTGAACCCTTCATTGTGGACATGAGAGCAACACAAAGAAGTGTCTTCGCTCCTGTCATTTTCAAAATCTTTCTCATTTCAGTCACCCTGTTAAGTTACCAACAAATGAACCATGATGGTAAAATAAAAATCAGGTTACATCTAGACAGTAACATATATATTATCAGACGACTTCAAGTGCAATCAAAGACTGAAATAGCTTGTTTCCTGGAGTTAGAAT
The DNA here is from genome assembly GCF_032717465.1 of Coenobita brevimanus. Taxonomy (NCBI): domain Eukaryota; kingdom Metazoa; phylum Arthropoda; class Malacostraca; order Decapoda; family Coenobitidae; genus Coenobita; species Coenobita brevimanus. The sequence goes on from NC_136956.1 coordinate 13,492,515, forward strand.
ATGTTGATAACTGTGCTGTCCATGCACATACCCCAGAAGCCCTACAACAAAGTCATCGCCTCCAACATATACCATGGGATAGAGCCCCGATATGGATTAAAAAAAAATAAAAGTATTTCAGAGACACTACCCAGCAGTCTTTTGCATTTCACGTAAATGGAGGAAATGTTAATTAGGTGGAGAATTTCACCTACCTTGGAAATGTGTTCATAGAAAAAAAAAAAAAAAAAAAAACGATTCAGGGGTCCTTGCACGAATAAACTAACTACACCTCAGTCTCTTTCGGGCGTCTCAGGTTTAGTCTCTTCAGTACAGAGACGTCTGTCTCTTCACCCTCTTATATGGTGTTAAATCCTTGACTACGTACCAGCATCACATCAAACAGCTTTAGTCGTCCCACATCCAATTCTTACAACTCATCGTAAGACTCTCCTGGGTGGATAAAGACCCTCACTCACAAATCCTCCACCCGGTGAAGTGAAGTAGGATAGAAGGCATGCTGTCTAAGGAGAAGCTTCGATGGCTCTGACACATGCTCTGCAAGCCTGAGCACTTCCTTCCCTGCCAGGTTTTGTATGACAAACTGCATGCTACACATTGCAACTGCAGGGGGCAGAAGAAAAGATAATTACACAGATCAGATAAACACAACTCTGAAAAAATGCAACTTCGTACCAAAAGATCTTGAAACCAATGTTTCGGACAAAAAACAATAGCGAGCATTCTGCAGCACTTGAACCATTCTATTGAAGAAGCTCAGAACCTGGCCAGAGGTGACATAGACAACAGACGCACACCCAAAACAGAGTTTTCGCACCAAACCTGGACGTGAAATGCCGCTTGTGTAACAAAGTTTTCGGATCCAGAACTGGTCTGCACAGTCACACACATTCCCACCAAAGATGATGAGAAATACATCCCAATGTGTATAGTAGGCATTGTCTACTAAAGCAGAAGGACAGTTTTAAGTGCGTGTGTGTGTGTGTGTGTGTGTGTGTGTGTGTGTGTGTGTGTGTGTGTGTGTGTGTGTGTGTGTGTGTGTGTGTGTGTGTGTGTGTGTGTGTGTGTGTGTGTGAGTATCATCACAAACAAAATCATATAAGAAATTTTAAGAAAGCTTTCATAGTGCCATGCGACACACTGCCTCTGCAGTAATTTCCATACGACACACTAGAATGTCACACACTGTAGCATCACACTTTCTTACTAGTCACACTCCCACACCACACACTGTTACTATTACCATTGCCACACCTCTAACTGATAAACTACAAACGACTGCGATACTATTTTGTGTCACAGTAATACTCTTCAAATTACCAGTCGATAAAAAAAGCAAATCTCTCTCTCTCTCTCTCTCTCTCTCTCTCTCTCTCTCTCTCATAATAAAAGATAGGATACTTGAATTCCTGCTAACCATAACGTACTTAGTAACAGGCAGCCGTGCACTAGTTCTCAATCATGCCTCACACAACTATTTGAGTTTTATAAGCTTCTTTACATTTACCCAAAATGATTGTACCGAGTCCATAGATTTAATTTTTTTTTTTTTTTTTTCATTTCCAGAAAGCCTTTGGCAAAGTCCTATATAGTACATTAATGTGAACGGCAATATTATACGGTTGACCGAAACATTTGTAGGTGGATAGATTGTTGGCTAAGTGACTGAAAAGAGCTTGCCATAATAAACATATTGGAGTCAGATTCGGCCCATGTGGCTAGTGGTGTTCCTCAGAGATCAGTGTTTGGACCTCTTCCGTTTATAATGTACGTACAATCGACAATGATGTATGGTTAAATAACTTCATATCCAACTTCGTTGACAACACAGATGTACGCAGTTTTATATTAAGTCAAGCTGACAGAACCAGCCTTCAAAAAGACCTTAGCGAAACTGCAGAATGGTCAGAAAAATGGCAACTGCCCTTCAACGTATGTGAATGCCAGGTATCACAGTGTGGGGAAAAAAAAAAAAAGACTAGTAACAAATTCAGTACAAGAGAAGGAGCAATCATTACAAGTTAAAGATATAGGAATCATAATATCAAATGATCTGAAATAGTCCAGTCAGTGTATCTTTATAGCGATTAAAGCCAGGAGGACCCTAGGAGTCATCAAAAGGCATTTTACCTATAAAACCAAACGATGATCCCTCTATATAAACAGAAAGTTAGGCCAATCTTAGAGCTTGAGACATAATTTTGGACATCGAAATTATCTGGTCAAAGGAACAGAGAATCTCGAAGCTGTGCAACGTAGGGCTTCCACGTTAATCTCAGCCATGAGGAATAAGCCATAGAAAGAAATGCTTCAGAGTTAAGGAACTGGATTCAACATCTTCTAGAGGACGTAGAATCAGTGGACGACATATAGAAAACTTGAATGTCTTAAGATACACAACGGTTTTACTAATAACGAATCAAGCAATCTGTTTAAAGTATTTCCCGAGACACAACTGGAGGATATGGCACGAAGCTACAAGCAAGGAAGGCTACTCTTGATATAGCCAAAAACCTCTTCCTCGTCTCCACTGGAAATGACTGAAATAGCACCCTAGTAATGTGATCGAAATTAGTACCATAAAAATCATTGAAACAAAATTATATATGACTATCCTATATCTTATTCTGTCTACCGGCCATGTAGCTCCCTCCAGTCACTTTTACGATTCCCACGGTGGACAACTTTCTGCCTGCCGATGCCTACTGTGATTCGGGAAACATTGCAGAATAAAGGAAAACTCCCCTTTAAGTCTGTGTATTGCTGAAATGTACCGCGAGTATATGCTGCCTACTAGCCAAGTAACTCTCTCTCTCTCTCTCTGTTTATACATATATACTCTTTAGATATATATATATATATATATATATATATATATATATATATATATATATATATATATGTAGAGAGAGAGAGAGAGAGAGAGAGAGAGAGAGAGAGAGAAATAGATAAGCAACAGAGGTTTGATAAGAAAATGAGGCTTTAGTGCTGCACCTGCCCAGGCTTACATGAAGGAGTGTTAATGCAAACTTGAGCATATGAATGTGAGACTATGATGTGGCATGAAAATGAAAAGTCAAGGGTGAAAGCAGCGGAGATGGGACTGCTGAGGGAAGTATGTGGAGCGCAGAGGGTCGATAGGATACGAAATAATGTGATTACTGAAAGATGCGATCGTCCAGAGAGTGTGCTGAGCAGGTATGGGCATGTGGAGAGAATGGATAACAATAGAGTTGTGAAAAGGTATATCTGAGCAAATTTGAAGGAGGGAGGAGGCGAGGTAGGCCAAGGATAAGGTGGATGGATAAGGTGGATGAGCGTGTAAGGAAGAGAGGTATGGAAGTCCGTTAGGCTAGGGGACTGACGAGAGATTGAGCTGGCTGGATTAATGTTGTGAGAAGAAGTGCATGATTTGGCCCCCTTTTTTGACGTAACAGCGTTCGGATTGACTCTGTGGATACTATTTATGTGAAACTACTCAACGTGTAAGTTTTTTGTGTATCAGATAGCGGCAAGATTCCGGGAGCTTGAATGATGAGTGAAAAGACGCGTGGCCCATTGGACTGGGCAATAATGGTCTGTCTGGGTGTTGATAACCGTCACCCTTCCCTAGGGTGGGAAAGTGGGAAAGGTCAGGATGATCATGAAGATGATAAACAGAGTGAGGAGTGAGGGGGACAAGGAGAGAGCGAAGCAGTCAGGGAGAAAGACAGAAAGTCGAGAAGCTGAGGATCAAAGAAATGGCAGATGAATACAGGACCAAAGTAGGGGAGCAGTTAGAATCAGGGAATGGAATGAAATGGATCTGGACAGACTGTGCAATGCAGATAGGGATTGCTTAGTTAGGAATGCGAAAGCAGTGTGTGGTGTGGCAAGAGTAACAACAAAGAAGAAAGGTACGGCATGATGGGATGAAGAGGTTAAGAGAGCAGTGAGGAAAAGGGGAAAAAGTGGCTAGATCGGTTACAGGACAGGGGTTCAACTGAAATAAGAACTACATATATTAAGAGCAAGAAGCACGTAAAGAGACTAGTGAAGAGGAAAACGAAGGAGGAAAATGATAATCTAGGAAGAAAAATGAATGCAAACAACTCTGGAAACAGGAAGTTATTTTGGAAAGAGGTGCAGAAATGTGAAAGTGACAGCAGAAAAAAATGTGAAAGTGTGAAGAATGTAAGTGGTAGATTATTAACCCATGGGGATGAAGTAAGGACCAGATGGAAAGAATATTTTCAAAGCTTGATGAATTGGAATAGAGAGAGCAGAGCGGCTGTAAACATGACTGGTATTGGGGATATGTATAGAAGGAATGCAGTGCCAGGAAACGTGACACTCGCACAGGTGAAAAACGGCGTGATGCTGCTGAAAAATGGGAATGCAGCTGGGGTTGATGAGGTGTATGCAGTGATGATTAAGGGTAACTGAGAAAGCGGAATAAGGGGCTTGTTGGAGATATGTAAGAAGGCATGGATGAGTGAAACTGTGCCAGCAGAGTTTAAAAAGGCTGTGATTATACTCCTGTACAAAAATAAAGGTGAACGAAGTGAGTACAAAAATTACAGTGGCATAAATTTATTGAGTGTGGTAGGGAAGGTATATGGAAGACTTACTATAAAGAAAGTAAGAGAGAGATCAGAAGTCCTAGTGAGTAATAAACAGGGTAATTTTAGAAGTGGCAGAGGATGTGTGGATCAAATATTTGCAGTGAGACAGACAGTTAAGAAGGCTTGAGAAGGTCTATAAGATGTTTATGGTATTTATGGATCTTGATAATGCATACGACAAAGTAGACAGAGAAGGACTGTGGAAGGTTTTGCGCATATGAGGTGTACATGGTTATCTGCTAGGTATCATCAAGAGTTTTTATGATGGTAGTGAGGTATGTGTAAGGGTAAATGGGCATCTACGTGAATGGTTCACGATCAGTGTGGGCGTGCGACAAGGTTGTGTGATGTCCCCATGGGTGATCAATATATTTATGGATGGGGTGATGAGAAAAGTAAAAACAAGAGTAATGGAGACAGTGATGGTGTTAGTAATGAATGGTGATGGATGGAATATCTCAAATTTATTGTATACTGATGATGCAGTGGTACCTGGAAATACTGGACATGAGCTTGTTAGACTAGTGCAGAGTTTTGCTGATGTCTATGAGTGTCGTGCCTTTAGAGTAAATGTAGAAAAGAGTAAAGTGATGGTAATCGAGAGAGAAGGTGACTCCCAGAGTGATGTTACAGTGAATCGAGAGAGACTGGAATTGGTGAGAGAGTTCAAATACGTGGGTACAGTGACAGAAAAGAGAGTGAAATGTGCAAAAGAAGTGGAAAGTAGAGTGACACAAGGAATGAAGGTAGCTGGTGCTATGAAGGCCTTGATAAGAAGCAGAGGCTTGAATATTGCAGCTGCACGAGGCTTACATAAAGGAATGTTAGTGCCGACTACAACACACGCATGTGAGACTATGGTGTGGCATGAAAATGAACAGTCAAGAATGAGAGCAGTGGAGATGGCACTGTTGAGGAATATATGTGGAGTACAGAGTGCAGACGATACGCAATAATGTGATTCGTGGAAGATGCTTAGTGAGGAAGTCTGTGTACACAAGAAATCGAAGACTGTGTACTGAGATGGTATGGTCATGTGGAGAGAATGGATAACAATAGAGCGGTGAAAAAGGTATATCTGACTGAATTTGAAGGAGGGAGGAGGCGAGGTAGGCCGGCGAGAAGGTGCAGGGATTTGGTGGATGAGTGTGTGAGAGAGAAAGGTACGGAAGTCCGTGAGGCTAGGGGACTGACAAGAGATCGACTGGCTGGATGAATGTTGTGAGAAGTGCATGATCAGGGATTTTGACATTCATTTTTAATGTGACAGTGTTCGGATTGACTCTATTTGATACGTTTATGTAAAGTTGCAGAATGTGGTGAAAGTTTTTGGCTTATCAGATTGAGCCAAGATTCCGGAGGCTTGAATGATGAGTGAATGGAAGCGTGGCCCATTGGACTGGGCAAACTTGGGCTGTCTGGACGTTGATACTCCTCACCCTGCCCCAGGATGGGACAGGAGGTCGGAATGATGATGCTGATGATACTGTATATATATATATATATATATATATATATATATATATATATATATATATATATATATATATATATATATTCATAACGGGACAGTAAATGGACATTAGTTAGCATGGCTTAAGGGCAACACGATATGTATGACAGCCTCGCCTGAAGAAAAAAAAAAAATGGCAACGCTACTCTGTTGCAACCCTCCAGCTGACCAAACACTTTCCCCACACTTCCCTGCACACCTAACCAAGCGCATGTCGACCCTCACCCCCCCAATCTTTTCTTTTGAATGTTTGGATGAGGAGAACGCCTTGAGGACACATTATCTAGGCCCTTCAGATTTGTTGCATAGGTTGCATTGAAATCTCTAGATTGTTTTCTGCTTTTTCATTAAAAAAAAAAAAAAAAAATCTTAAGACACTACATTCTACCTATCAAAAGGCATGAGTTCACTATAAGACTCGTAACTATGTGAATTTTCATGACTTTATAGTGAATATTTTTTTAGTTCTGGCCCTGAAGCGAAATCTCTACACCTGGCCAGCCACCCTGCCGCCCAACTCTACGGACGGACACATAGTGATCTCATTGATAAAAACACTCTCTTCTGACTTTGTCAGGTGAAGGATAAAAAGCTTTTGTTGTAGAGTATTGTTTTTGCAGGAGGTATCAGTGGTGAAGTGTGATGTACTAACACATCTCACTGTTTATATCACGGGAAGTGTGGTGCGTTTCTCCACCTTACACTGTGAAAATCGCCCCAAGTGCAATAATAATAATAATAATAATAATAATAATAAAAATAAAAATCATAATAATGGTAATATAATAATAATAATAATAATAATAATAATAACAACAATAATCGATAGATAGATAGATAGACAGATAGATAAGTATAGATAGATAGATAGATAGATAGATTGATTGATAGATTTTATATATATATATATATATATATATATATATATATATATATATATATACAGTATATATATATATATATATATATATATATATATATATATATATATATATATATATATATATATATATATATATATATATATATATATATATATATATATATATATATATATATATATATATATATATTTGTGGTAGGTGGGATGCTCACCATCCACTCACTCGAGGTAGTGCTGATGTCGGGTGTCTGCCTTTTCCTCTCCTCCATCCTTCTTTCCTTTCATCCTCTTCTATCTTTCTTTTCTTCATTCATTCCTTGTCCTTCTGCCTACGGGGGACTTTACACTCCCTCTCTGTCTTTCTTTCCTTCATTCTTTCCTCTTCCTTCTGCCTGTGGGTGACTCTACGCTGAGTGACAAGCCTAAATGGTTTCCTGTACACCAGGAAACCAATTACTACACTGGGTGGTAATCATATATCCAAATTTTGGCGCCTGATGGTTTAGTGGGTAATTATTGCGTTCCAATCAGATTGAGTCGGTGAAGGTTTATATCCAAGGGATGATTGGGGTTGATTGCTCATGTAATGCCACTCAGGGATGAGTGAAGCTGGTCACCCTCATCTTAAATGTTTGGACCAACTGCCTAGCCCCGGGCTCCTACGCTCCTCATGGGGCAATGTAGGATTGAATGATGGATGGATGGATTAATAAATATAATAATAATACGGGAAGACCATAAAATTGTCCAAGGACAATTCTGATAAAGAAAACCTTCCCGCACCCAGTTCCTGCTAAAAGCCGGGGCATGCAAAGGAATACAAAGGAATGCAAGCAGCAACAGAGCCTTTGATCATTTCGAGGCCGCTGGTTACAGAGGAGACTATGAATACAAGATCTAGAAATACCTTTCCATCAGCACTTTCACTACCGATGCAGAGAACCCATGAGGATCATCACTAGGTATATCAACATCTGTTGCCAAATAAACTGTCACATCCAGCACATACCCAGTTTTGCAGTTGCAAAGCACAAAGAATTTGAGGCCAAGTCTGTGACACTTTGGTGGCACATACTGAATAAATGCCAGCCTGCTCCTGAATAACACCAGCGACTTGTCAATAACCACTTTCTGGAACGGACGAAAAACCCTGGAAAATGACTCTTTGAGCATTGTAAGGATTAGTCTTATTTTCCATAACTTGTCGTTCGGTGCAGGCCCATAATTTCTGTTGAAATGAAGGAATCTTAGGATGGCCAGGTACCTATCACTGGCCATACATATACTTACCGAAGACAGGTGTGCCCACGAGTTCATCAACTGACCAGTAGTCATGGAGCACGTTTTCTAACGTGCATCATGAACATGTTAAGAGCGGGCCACACAAACATCTCCCCCACCTGCACAGGTATCAAATCAGGCATGTGCATGCTCTTGCTGGCAGCCACGTCCAGCCACCCCACACACACATGGCGTGGTGGAAATTAATCTCCTCCACCAGGTACTACATTATTGCAGTCGTGAAAATGGCCCTGAACAAACTGCTAATAGTCCAGGGCTTGGGGGGAAGCTCATCCTTCTGCACACCTGCACCCTCCTCATCAAATGCCAGCACAGACGGCTCAAAGCCAGCACCATCCTCCCACACAAATGTATCAACTCTACCCACATGTGGTAGAGCTGGCTGTCTGGCAGTTCCCGGACGTTTCTTTATCGTTTGTGCACGTCCACGTGCACGTCTACAGACAGGGGGTGGGGGGGAAGGAGAGGGAGAAGTCTGAGAGGTAGGGGAGCAAGCAGGTGATGACTCATCTGATGCGGAACTTGCCTTGGGAGACGCTCGGTGCTGCACATCTTCACGTGGGCTTGTGTGGGAAGTACCACTCCCGAAGGGCACGGTTGTGGAAAATTAGCACTTGAGGTGCAAGGCTGAGGTGTAGGGGAGTGTTGAAGGACAAGACATCGGCAAGCAGGTGGTGAGAGTGTTGAAGAGACAGTTTTGCGAGTTTTTTTCCATAGGCTCTTCCCTATTCCTGAAGAAGTCTCAGAGTCTTCTTTGGCATTGGAGAGCAGGTAGGGGTTGGAGGGTGAGAGAGCTCACTCTCCACGTGGTAGCTCTTCTCCTCCAAGGAAGTGCTCTCGCTGAGTGTCAGAGATGAAACAGTGTCGTCCAAGGCACGTCCAATAGCACTATCACTTAGCCTTTTCCCTAGCAATGAGGGCAGAACTTTTGTGGGGGTTGATGAGGCAAACAGCCCTTCATGCGGTGTGAGGGAATTAGACTATGATGAAGAAGACATGGCTCCTCACGCTACCACTGCCGTGTACAGACAAAACCGCGCAACCGCGGGGTACATGCAGGTCCTACCTACGCAGTGGGTATCATGGAAAATGGTTGCGAGCTCAAAGGGTCGTGGGAAGGTGACTGCGTATATCACGTCAGCTGGCGGCGCTCTGTGCCCTGAATCATGACATCCATACACATCAGCCAGCGGTTAGTGGTTAATGCCTACACAATAGGCATTAGTGGGCGAATGTTTTAGTTTTTATAATTAAAACTTCCCACATCCCTGTGAGAAGCTTTCTTGTTTTTCTCAATATTCCTAATATTCTTTCCGCGCAAAAAGCAAATGGCTATACTCGGAGTCCCTATGGCCTAGAGCCTTCAAATTTCAGGTTTGTCACTCAGCTGGTGGCTTCTGGCCCAATATGATGGGAGTCCATCAACTTGATCAATGGATATTATTCAAAATGTAAAAAAAAATAAATAAATAAATAAAAATAACAGAGTCTGGGATGCTATCTTAGAAACTGTTTAAGCTAAGAAGGTGTAATATTACTGTAGTATAGCCTTTAGGCAGCGGCATTGCAGAAAAGAGTAAATTTCCAGCCAGTTGATTGCTCTCTGAGATCGCCTGGAGCAAATAATGGGGACTTATTTTTTTTTTATAATTCGGGTGCCACATTTTTTTTTTTTTCCATGAAAGATGAAAGCTAGAGCCACCAAACTTGGTGGAACTATAGACTGCAAATATCTAAAGTGACAAGCATAAGATCAGTGACCTTGACGTCAAACACACAGAAAATGAGGTTGAAATGGCGAACATTCTTAACAATTACTTTGCGTCTGTTTTTACATTAGAAAACACCACCAGAAGCCTACTGTCGCACATAAACCAAGCAAGCAGCACCATCCTCAGTAACTATACCATCCACAAAAATGATATTCTTTCAGCCGTAAATAGTACAAACACAAACGGCGCCCCTAGCCCTGATAAAATACCATCGAGATTCTCAAAGAAACAAAAATTGAGTTACTGCTCTCACTCCCTGTCTTTTTCAGTAAATCATTAAATATTGGGAAAGTCCCATGTGAAAGGAAACTAGCAAAAGTAACACCATTTTTCAAAAAATGAAATAAGTCACACCGAGGAAGCTACAGGCCAATCAACTTAACATCAGTAGTGTGCAAATTAATGGACACCATCATAAGTGATTAAATAACTAATTATCTTAAAGAAAATATAATTAATGGGAGGCTGGAGGAGAGTGAGAGGTTGGAGGCACTTGAGGGGAGGGTAGAAAAGGTTGAAGGAGTCTGAGCGTGAGCTTGGGAGAAGCTGGCGAAAGGTTATGAGGAATGGAGGCAGAATAACAGGGGTTGTGAGGGGAAAGAATGAACTGAGATCGGAGGGACTGAAAAGGTCGCAGAATGGATTCAGACATCGTCGTTCGTGATTAACTAACTTACTGGACTTCTTTCATGATGTTTACGAATCATATGATGACCCAAGTGCAGTACATATAATATACCTCAACTTTCAGAAAGCTTTTGACACTGTCCCTCACAAGCGTCTCGTAAGCAAACCAGAAACACATGAAATAAAAGGATATATGCAGAAATGGTTACAGGACTGGCTCTTAGACCAAAACCAGCGAGCTGTGATAAACGTAAAGGAGTCCAAATGGCATAATGTGATTAGTGGCATTCTCCAGGGCTCAGTACTTGGACCGATATTTTAAATATGACACAGATGAGAGTCTAAATTGTAAATTATCCAAAAAATGGAGACGATACTCAAATAACCAATAAAGTAACTTCAAAGTTTCAGTGGGAGCAGTTACAAAATGACCTTAATACTTTAGCAAGCTGGGCAGAAAAATGGCAAATGAAATTCAGCATAGAAAAATGCAAAGTACTTCATATTGGAAATAACAACGTCCATGCGAATTACAAAATGAATAGATCCAGTTATCAAGTACAGACAATGAAAAGGATCTTGGTGTGATAATAGCAAATGACCTAAAACCAAGTAAACAGTGCCTCGGGGTGGTTAAAATTGCAAACAAGCTGGTGGGGTTTCATTAGAACTTTCGAGTTAAAATTGGAAAAAAGTCATCCTTGCTTTGTACAACTCGCTAGTGCGCCTCTATCTCGAGTATTGTGTGCAATTCTGGTCTCTGTACTACAGAAAGGATATAGCAAAAAAAGAGAAAATACAGCGAATAATCACAAAAACGATACCACGACTGAGAAAAACCATACGAGGATCGCCTTGAAGAACGTAAATTATTTAGCCTAACAAAATGCAAGTTAAGAGGTGACTTTATTGAAGTTTTCAAAATCATGAAGGGATATGACAACTTAGACATGAAGAGATATTTTGAAATAGACCGATCGAGTCAAACTAGGAGTAATGGCTATAAAATTATGGGAAAGCATTTCCAATCTCATGAAGCAAAATACTTCTTCAACAAAATCGTAAATATCTGGAAGAATTTTTTTTTTTTTTTTTGTGTCCGACTCTGGGCATAGGCTTCACAGCCTGCTCTCAAGGCCCAGTAGTCCTCCTACATACCATACACCTCTCTACATGTCACCACTTCGGCGCTAACACCCACCGTCCTTATTGAATACATGCTAGGGCTGTCTCATACAGGACTGGTGTATTGGTATTAGCGGGGGTACTTTTATGGCATGTCGGCGGGTCATCTGGTAGATCAGGAAAGTCTGCTTTTTATGAAATTCAAATCCTTAAACTGTTCCCTGCCCCAGCCGGGATTCGAACCTGGGTCCATCAGGACTGCAGGCCGCCTCTCTACCGATTCAGCCACCACCTCCCCCAGATACCGTGATACCCTCAGATACCGTGAGCAGTATCTCAGTTAATACATTTAAAAACAAAAGAGACAAGTACTTGCACAAGAATCCTCAGGTGACTCTGTTTCTGTCCGAATAACTCACTTTTACCAGCTGTACATGTAAGTTCATTCCCTTCCTGTCCACAAGACACCCCGTAAACTTAATGTACCTGCACGTAGAATTGCATCACGTCATTATATGTATTTCAATTTACTCAGTGCAAATAAAATTATATAAGCACAGACTAGGATCTGCACATATAGCCCTGAGTTAACAGTCATTACTCTTACTTTCGACCTGTGATGGGCTGTGGATCACTGAGGGTCCCTGTTAGTTAAGTGACCACCATCGGGATTTTTAAAATGTACCAGGGGTCACTGCCTCAGGAGGTAACAATCACTTCGGCACTACCATCCATTGTCCATATTGAATACGTGCTAAGGCTGTCGCATACAGGACTGGTGTATGGGTATTAGTGGGGGTTCTTTTACATGGCGGCGGGTCATCCGGTAGATAAGGAAGGTATGCTTTCTATGAAATTCAAATCCTTAAACTGTTCCCTTCCCCAGACGGGATTCGAACTTGGGTCCATTAGGATTGCAGGCCGCCTCTCTACCGATTCAGCCATGCTGTAGTTATTTGTTTATTTGATTACTTTCTCTTTCGGCTTATTCAAAGTGGTAGCTTTTAAAGTATTACAGAAGGTAACTTTTCCTTTTCAGTCACTCCTATGAAATTTCCATGTCAGTTTTTCCATGCTGCATGGTAATCCTTCGCACTTTTTCCTGGAGAGTTTGGAGGCGAGGGGAGCCCTTTTGCTTTACTATCCTTATCCTTCAGCATACAGGCACCACATTCTGTATACCATTAATTACTGCACTGCCCCGGCATTGACCAAGTATTTGCTTGACCATGGTACTGGGTCCTGTGGAACTGTTAGGTCCAACAGAAAGAATTTCCCAGTATTTCTGGCAAATACTGAGAAAGGAGTTCTTCTGACTAAGAAATGTGGCAACATGTTAGCCCATCTCTGGCATGACAAGAGGTGGGTTAACCTGTTGTCTACAGTACATAAGGGTGTGTTGGAGGAAATTGGGAAAACAAACTACAGGACCAGGGAACCCGTGATAAAGCCAGATGCTGTCAATGATTATAATATCAACATGCTGCTGGTTGATAAATCGGACATGCAAATTGATGAGGTTGATTGCGTACAAAAGTCATGCAGGCCGTACAAGAAGGTTCTTTTACACCTTCTTAATATCGCCATGCTGAATAGTTACATACTGTTCAAGGAGTTCGTCAGGAAACCTCCCTCTCTACGAGAGTTTGAGAGACAGCTGGCACACGAACTCCTTGAGGAATATTCAACTGCTCAGTTGACAGGTGCTAGGTGGGGGACAGCGGGTACAACAGACAGGCTCAGCTGTGTTGAGTATTTCCAGTGGCAAAAGCTTGTGGAGACTGGCCGTACCACAGCAGGTCGTCTGGCTTACAGGCGGTCCCACGTCTGTCACACAACCAAATGCCGTCCCCCAGCATGAAAAGAGACCTCATACCAATGTGCAGAGTGCAAGGTCCCCATATGCCCTAAAAGTTTCTCAGAGTATTACTCCAAGCGTGAATACTGAGCAGGTGTATGGGAAAGTGTAAGTAATGTACAGGAATGCACAAGTTTGTATATTTTTATAAATGAGTGAAATGTTCGATATAATAAGTGATTTATAGTAGGTGTTATGATATAAGTGTTTTATAATAAGTTCTACAAGTACAGTGCAAGAAATGTTACTGTTTCTTGGATATTGGTGAAAAAAATTATTGGAAATACCCTGAGTTAGCTTACCTGTTACCTGAAAGAAATCCACCTGTGAGTGGGCCAGAAAGAAAATTACCTGATAGGCTGTAACACAGTTATTTCACTTGATACTCAGGGAAATTGTGCTGAATATGGGCATCAATGTATCATACCTGTTCCCTGAAAGGAAATCACTTGTGAGCAGGCCAGAAAGAAAAATACCAGGTTGCCTGTAAGAAAATAATTTCACTCGATACTCAAGAAAATTTTGCTGAATATGAGCATCAGTGTATCCTACCTGTTACCTGAAGAAAGAAAACCACTTGTGAGTGGGCCAGAAAGAAAATTACAGTTAGATTGCACTGTATGCGAGTGGATGGGTGGTCCTGGTCTTCGCATCTGTGAGATCACGCACTGTGAATACATAATCTTATTGGAAAAATTACATATGGGTGGTACCCCCTCATACCTTGACATTTTTTGACCCTTAGAGATATAATAAAGGGAATTTTTTCAGACATACACTACATATATAGCTACAGTAAGAAACACATGGTCAATCTCCTTAACAACAGTAGACAACAGGCCTATTTGATTTTAACCCGCCCCATCCCGGCAAATTTTTCACCAATGACCCCCCCCCACCCAATCCTGGCAGATTTTAGATTTTTTTTTTTTTGGGGGGGGGGCTAAATCCTCTGCTTTTTATGAGAAACATGAAAAACTCAGAAAGTGCTCAGTTGAGTTTAGAAATACCAAATACAAGTAACAGTACCCCCACCTTGGTACCGTGTTCTCTCATGCCAAGTTCCAGAGAAACGTTGTCTTGGCAGGAGTAACTATTTCAAACCACTCATTAGATGTAAATATTTGTTTATTTGGTACGATTTTATATGTATTACAAGAGTATATTGCTTTTCACGCAATAATATAGGCAATATAAGCATTGTTCACTCACCAAAAACATCAACATATGGCACCTTCCTTTACGATGTTACCGCCTCATCACTTCTGCTTGTTTCTTCCTCTGGCTTCTTTTTTCCTTTGTCCTCCACCTCGGGAATCACTTTTGCCTTGAATTTCGTCATTGGAGAGAATGTGGTATGACATATCTTTACTGGCCAGGTCACTGCTAACAGGTGAGTTGCCGAGAAAATGGCGTATGAGGTCGAAGGGGGGTCAGTGGGGCCAAGCATTATCCCTGCCTGGCATTGGGTAGAGGAAGGTATCCCACATATGCCTACCAAAAATCATCCGTGAAACTTTTAAACTGTGCAAATGACGGATCTCGCAATTGCAAAATGTATGGAAACGTCATCGGGTGTCACCGTGAAAAAATGTGGTGACGTATCCATACGTCAACGGGATGCGGCGAGTTAATAACAGGGGTTCCGAGGCATGACAACACTCTTAGAGTGCCCCCGCCTTCACCCCACCTGCACCACGCTTGTTTAACAGTTGCTAGTGTTGTATTATTCCAGGCTTTGATGAACAAAGTTACAGGCTGTTGAGTGTTACATTTCTTCCAGAATGCAGCAACAGTCATTGTGGTGGGGGCTGCAGGTATGCCAGGTGATGCAGGTGAGTCAGGTGAGGCTGTGAAGGTGGAGGGGGAGGCAGTTGGTGGGTCAGGTGGGGCAGTGGAGGAGGAGGGGACAGTGGCGGGCGAGTCAGGGGAGGTGGTGAGGGGAGGATCGTCCATCTCCTTGCTACTGCTCACATTTTCGGCAATTTCCTATATCTCTTCTAGTATGTTTCATTCCTCATCTTGTTATGAACATATTGGCAGTATAATAACTTGGCATTGTCGAAGTAACTGTCATTCAAGTGAATCCAAACATTATTATAGAAACTGGGTATTTATTCTAACTGTTATTGTCCAAAACGTTATTGCTGAAGGCGTTATTGGTGATATCTTACAGTAGACCCCTCTTGAGCACCTTCCCCACGAGCCTCTAAGTCACTATTGGTGCATTGTGCAAGGAGGGGGGTCATGCAGTCAGGGAAAATTTTGGTTTTGGGCCACTCCTTGCCTTTGCCTCATGTATTGTGGGCAAAACCCGCGTATTCAAAGTTTTATGGTTATGATTATTGGTCACTCACGTACTACGTGATTCACACACTGTAATCACACATACTATGTGAGCATACTGTACCTGGTTGGCTATAACTAAATTATTTCACTCAATACTCAAAGGAATTGTGCCAAATATAAGCATCAGTGTATTTGTGATGCAAAATACAAATAATGAAAGTTGTGTATAACATTTATAAGATTTTTACGATAATCCTGATTAGTACAGATCAGTCTGAATTATAGTAGGCTAAAAATAATTACCTCATACTCAATGATAATGAGTGAAACAGTCACAGGATTTACTTGTCAATGGGCAATTACCCATAATTGTGATGTCAAGTGCAATTCTAAGTGTCGTGGTAGAGGGAAAATATTGTAATTGACGGAACAAGTCTGTACAGAAAAACGAAAAGATATTTCCTTTCCCACATACCTACGGGACATAGAGGCACTATGGAATGGGCAGTAAACCTTTTTGGGGAGCCACATGGGCAGGCTGATGACATCCTTACGACGATGAGTAAGGAGAAGTGTGGAAACGAGTGTAATATTCCTCATTTCTTCCAAGGCCGCACGGGCAGTGTTACAATGACCACTCCAGTCAGTGCTGCCAACGCTAGCCATCGAGGCCAAGGCCACGGCCAGTGGCGTGCATTCAGATCCGCCCCGCCAAATGTGAAAAAACACTCTTCTTCAACTCATCCTTACTCATCAACGGGACCACCTAGAGACCTTGGAATACCTTCATTAGAAAGAGGAAGAGTTGGTGAGGCTTATGAGCTTTTATTTGCTTCTGTAGCTATTATAATTTGGCAGATATTAGGGTTTGAATTAAGGATATTTTTTCCAAAATCTTGGAAATCCCCCGTAGGGAGGGGTGGGCGATGGCCAGAAACCCCTGGCAGCTGAGGGTTAATATGTTATGACGCAATATGTAATACATAGCTACGTAACTATATAGCTATAGGCATCAGTATGTAATAGACAGGTAGTTATGTCTGAGTTCTCCAGGATGAGGTCAGATACATTTCCCTGCAGCCAGACACTCAAGATTCCAAACACAGGATGACCTGAGCCGTTCTTGTGTCGGAAATGTGTGTAACCCTACACACACACACACACACACACTCTCTCTCTCTCTCTCTCTCTCACACACACACACACACACACACACACACACACACACACACACACACACACACACACACACATACGTCCGCACACATACACCCACACACTTTAGCCGGATGTCAGAGGGGGATATAAGTCCAAAATCACATGTAGGAGATTCAGAGAACCAGAGGGATCTTCAGAGAGCGACAAGGAGAGTAGGAGCGGGAGAGGGAATGGAAAGGCGTTAGCTAGCACAAACTGTTCCTGACATACGGGTCACGTCAAGCTCTTTAACTTTTCAGTCAAGGAACTGTCTCACAATAGAACTCCATCGACCCCAATCTGCCTATTTAATCACCTCACCTCGCTTACAATACGAAGAGGATAACGGGACAGAGACGACCCACCCTGATGTTCCCCAACAATGCCAAAATTTATTCTCTATCTGGCTGGATCTCCTCAATCAACCGGACAAGATAATACATCGTCCCTCTCTATAACAAAATAAAGGCCACATAATCCTGCCATCTGGATTCTGGTGGCCTTTGACATTGGTGGCAAGCGGCAAAAACGAACCGACTACAATAAATGTACACCTCAAGACTTTATGTGCAAGTAGTAAACAATGCCGATTAACGTCTCCATCAACAATCAACGAACAAATTAGTAATCAGCTTCACAAACAAAACATTCTACAACTGTTCTACAAGTAATAATCAGCAATCTAACTACGTAGCTTCGACGCAACCCTATGATTTAAAACACACGCCGACATGTAAAAATACCCCCGCTAACACTACTATACCTGTCCTTCATGAGACAGCCCTAGCATGTATTCATTATGGACGGTGGGTGTCAGAGGCAAAGTGGTGACAGGTATATATGTATGGTATCCCCCTGGGGAAGGGGGGATAGAATACTTCCCCAGTATTCCCTGCTTGTCGTAAGAGGCGACTAAAAGGGACACTTTTATCTACATTCTCTTTGCTCTCTTTCTTTCCCTTGTACTTTGTCTGTCCAAACCCTCTGCATTTTACTTTCATTTAGTTAATTTCCTCTCTCCACTGTCTGGTTCCTGCGAGTCACTGGCATTGGCTCCAGGGTAAATTTTTTTTTTGCCTAAGAAATCTTGATGAACTCTTGTGACGAAGCAATGGCCCTCAGTCCCGTGCAGCGCTTAAGTGGGCAGGGGGTGCTAAGAATCCCACGGTGTAAAAATAACTTTATACATCCAAAAAGAACCTTAAGAATAGGAAACTGGAATGTTTGAACTCTCAATCAGGTTGGTAAAATGGAAGAACTTATTTCAGTGTTCAAAGAATACAAGATGGATATTTGTGCTCTTACAGAAACGAGGTTGCTTGGAGTTGATAAAATGAATTTGGAAGATGATATTACTGTGTTGGTTTCTGGTAGGTGTGATGGAAATCATTACCAAGGAGTAGGCCTAGTGTTGAGTAGAGATGCTTGTAAGGCAGTATGTGAGTTTGAACCAATTAATGAGCGCTTGCTTTATGCTCGTTTAAAATCTGACCATGGTAATATCAGTATGGTTGTAGGATACACTCCGACAAATGAGGCTGCTGATGAAATGAAGGATGACTTTTATGAGAAACTGCAGGATGTAGTGAATAGAGTGGCAAGACATGATGTGTTAGTTTGCATTGGTGATTTTAATGCGATTGTTGGCAGTAGCAGGGATAGCTTTGAAGATTGTATGGGTAAGGAGGGTGTTGGTATAAGGAACGAAAATGGGGTGCGACTTGGAAGCTTTTGTTTGGCAAATGACCTTATAATTGGTGGAACTATCTTTGAGCATAGAAAAATACATAAGACTACTTGGATTTCACCATGTGGTAAATATTGTAACCAGATTGACCACATTGCAATATGCAGAAGGCATAGGAGTTATTTGCAAGATGTTTGTGTAAGGAGGGGGGCAGATATAGGTAGTGATCATCAACTTGTTGTGTCAATGACTAAAATAAAACTTAAGAGAAACGTTAATGGTAATTGTACAGGAGGTAATAATTATAATCTGGATGAGCTGAGAAGTGATGAGAGCACGAAGGAAAAGTTTCGGTGGGAATGTAGGAACAGGTTTCTAGTCCTGCAGACTTTGATGAAATCTGAGGACAATGATATTAATCAAATGTGGAGAGAGGTAAAAGAGGTTTTGCATGAGAGTGCTAAGATTACTATTAAGAAAAAGGGAAAAGCGAGAAGGAAAAAGTGGATGTCAAATGAAACATGGAATGCAATTCAGAAATGGAAAGAGGCTAAGTTAAAAAGTGAAGAACAACATGTTGATGGCCAGGTAGTTGAAGTACTTAGAGCAAAGTACTGGAGTTTACATTCTGAAGTAAAAAGACTCGTTAGACGTGATAAGAGGAGACTATATGATGAAAAGGCGACAGAGACAGAAATTAAATTAAGTAAAAATGACGGTCAGAGCACAAAAGCAGCGTATCAGGCCATATAGGAGTTAACTGGGACTGAAAAGAGAAGGAAGGAAATACCTGTACGAGATAGAAATGGTAATTTGATTACTAAAGATTTGGATATAAAAGGAAGGTTGAAGGAGCACTTTGAATCTGTTCTAAATAGACCAATCCCAGCTGAAGAGGACATTTTGCCAGCCGAGAGAGATTTGCAGATAGAAACAGGGAATATAACTTTGGAAGAGGTAGCAAAATCTATAAAGGAGTTAAAGAATTTTAAGGCCCCAGGAGAGGATGGAATATTCCCTGAAATGCTTAAGGTGGAAAATGACGAGTTGATGAATGTGCTTTTGAAACTTTTTAATGTGGCTTGGGATAATGGTGGTATTCCAGAAGAGTGGAAAAATGGAGTGATTATAAAAATACCAGAAAAGGGAGATTTAAGTATGTGTGGCAATTGGAGGGGGATAACTTTGACACCTGTAGTTGCAAAAGTCTTTTCCAAAATCTTGTTGAACAGAATAGAGCCGGTAATTGATAAAATTTAAAGAGAAGAACAAGCGGGATTTAGAGAGGGTCGAGGTTATGATCAGATTTTTATTGTAAGGCATCCGATGCAACAAGCTAATGAGATGAAAATGCCACTTAGTATGTGTTTTGTGGATTTTGAAAAGGCGTTTGATAGTTTCTCGCGTGGAGCTATGTTGAAAATTATGAGATTCTATGGTATACCAGAAAAGTTTGTAAATATTATTAGAAGTCTGCATGAAGGTACTTTTTGTAAGGTAATGGTGGGTGGTTCTTTGAGTGATCCATTTCAAGTTAGGTCAGGAGTGATTCAAGGAGGAGTTCTTTCGCCATTGTTGTTTGTTTTGGTTATGGATTATGTTATGAAAAAGGTTGTAAGGAGAACAGGTGCAGGAATTAACTGGAAAGAAAATAAGAAGCTGATGGATTTGGACTATGCTGATGATATTGTACTGATTTGCGGAAGTATTTACGAGATGCAGAGAGTGCTTGATTGTCTGGTGGAGGAAGGAGAAAAAGTGGGATTGGTAATAAATTGTGGAAAAACTGAAATTATTAATATGAACGTGGAGAACCAAATCGATTGTGTAATTGGGAATAATGTGGTGAGGAATGTAGAAAACTTTAAATATCTGGGAACGATTGTATCATCTAATGGCTTGGCGAGCTGTTGGAATGTTGAAATCTGTTTGGAATAATAATATGCTTTCGGTACATACTAAAGTGAAAATTTACAAGTCCATGGTTGGACCAATTTTAATTTACGGGCATGAGTCATGGTACAGTACAATTGCAACAGATCAGAAAGTATTAGGATTTGAGAATAAAATACTGAGAAGGATTCTTGGGGTAAAGTGGCAAGACAGAGTTACAAATGCAAGAGTAAGGGATATTACGAGAGTGGAACCAGTTAATGAATATGTGAGACTGTCTCGCTGGAAGTGGCTGGGGCACATATACAGAAAAGAAGGTAGTTTAATACAGGATGTGCCAGAGTGGACTGCTAGAGGAAGAAGAGGTAAAGGTAAGCCGAGGGAAACCTGGTTGAGGACAATGAAAAAAGAAGCAGGAGAGGAGTGTTGGTGCGACCTGAAGGAGATGGCAAGAGACAAATATTGGTGGAGAGAGTTCATTGAGACCCTGTGCATCCCGTGAGGTGCCACAGGAAGTGATTGATTAATTGATTGATGTAGAAGCACGTTGGACCTTGGGAAAGGGCAGTGAAGCCAATGGCCAGAGTCGGATACATTAAAAAAAAGAAAAAAAAAGAGGGATTTCAAACCCATTAACAGGTGCGTACAAGAAGAAAGGTAGGATGTAAATATACTAAGATCAGTAATAAGTGTGGGAAGAGTATTTTAAAACCAAACTGAAATACATACTAATTTTTATGTTGATCCAAATGAGTTTCCATTGAGGAACTGAGATTGGCAGCAGGGTCGGTGGTGATGTGGATAGGTAAGTAGAAACGTTAATATATTAACGTTATTATGAAGTCGCCAAGGAAAAGGGAGAGGGAGGGAGGCAAGGAGGAAAGACGGGAGGTGAGTGAGGCAAGAAGTGAGGAAAGAAATGAAAGAGAGAGGGAAGGAGAGAAGGAGAAAAGGATGGAGAGGATCAAAAGGGAAAGGAAGTAGAGAAAGAAGAGAAGCAGATGGAGGTTGGGACCGAATGGCGAAGGAATGGAGAGGGGGATGGGAAGAAATGGGATAAAATGAGGAGGAAAAGTAGGAGAGAAGGACAGAAAGGAAAGAGAGAGAAAAAGAAAGATGCGTGGACGGCGGGAGAGAGGGAAGAAAAGAGAAGTGGGAGAGGTTGGGCAGCTAGGAGAAGTAGGAAGGCGGGATAACATTAGTTTATTACAGATATCAATATCGTGCATTGTTTTGCCTCCCTTATTTTCTCTGCTGGTGTCTGTTTACTTTCCGCTGTCTCCCTTTCCCATCCTCCCCTTTCATTCCGCCTTCCGTCATTCCATCTCCTAATCTCCCATTCCCTCCTTCTATTTTTCTATCCTTACATTTCCTCCTTTGTATCTTCCCAACCCCTTTCTACCTCTGCTGCCTTTCTCTCTACCCCCTTTCTTCTCGACATACCATCGTTTTCTCTCGGTTTACCTTTCCTTTGCCGTTTCTCTCCGTCTCACTTTCCCTTCCTTTTCTTTCTTTCTCACTCCCCTCCCTTTTTTTCCTCATTCTATCTCGTTTCACTGCTTCGCTTCCTCCCAATTTCCCTCACATTCTGTCCTTGCATTTTTTTCACCATCCCTCCCTCTCTCTCTCCTTCCTCATTCTAAACATTCCCTTCCAGTTTCTCTCCTTCTCTTCTTCTCATCTTGCCTCCCACTACCTTTCTTTTTCTGCATTCTGTGTCCCCTTCTCTCGACTTCTTATAATCCCTCTTTCCTCCCTTCTCCTCCCTCCTACTTTTATTCTTTCCTGTTTAATTTCCTTCCATCTCTTATCCTCCCTTCTCTTCTTTCCATCTTCCTTCAAAACTTTTTCTACGGCTCTTCCTTCTATTTTCTGTCGTTCTGTTTCCATTCCTCTTACTTTCTTTCGTCTCAGTCTAGTATACTTTCAAATCTCCCTACCTCCCCCCCCCTTCTCTCTCTCTCTCTCTCTCTCTCTCGTTTTGCACTTGTCCTTCACCATCCTCTCTTCTCTTCCTCTCTCCAACGAACCCAGCTGTTCAAACCTCAAGTTTTTACATTTGAAACATCCACTTGAGAACTCTGCCTGTACATAAGAAACGAGAGAGAGAGAGAGAGAGAGAGAGAGAGAGAGAGAGAGAGAGAGAGAGAGAGAGAGAGAGTGTGTGTGTGTGTGTGTGTGTGTGTGTGTGTGTGTGTGTGTGTGTAATAATAATAATAACAATAATAATATTAATAATAATGATAATAAAAAACATATTTCCACCAGCAGAGCCTATTCTTGTTACATAATATAGTCACAAAGTATTTACAATACATGACTGAAGAATGATAGCCAAATATTTATTTAAGACTGCAACCTTATTTCACACGTCCTGTAGCATTATATTAATACAATGTGTTTTTACTTCATTAATTTTATCATTACTTACAATGCACTTTTAGACGGGGAATCTTAATATATTTTTATTGGAGAAGTAATGAGGATCTCCAGTAGAATATTCACATGTGTTACTTCATAGGTTCTTATCATTATTCCCAGTTGGTGCCTCAGGGATAGGTTCAGTTATTGCACATTAAATAGATTTACAGATACGATGATTGTTAATTTTATTGTCAGAGATAGGTAAGTCAATTAAAATAGTAGTAGTACTAATAGTAGAAGCAGCAGTAGTACTAGTAGTAGTAGTTGCAGTAGTAAATATATATATATATATATATATATATATATATATATATATATATATATATATATATATATATATATATATATATATATATATATATATATATGCAAACTAACCACAGGAGAAATGAAAGGAGCGACAGTGAGTACTTTCGTATATTACATCTTCGGACAGAGTGAGACAGAAACGTAAAGGGTAGAGGTCTTTTATGCACACCCGCAGCAGGTAGTGGCACACAGAACAATGGATGACCTGAATTTTTACCTGCGGCTTAACTTATGATCACCTGCAGCAGGGAGTGGAACACAACGAAGGATGACCTGAATCAAAAAATGCACGTGACAAAGGAGGAGGGAGTAGGAGGAGAGGAAAGGGGAGTGGGAGGGAGGGGGAAGGGGGAGGGAAGGAAGGGAAGGGGGAAGGGGAGAGGGGGGGAGGGAGGAGGGGATAAATACTGCTGCTTAACTTAAGACCTAGAGGATTAATGCTTGGTGTGTCCCACACAGGTGTGACTACACCACCAGGAGATGACAGGGAACAATCACGTGTTAGTCTGGGGGATACTGCTTTAAAATTAATTCAGTTAACAATTTATCACACTAAAATGGCCATAGCTCATGTTTACATTCTCTCCATATGTGCCAGAAATTAGACAAGATTATATTACATTTCTTTCATCTAAGCTTTTTGATCTTGCTAGAATCTTGGAGCCTGTCCAGTCAGTATGGTGATCACTGGATGCTTTGTGCTGAAATAAACCACTACTCTGTTGGACTGTCCTTACACTGTATTTATGTTGTGAGATTCTAGTTTCCAAATCTTTTCCAGATTGTCCTATGTAAAATTTGTTACAGCGTTGTAAACAACGCCTGAATTACTGAAAGGGCTGTTCTTAATGAGGGATTTTTTGGTGTTCTCATATTTGAATACTACTTGTACATTGAGTTTCCTCAGTATGTGAACAACATCAAGAAAATTTTCATGGAAGGGGAGGACAAGGGATCTTTGAATGTTCTGGCGATCTGGCTTATTAGTTTTCCCTTCAAGGAATCGTTTCTTGGCTGTATTGTGGCACTGAGTTAGTATGCTTTGTGGATATTTTAGCTTCTTTCCAATACTCTGAATCATTTTTAGTTCATCATCTAAAAATTCTGGGTCTGAAATTCTATATGCTCTTAGGTACATGGATATGAACACAGATCTTTTTACATTAATATGATGGTTTGAATAGTAATGAACATATGACATAATATTTGTAGGTTTTCTGTATACCTTAGTCTTCAAAACATTTTGGTCCCTGATGACTTTTACATCCAAAAATGGCAATTCATTATCCATTTCCATCTCATAAGTAAACTTAATCGATGGAACTAACGAATTTAATTGCAGGAGAAATTCATCAATGGGAAGACTGTTAGGCCAGAAGCACAGGATATCATCAACCTATCAGAGCCAAACTGTGTTTTGCTCCTTTATGGAGGTCAGTAAATGTTTCTCAAAGTATTCCATGTAAATATTTGCCAGAACTGGGGAGAGGGGATTACCCATGGCCATACCAAATTTTTTTGTGTAAAATTTACCTTCAAAGGTAAAAGAAGAGTTCACAATGCATAATTTAATTAGCTTGATAATGTTTTCAGAGGAAATACCATCAATGTTACTACCCAGAATGCTTGGCAGAAAAGTTAAAACATCATCAACAGGGACATTTGTGAATAATGATTTAACATCAAAGCTGACTAATTTGTAGAGGAACATGACATTTAGAGATTTTAACTTTCTTACCAAATCCTCATTGTTTTGTACAAATGAATCAGAGATAGTGCCTACAACAGGGGACAACAGTGTTACAAGCCACTTACAAATGTGACTACAAGGAAAAAGTGAGTGAACTGTTGCGTGACACCAACACCTACAGTCAACTAAAAAGTGATCCAACTGAAAAAACAAAGTAGAAAATTCCATAAAGAAATCAAGACTTTTCTAAGTGGAAGGGATGATTGGATCAAACAGTTCTCTTTGCAAAATCCATCTGCACCATATATGTATGGCTTGATTAAAACTCACAAACCAAACAACCCCATCAGGCCAATTGTAAGCTCTGTAGGCTCTATGACATACAAGTTCTCCAAGTGGCTTGTAACACTGTTGTCCCCTGTTGTAGGCACTATCTCTGATTCATTTGTACAAAACAATGAGTATTTGGTAAGAAAGTTAAAATCTCTAAATGTCATGTACCCCTACAAATTAGTCAGCTTTGATGTTAAATCATTATTCACAAATGTCCCTGTTCATGATGTTTAAACTTTTCTGCCAAGCATTCTGGGTAGTAACATTGATGGTATTTCCTCTGAAAACATTATCAAGCTAATTAAATTGTGCATTGTGAACTCTTCTTTTACCTTTGAAGGTAAATTTTACACAAAAAAATTTGGTATGGCCATGGGTAATCCCCTCTCCCCAGTTCTGGAAAATATTTACATGGAATACTTTGAGAAACATTTATTGACCTCCATAAAGGAGCAAAACACAGTTTGGCTCCGATACGTGGATGATATCCTGTGCTTCTGGCCTAACAGTCTTCCCATTGATGAATTTCTCCTGCAATTAAATTCGTTAGTTCCATCGATTAAGTTTACTTATGAGATGGAAATGGATAATGAATTGCCATTTTTGGATGTAAAAGTTATCAGGGACCAAAATGTTTTGAAGACTAAGGTATACAGAAAACCTACAAATATTATGTCATATGTTCATTACTATTCAAACCATCATATTAATGTAAAAAGATCTGTGTTCATATCCATGTACCTAAGAGCATATAGAATTTCAGACCCAGAATTTTTAGATGATGAACTAAAAATGATTCAGAGTATTGGAAAGAAGCTAAAATATCCACAAAGCATACTAACTCAGTGCCACAATACAGCCAAGAAACGATTCCTTGAAGGGAAAACTAATAAGCCAGATCCCCAGAACATTCAAAGATCCCTTGTCCTCCCCTTCCATGAAAATTTTCTTGATGTTGTTCACATACTGAGGAAACTCAATGTACAAGTAGTATTCAAATATGAGAACACCAAAAATACCCTCTTCAGGCATAAAATGATCCACAGGTATACATGGCGAGTGATGAGAAGGGTGGGTGGTGAACTGAATGAAAGGAAGGCAATGATTGATTACGTGTGTGTGTGGATGAAAGGATGCGAAGATGTGTAATGGATGCAAGAGCTTATAGACGTTGGGGGAGTGGACTTTCTGACCACTACTTGGTGATGGCCAGAATTAGGATTCAAGTAAGATGGAGGAATAGAAGAAGGGAAAGACGAGAGGAAGGAGTAGTAGCAAGGAGAGTGGAAAGGTTACAAGAGGATAAGAAAAAGGCAGAGTATAAGAGAGAAGTGGAGGAACGATTGGGCAAATATGAAGTGGAGCAGATGGGAGACGTGGAAGGTGCGTGCAGGATATTTACAGAAGAATTATGTGCAGCATGTGATGTGGTGTGTGGAAGGAAGAGAAGACGGAGGGGGGTGCAAGGAACAGCGTGGTGGACTGAAGAGGTGAGACAGGCTGTGACACAAAAGAAGAAAGCATACAATGAATGGATGAGAAATAGGGGCGTGGAAGAAGTTGAGAGGCGGAAGAGTGAGTTATATGTAGAGAGAAACAGAGAGGTGAAAAGATTAGTACGAGAGAGTAAGAAGAGAGTGGATGAGGAATTTGGAAGGAATTTGAGTGTAAAGTGGAGGGACTGTAAGAAAATGTTCTGGAAAGAGCTGAAAAGAGTAAGACAGGGTGGAAGTGAAGTTAGCAGGGGAGTGAAAGATAAAAATGGTAGATTACTAGCGGAGAATGGAGAAAAAGTGAGCAGATGGAGAGAACACTTTAAGGAATTGTTGAACATAGAGGATGGAAGTAATGCGAGTATAAGCTGCTGGGGAATGGCTGGGAGGAGGAGGGAGGTGAGAAGACAGGAAGAAATCAGTAGGATAGAAGTTGTGGAAGCAATGAAGAAAGTTAAATCGGGGAAAGCCCCAGGAATTGATGGAGTGTGTGGTGAAATGCTGAACCATGGGGGAGAGATAGTAGTAGAATGGATGTGGAAGATGTGCAGATTGGCCTGGGAGGAAGGTAGAGTCCCGGAGGATTGGAAGTCAGGTATAATTATTCCCTTGTACAAAGGAAAAGGAGATAAAGAAGTGTGTGGTAATCATAGGGGCATTTGTCTTCTTAGTATAATAGGAAAAGTGTATGGTAGGATACTTATTGACATAGTTAGAGAAAGAAAAGAGAAATTAGTTGGAGAAGAACAGGGAGGCTTTAGGAAGGGAAGAGGTTGTGTAGATCAGATATTCATTCTTAGATCTTTAGTGGAAAAGTTTCTAGAGAAGGGAAAGAAGTTGTATGCGGCTTTAATGGATTTGGAGAAAGCATATGACAGGGTGGATAGACAAGGATTGTGGAAAGTGTTAAGAATATATGGAGTAGATGGGAAGTTGTTGAATGCTGTGAAGGGTATGTACGATGGTGTGAAGGCTGCAGTGCGTGTGGATGGTGAACTAAGTGAATTTTTCTCTTTGAAAGTTGGGTTGAAACAGGGATGTGTCATGTCTCCATGGTTGTTCAATCTGTACATAGAGGGTAATAAAAGAGGTACAAGGTAGGGTAGTGGATGTTGGAGTGGCCCTGGTGAGAGAGGATAGTGTTTGGAAACTCCCTGTACTGTTGTTTGCAGATGATACTGTGTTGTTGAGTGAAGACGAAGAGGAGCTGCAAGGCTTGGTGGATGAGTTTGGGAGAGTGTGTAAGAAACGGAATCTAAAGGTGAATGTAGGGAAGAGTAAAGTGATTGTCTTTGAGAGAGGTGAAGTCAGTGAATGTACAGCGAGGTTGGATGATGAGGAATTGGAAAATGTGAGTACGTTTAAGTACTTGAGTAGTGTGATGAGTAAGGATGGAGGTTTGGAGGGTGAAGTGCTTGAAAGGGTACAGCAGGGAAGAAAGGTTGCTGGTTCTTTGAAAGCAGTGATAAGAAACAGGGAAGTGAGCATGGAAGTGAAAAAGTTACTACATGACAGTATTGTGATACCAACTCTAAAGTATGGAAGTGAAGCTTGGACGTTGTTGGAAGGACACAAGTCAAGAGTGAGAGCAGTGGAAATGAGTTATTTAAGAGGAGCCTGTGGAGTCACATGGAGAGACAGGCTGACGAATGAGGATATAAAGGAGCGTTGTGGTGTGGATGTGGATGTGATAGGACGCGTTATGAGGAACACACTGAGGTGGTTTTGCCATGTGGAGAAGATGGAGGGTGAAAGACTGACGAAGAGAGTATATGTGAGTGAGGTGGAGGGGGGAAGAGGGAGGGGGAGGCCGAGGATGAGATGGAGGGATGGGGTGGAGAGGTATATGAGAGAGGGGGGTGTGAGTTGGGAGCAGGGCAGTGAAATGGCGGGGGACAGGGCGGCTTGGAGGCGATTTGTTTGTGGCCACCCCAAACGGGATTGAGGTGTCTCGCAATAGATAGATAGATAGAACACCAAAAAATCCTCATCAAGAACAGCCCTTTCAGTAATTCAGGCGTTGTTTACAAATTCCCGTGTAAAAGCTGTAACAAATTTTACATAGGACAATCTGGAAAAGATTTGGAAACTAGAATCTCACAACATAAATACAGTGTAAGGACAGTCCAACAGAGTAGTGGTTTATTTCAGCACAAAGCATCCAGTGATCACCATACTGACTGGACAGGCTCCAAGATTCTAGCAAGATCAAAAAGCTTAGATGAAAGAAATGTAATATAATCTTGTCTAATTTCTGGCACATATGGAGAGAATGTAAACATGAGCTATCGTCATTTTAAGTGTGATAAATTGTTAACTGAATTAATTTTAAAGCAGTATCCCCCAGACTAACACGTGATTGTTCCCTGTCATCTCCTGGTGGTGTAGTCACACCTGTGTGGGACACACCAAGCATTAATCCTCTAGGTCTTAAGTTAAGCAGCAGTATTTATCCCCTCCTCCCTCCCCCCTCTCCCCTTCCCCCTTCCCTTCCTCCCCTCCCCCTTCCCCCTCCCTCCTACTCCCCTTTCCTCCCCTCCTACTCCCTCCTCGTTTGTCACGGGCATTTTTAGATTCAGGTCATCCTTTGTTGTGTTCCACTCCCTGCTGCAGGTGACCATAAGGTAAGCCGCAGGTAAAAATTCAGGTCATCCATTGTTCTGTGTGCCACTACCTGCTGTGGGTGTGCATAAAAGACCTCTACCCTTTACGTTTCTGTCTCACTCTGTCTGAAGATGTAATATACGAAAGTACTCACTGTCGCTCCTTTCATTTCTCCTGTGGTTAGTTTGCATACATATCTTCACGGTGAAGTCTCTGCATATATATATATATATATATATATATATATATATATATATATATATATATATAGAGAGAGAGAGAGAGAGAGAGAGAGAGAGAGAGAGAGAGAGAGAGAGAGAGAGAGAGAGAGAGAGAGAGAGAAGGAGGGATAAGTAGCACAAGGTATATGATATGTGAAAAGAAAATGCTACACTTACATCATATACAATAATATACTGATCATGATGATAATTCCGATTATTATTATTATTATTACTACTACCACTACTACTACTACTACTACTACTACTACTACTACCACTACTACTACTACCACTACTACTACTACTGCTACTACTACTACTACTACTACTGCTACTCCTACTACTACTACTACTCCTACTGCTACTACTACTACTACTACTACTATCATTATACTTTTCATTACGGTCATCATCATCATCATCATCATCGTCAGAATATATCCCGCATTACCATTTTCTTCTTATGCTCTTCTTTAGGGTCGTCAGAGCAACCAGCAGTTAACGATGTGTTTGTGCTGGGGTCGAGTCACTTTACAGTGGGTGGTAGGAAGGGAATAAGAGGATGAGAATATTTATTTACATTTTTAAATAAAAACAAGAAGAAAGTAGAAGAAAAAATGGTATATATGTGTCGGTGTTACGAAGTGAGTGATCCTAGAAAAGGAAGAGTGGCTGGCTTTTTAATATTATTATTTTGTAGATTTTTTAACGCAAGGAAAAAGGAACCAGAGTCAGGAGCCGGCAAACCGATCCTTCCAAGCATATATATATATATATATATATATATATATATATATATATATATATATATATATATATATATATATATATATATATATATATATATATATATATATATATATATATATATATATATATATATATATATATATATATATATAATAAAACAAAATACAAAGGAGAGCCATAGTCAAAATGAGTTCATTTCGAGATGCCTGGACACACTCCGTTGGAAAGACTAGAGATCATAGGAGGTAAGAAATAGAGGGAGACGACGACAGTTCCAAAGTTGACCTGTTTCATTAAGAAAGGACTGGTGGTAATGGTTAACTCTTGCATTAGACAGTTGGATGGAAAACGAATGAGAGTTTGTTGTTAGACGGGTGCAATGCGCCCATCGTAGAGGTGGGGGGATGCAAGCTGACAGTTCAGAGGAGCAGTGACCACTGATGTTGCAAGATAATAGACATAAAGATACAACAGTGCAGCGTTGAAACAGAGTTTGAAGGGAGCCAGTAAGAGGAGGAGAGTTAATGAAACGAAAAGCCTTTGACTCCTCCTTATTGAGAAGAGCTGTGTGTTGGAGTGTCCCCACACATGAGAGATATACTTTACACAGGGGCTAATAAAACCCACGTATAAAGTCAACAACTTAGCAGGGGTAAAGAAGGTACGGAGTTGGCCTAGCACACCTAATGTCTTGGAAGCAGATTTTACAAGAGATGTAACAATTATGATCTTTCCAAAATAATTGCTGAGAGAATGAAACCCCAAGTACACCTGTGAACCAAAGTTTCGCCACCCGCTTGGCTGGCAGTAAGGCGAAGTCAGAGTTGAAGATAGGCAGGACGATCGGACAGGCTGGTGTTTCAGGTTGGTAACAAGACTGATGATGAGGTTCACATTCCACAACCTGTAAGTCTCGTACGCAAAGAATATGAATCCTCAACTTCATATTTAAAGCAGTGGATAAGTCAGTTGCAGCAGGCAACCTCAGACTTAGGTGTTCTACTCCGGGTTGTTTGTCCTTAGGTTGTTTTCTCTCCTCCTTCCCACTTCCACCGTTAGGGGAGAGTGGCCTCTATGGCGGATGACCTTTCTGCCTCCCACCCCTTCAGGGGAGGAGGTGGTCCTGACAGACCCCCAACTAGTACACAGACTGACAGCCCCAGTCAGAACGGCCCCAGACTCGTTTGCCTCGCAACATAAGTGTAAATAATGCTGAGTTTGTCATCATCTATGCTCTAGGTTCCACTCCCTTGAGCAGTCTCAATCCTTCATGATCAAGAAGGTTATTGATGGCTGTGCTGGGGAGGTGGAACAAGTTAAAAAAAACTTGCGAATGGAGACCTCCTTGTCAAGACTTGTAATTCATCCCAAGTTAAGGACTTGCTGAAGCTGCGCAAGTTTCACTCCAATGATGTCGAGGCCAAGATCCCAATGTCCATGAATTCCTGCAAGGGTGTTATCATTTGCAGGGATCTCATGGTGATGAGTGAGGAAGAGATCATAGAGGAACTTGCTCAGCAAGATGTCATTGATGCCAGATTCATTGCTAGATTTTCCGAAGGCATGAGGACGAAGACGGCCACTATTGTTTTGACTTTCGGCAAAGTTTCACTCCTGGCACATGTCAAAGTTGGCTACGAAATTGTTAATGTAAGACCATATATCCCCAACCCACTCCGTTGTTTAAACTGTCAATTATAAGGGCGTGGTGCTAAGACTTGTCACGCTTCACACTCAGTGTGTGGCAAATGTACAACACAGGGTCACGATGCTGAGCAGTGCACATCAGAGACTACCTGTTGCTTTCACTGTAAGGGTGCTCACTCCAGTTCCTCTAGGGATTGTCCCAAGTGGAAGGAGGTGAAAGAGGTCTGCACAGTGAAGGTGACTGAGGGTATCTCCTATTACGAAGCAAGGAAAAAGGTGAAGGAGTTGCATGCAACTCCTATGCCGAATAGGTCCTATGCTTCGGTGGTGATGTCCCGTCCCGAGATGTGCTCTGTTGCAACACAGACTGACCCTGAACCGGTTCCTCTTGCCACACATTCTACTTCTCCATCTCACCCTCCTGTCCAATCCACCTCTCAAACCGTTACCCCTGTTTCAACTTCCTACTCTCAGGCTGCTGCTGCCTCACAGTCAGTCAAGCCTAAACAGAAGCCTGACAACTCTAGTAAGAGTAATATGACCACCCTTACCAAGTCATGACCTCATGTTCTTCCTGCTCCTGGCCCAGCAAGGGAGAGGAAGGGTAGCTCTTCCGCGGTGGAATCTGGGAACCTCATTATTGATGAGAAAATGGAGGTTTCCATCAGCAAGCACCGGGATAGGTCCCCTGGTAGCAACTCGCCTGGTCGCGGGCAGCATAAAAACACTAAACACACTGGCCACCCTCATAAATCTTAAACCTCCGCGTTTGCTATATTACAGTGGAATTGTAGAGGTGTTGGGAATAAATTACAAAATCTAGCAATCATGCTTTTAATACATAGGCGAGACATTGTTTGTTTACAGGAGACGTGCTTGGAGGATCATCTTGATCCTCGAAAGTTCAAACACTACCACTCGTATAGAAGATATGAAGGTCACGGAGTCACCATATACACACACAAATCACACCCACAAACGGAAGTGATTCTACATTCTACTCAAGAAACTGTCACGTCCAGAGTAAAATTTAACCCGTGCCATCCCGGCGACGTGAATTAATGTGGCAACATTGCAAGGTCCCTAATTTGCACAATTTTCAATTTTCACGAGTGATTTCGCGAGTGATTTTTGGCACGTATACACGGGACACCTTCCTCTATTCCTCTACAAGATGCCAAGCAGGAACAATGCCTTACACCGCATAACCTTCCCCCCCCCCTCACGCCATTGTCTCGGCAAGTCACCTGTTACCAGTGACCTGGCCAATAAAGACATTCAGGGCCAGAGTGATTCCTCAATCGATGACAATGTGGAGGACAAAGTTTACATAGCATTAGAGGAAGAAACAGTCAGAAATGATGATCAGGTAATGTGGGAAAAAAAAGGTCATGAATGGTGATAAGTTAGTGAGTGAAACAATGCTTATAATGCCTATATTACTGTTTGAAAACCAATATACTCTTGTACTACATATAAATTCGTACCAAGTAAATAAATAAATACTGTTTATGAGTGGATAAAATAGTTACCCTCCCATAGAACTCGTTTTCTTTGGTGCCAGCCTGTTAGAAAACCCAGTCAGGTAAGGAAGTACTCGTACCTAAAACGAGTATTTTAAACCTCAGGTGAGCGATTTCTCTATGAATTTTCGATGTTTCTCACCAAAAGCAGATGTTTGAGGCAAAAAAAAAAAAAGGTCTCAAAACGTCGGGATGGGGCGGGTTAATAACACGTATCTGTCTATTTGCTCTCTCTGTTGTCTTCCACATGGTCTCATTGATAGTGATGCTTTAAATTCACTATTTGAACATCTTCCTGGGAATAAGTTAGTGCTGGGTGATTTCAATGTCCATCACTATCAATGGGGTAGCTTGAGGATCGATGGTCGTGGGGACCAAGTTGCCGACCTAATACTACAGTCCAACCTCTGTCTTCTGAACGATGGTAGACCGACTCGTGTAGATGAACATACTGGTAACTTTTTGGCCATTGACTTAACTCTGGCCTCACCTGGTATACATCAAGATTTCTCGTGGGACCCTTATGACGACTCCTTCGGAAGTGATCATTTACCCATCTGTCTTTCTTATACATGAGAGATCGTTTCGGACCCTCTACTTCCAAAATTTAACTATAAGAAAGCAGATTGGGGATCCTTCTCAAGGATCGCCAATTTAGATATATCTGGGGAGACCATTGATGTTAAGGTCGAATATTTAACCAAATCCATATTACATGCAGCTGAGGCTGCTATTCCCAAGACTTCTACAGTTCATGCGATGCATAGAGCGCATTGGTGGACGCCGGATTGCCGACAAGCATTAAGGAAACGCAATAGGAGATACAAGATTTTTAAAAGTCACCCCACTGAGGAAAATTTTATTGCATACAAACAGGCAGGGGCTAAGGCAAGGAAAAAAATAAAAAGGGCCAAACGTGACTCCTGGCGGTCCTTTGTGTCCATGGTGACTCGTACTACACCATTAAGTAGAGTCTGGTCCACCATAAGAATATTAAATAATAAAGGCCCATACTTCCCTGTCACCACCCTGCAGGTGAACAACACCATTTATGTCGAGCCTGTGGACGTTGCTAAGATCTTTGCCAAGAGTTTTTCTCATGTATGTAGCTCATCCAATTATGACCAGTGTTTCCAACATCATAAAGGCATGGCTGAGGTACAGTTAATAGACTTTGCCACAACGTAGACTCCCCTTACAACCAAGAATTTATGCCAGATGATCTGCTCCTTGCCATTAAATCCCGTAAAGACACCAGCCCTGGACCAGACACCATCACGTACAGTATGATCCAGCATCACAACCTGATTAAGGTGTTAGCATTGTACAATGAGATTTGGGCATCTCGAACGTTCCCAAACTCATGGCACTTTGCGCACGTCATACCAATACCCAAACAGGCTGGTCGTCTTATGAATCTCACTTCATTTCGTCCTATTGTGTTGACTTCTTGTCTATGTAAGGTCATGGAACTTATGGTTAATAATAGGCTTCTTTTTGTTTGAGAGTCAGAGAATTTGTTAAATGATCAACAATGTGGCTACCGTAAATACAGAAGTTCACTAGATCATTTAATGAATTTGGAGCATTGTATTGCAGAGGCATTTGCCAACAAAGAATTCATGAAAAGGGTGTTCTTGGACATCCACAAAGCCTATGACATGACATGGTGACACAGTATACTGATGAAGCTCTATGCTTATGGTTTAAGAGAAAATTTGCCTATTTTTATTTCAACTTTCTTAAGGGACAGGACTTTCTCTGTCAGATTGCCCTGTAATGTAACATCGAATATATTTATCCAGGAAAACGAGGTGCCGCAGGGAAGTGTGTTTAGTCCCACTTTATTTAGTATTATGATCAATGATATTCTGTCATCAGCTCCCATCCCGAGGAATCTTAAATACTTCCTCTACACTGAAGTTTGTGCTAATATGACACTCTTCCCATAACGCACAATTTTCGGCTGTGTGGATTCAAGCAGCCCTTGATTCCGTCCACCAATGGGCCTTGCAGTGGGGATTTAAGTTTTATGTCCTTAGGTGTGCTGCTGTAGTCTTCGCTAATCATAACATACCTAATTTGTGCTTAACTTTGGATAATCAGGCGGTACCTTTTCAAAATTCTGTGAAGTTTTTGGGAACACATTTTGATTATCGTTTGAACTTCAAAATTCATATTAATAATTTGTTTGCTTGCTGTGATAAACCAGTAAATGTCCTCAAGTACCTAGCTGGTACTACATTGGGTGCCGACAGAAAATCTTTATTAATGGTGTACAAGTCCCTTATTCATTCGAAGCTAGACTATGGCGCACAGGTGTATGGCTTGGCATCCGATGCCACGCAAAAGGATTGGATGTGTTGCAGAATAAATGTTTGCGAATATATCTTGGAGCTGTCCAGTGTACCCGTGTAGCTCGTATGGAAGTGGAGGCGAATGTGCCTCCCCTCTGTATTCGCCATGACCATCTGGCATTATCGTACAGGGTAAGAACATCAAGGAAAAGTAATATCAGCAATGTGGCCTGTACCCCCCTGGGTCACTTGCCGTAGCCTCCACTTACTGACTCAGGAGCTTGGTGTGGACCTCAGTGACTGTGACAAGTTGGTGATTAAGAATATAGTGCCTTGGGAGCCACCTGACTTTACCGTTGATGTAACATGGCTCCCAGCACCTAAGACCAAGGCGCCTGAGGCTGAGGTCCACCACTTGTTTCGTAACATCATCATTCATCACTTGGGGTATCACCTCTTGTACACCGACGACTCCAAGTCGAGTGAATGTGTGGGTGCAAGTGTGTGGTCGACTGAATGTGCCCTCAGGTATTGGTTGCCGACTCATACATCTGTGTTTACCACCGAACTTTTTGCTATTGACAAAGCCATAGACTATGCTCTCAATTCTAGGCATGACTCATTTGTCATTTTCGGATTCAAGATCAGCCCTTCAGGCAATTGCATTTTGTACTACGGACTCTCACGAGATCCAGGGCCGCACTGTCAGTAAATTGCATTTATGCAATAAGTCATTCATGCTGATCTGGGTGCCTGGTCATTGTCATATCTACGGCAATGAGCAGGCTGACTTACTTGCAAAGTCGGCTGTAGAGCTCGAGGAGACTTGGGACGTTCCTCGTGATCTACAGTCGAGTCTCTTTCTCGGAAAGAAATCAATAAATCTTTTGTGGCAAGGTCAGTGGACCAGACTAAAGATTCCAATATGTAAGCCGTACCTGGGCGACTAGGACACTGCCAACCGCCCCAGGCATCTTGGGGCTTAATGCCATCATCCTAACTCACATGAAACCTTATATGGAAAGGCGATTCCCACCGCATTGTGATATCTGTGATGCAGTGTTATCTATCAGTCATATCATGCTGTGCTGTCGGCGATTTATTCGTGAACGTGCTTCACTTATAAATTACTGCGGTGCAGCAGACGTCCCCTTCACCCTTTCCACCATCCTGGGTGATGGGGACATTGTTATGACTGATAAATTGATGGTTTTCTTGAGAGAGAGACCGGACTGATCAGAGTGATGTGACTTTTTTACTGTATGGTTATGGTTTTTATCGACTGTAAATATGTATATATTGTACTATTAATTAGGGTTGACAGTTGACATATTTGAAATAGATCCTCCTTCCCACTGATCTATTTCTAATATAGATGTCTCCTACATTAAGCAACGTTCCTCACCTGACAGTCACCAGCTGATGAGTGCAAGTGTGCAATACAGAAAGGTATTGGGCATTTGCAGTCGATGGTGGTCTGTTGGGCGAGGTTCTTCACTTTTTGTACATATTATGTAAATATATTATATCATCTTGATTAAGTTGTGCTAATTAGGGCCGACACCTGACGTATATGGAAATGTTCCTGACTCTTCTGGTTCCCTTTAATATATTGATGTCCCCTGTATTAGGTTGTGCCTCGACTGACAGTCACCAGGTGATGAGTGCAGGTATGTAATGTAGAAAGGCATTATATATCTGCAGTCGATGGTGTTCTCTTGGTCGAAGCTTTTTTACCATTAGTGTAGATCTAGTTATTTGTCTCTGTAGGATTTAATATAGGTTAGCGATTTGTCTGTTAGGTGATTAGTTTTAGGGTCTTTAGATTAGGTATTATTGTTTATAAATAATGTAAGGTTAAAAAATAAATAAAAAAATAATAAAAAATTATTATATATATATATATATATATATATATATATATATATATATATATATATATATATATGTGTGTGTGTGTGTGTGTGTGTGTGTGTGTGTGTGTGTGTGTGTGTGTTTACGTGTGCATGAATGTGTGTATGTAGCAGCAGGAGGAAATACCAATGACTGAGATGAGTGGCAAAGGTTATTTCGTCTGAGAGCCTTTTGTCCGTGTCTCATAAATACAAATGCATAATAGTGTAGAAATTTATCTGTTGAATTAGGAAATATTACAGCCAGTTATCATGTAGGATTTTATGTTTTCATTAAATGCGGTGTGTTCCCTATCAGTGCTGGAGGCTTGGCCAGGACGTGCAGAGTAACGCCCGGCTAACACTCACGTCAGTCGTCCTGAGGTGGTAACAGGACGATCCCTGATAGTGGGCCAGTATCAAGCGGGAACCTCGATTAATGAAATCAGTCGGCTTATGGGGATTGATAAGTCCACTGTAAGGTGATGGAAAAGGAGGTTCGAAGGTGAGCGTGATTGGAGGAATTACACGTCAATAATTTGATGACATTTATAATTACCATAAATGTAGGGAAGAGTAAAGTGATGGTCTTTGAGAGAGGTGAAGTCAGTGAATGTACAGCGAGGTTGGATGGTGAGGAATTGGAAAATGTGAGTACGTTTAAGTATTTGGGTAGTGTGATGAGTAAGGATGGAGGTTTGGAGGGTGAAGTGCTTGAAAGGGTACAGCAGGGAAGAAAGGTTGCTGGTTCCTTGAAAGCAGTGATAAGAAGCAGGGAAGTGAGCATGGAAGTGAAATGGTTACTACATGACAGTATTGTGATACCAACTCTAACGTATGGAAGTGAAGCTTGGACGTTGCTGGAAAGTCACAAGTCAAGAGTGAGAGCAGTGGAAATGAGTTATTTAAGAGGAGCCTGTGGAGTCACATGGAGAGACAGACTGACAAATGAGGATATAAAGGAGCGTTGTGGTGTGGATGTGGCTGTGATAGGAAGCGTTAGGAGGAATACACTGAGGTGGTTTGGCCATGTGGAGAAGATGGAGGGTGAAAGACTGACGAAGAGAGTGTATGTGAGTGAGGTGGAGGGGGGAAGAGGGAGGGGGAGGCCGAGGATGAGATGGAGGGATGGGGTGCATAGGTATATGAGAGAGGGGAGTGTGAGTTGGGAGGGGCAGTGAAATGGCGGGGGACAGGGCGACGTGGAGGAGATTTGTTTGTGGCCACCCCGAACGGGATTGAGGCGTCTGGCAATAGATAGATAGATAGATAGTAATTACAATTATAATAGAAATACATTTGGGAATAGCAATTACTGTAACATTGCTTACAATACTGCAAAACAAAATTATAATCATAGCTACAATTATATATTCTCGATTTGGGGGAGAATTCCCTTTGGTTAAGAGGGACAGGAGTAGCAGCAGAAGATCGTCGATTATAGTATGTGTCACCGTCATGTCACTGATGTGTGCAGTCCACTAACAGTTGCCACTTTACGTACTGTATGATACTTGCCCCCAAATCCTATTTACATGGTAACTTACCATTATAACATACCTCGCTTTTCACAATTACATTGAAATTACAATTAACTTATCAAAAATACATATACTTGTGATTAGTTTCTATTACAGTTTTAAATACAATATTTCTTTAATTAATTACATTTCGATTATATTACAATTACTCTATCCCTGCAGGTGAGGTACATGTTAACACAAGACCGAGATCTGGCCGCCCTCGTGTCATGTGCCAAGAAGACTGTGAGAACATCCTCACTGCTGTCACCCAGGCACCCAGTTCAACAGCAATTGCTCTGACAAGGGAGTTAGGTTTCTGCTGTCACCCTATAATGACGAGACGCCGGATGCATGAGGCGGGATTGAACTGCCATGTTCCAGCCATGAAGAGAGTAATGACGGACGCCAAGAAGACGGCCAGACTAAGATTCGCCCAACAACATATTCACCATCGGCTTGATTTCTGGAAAAATGTCATCTTTACTGATGAAAAATGCTTCTCATCTGTGACAGCGAAAGGCCGGCATTGCTGACGACCAAGAAACACCTGCTACGAGGCCAAACACATTAACGAGAGGGCAAGAGGTGGCCGAATCACGGCGTCGTTTCATGGATGGATATGGTGGGGAGGTCCTAGAGAACTGGTCAAACTTGATGGTCACCTTAACAGTGAGGAAGATATAAATATTCTGCAAACATCTCTGTTACCGTCTGTCTGCGCATACGCCCTCCCAGAGCTACACATTATCATACTTGTGCAGGACCGGTCTCCCGTCCACACCAGCCGAGCAGTCACTTAGTGGTTCAGACAGCACCCGGAAATTCAGTTAATGGACTGGCCTCCAAAAGGGTGTAATTGCAGTCTCATCGAAAATCTTTGGGAGATTATTGTCGAGGGATGGGAGGTTCCACAGATGACCAAAGCAGCTGTAGAGACAAAGGCCAGAGAAGCATGTTAGAGCATACAAAGGCGCCCACACGTTTGCACCAAGCTGGTCGACTCGGTACCAGCTCGACTGCTGGCGGTTATTGATGCAGATGGGGGATGAACAAGGTACTGAAACTGTTGAAAGAAGGAATGCTTTCATTGAATTAAACACAAATATACAAGACGTTGTATCTTTTAACATCCTCTTTATGCAAGAATTTATTTACTATTCATGACATTTTTTATTAACTATTCATAGGGTATAATGAAACGGTTAAAACAACGCATTGCTTTCACTGAAAATAAAATTAAATATACAAGGCAATTAATTTCTAGCACCCTCTTCGTGCCTCGATATAATTATTCTCTGTTCATGATTTCTTCAACGGGTCATACTTTTTTTTATTAATGCTCGTTAACTATTTACAGTATTGGTCCATGATATACAGATAGACTAACTGTTACAGATAGTCTAACTGTTACAGATATTTTATGAACAGAGGACACCAGTAATCTGGTGTATGGATTATTTTTTTTTCCCCATTTGTTTTTCCTTCCTCCGTTCTGTTATTAAAAAAAAAAAATGATATACAGATTCAGTTTGTATCATATATCACATTAAACCTTTAATCTTGCGCTCGTATTCTTTGTTTGCGAGACTTAAGGGTTGTGGTATGTGAACCTCACCATCAGACTCGTTACCAACATGAAGCACCAGCCTGTCCGATCGTCAGGCCTAACTTTAACCCTGACTTCGCCTTACTGCAAGCCAATGGGGTGGCGAAACTTTGGTTTGCGGGTGTACGTTTAAGGATGATGCAGTATGTAGGACGATATGAGTAAACGTTAGTGAGTACTTCATGTGGAAGATTTAGTCAGGTTGACAGGTGTTCGAATTGAGTCATTGATGCATTAAAATCAACAAGATTACTTGTACCCCAGTCAGAGATACGTGCCAAGTTAGACTTCAGGTATGCCATAGCCTCACCCCTTGTTTGTTGAAGTAACTGCTGAGATGGACGTTGCGGGAACTGAATGGAAAGGTGAAGAATGGAGTCATCAGCATGTGAGTGAATAGGACTAGATGTGCAGGTTAGAAGGTCAATGATGAATAAAAGGAAGAGAGTTGGTGATAGGACAGTGCCCTGAGGAACGCCACTATTGATAGATCTAAGAGAAGAACAGTGGCCGTCTAAAACAGCAGCAATAAAACGACCAGAGAGGAAGCTTTAGATGAAGGCACAGATAGAAGGATACAAACCGTAGAAGAGTAGTTTGGAAATTAATGATTTATGCCAGACTCGATCAAAAGCTTTGAGATGTCAAATGCAATGGCAAAGCTTTCGCCGAAGTCCCGAAAGGAGGATGGCCAGGAGTCTGAAAAGTAGGTGAGAAGATAGCCAGTGGACCGTCCCTGACGAAACGCATACTGACCATCAGAAAGAAGATTGTAATAGGAAAATAAATAATATGCCTTAAAATCTCTCTGTTAAGAACTGGCTCGGAAACTTTTGAGTCACAGGATGATAAAGCAATATGGCGATAGTTAGAGGGTTGGGAGTGGTCACCCTCTATGCGACTGGCTGAATTAGAGCAAACTTCAATCAAGAAAGAAAGGTACAAGTTGACAGACAAAGGCGAAAGTGTTTACCTAGGCAGGGTGCAAGCACAGCAGCACAGTTCTTGAGGCCAACAGGAGGGGCCCCATCAGGCCCATATGCCTTATTAGTATTGAGGCCAGTGATGGCAGAGAATACATCAGTTGAAAATTTTTTTGTCAGCCATGAGGAAGTCAGAGGGGGGAAGTGATGGAGGAATAGCACTGGAATCGTCTAAGGTGGAATTGGAGGAGAAAGTCTGAGCGAAGAGATCTTTTTTATCAGTAGTAGATGTACAGTAGTTGCAGAGACATCAGAGTAGCAAAGTGGAGAAAAGGATGATGAGGTAAAGTTGTTAGAAAGGTTTTTGGCAAAGTGCGAGAAGGAATGGGAAGAATTCGATCTGAAGATTTGAGAGCATTTAATATGGATGAAATTATTTTTAGCAGAGCGAAGAACAGACAGCACAATTCCAGACATAATAAAGATGTGATTCAAGGGTGGTTTGGCTCTGGTATCTTTTATAGGCCCTCTCCTTATTGTGGACAACATTGAAACAAGCGTGATTAAACCAAGGCTTTTTTGCAATCAGTCAAAGCATATGAGAAAGGAATGTTTACCTCCATCCCTGAGAGAATAACCTCCGTAATACTCAGATGGTTCCCGGCCATGGAAGCAATAATCATTCCAGGAAAAATCAAAGACGTACTGCCTGTGGGCCTCCCAATCAGCAGCTCCATGGTGCCACAACCGATGTTTCTCTAGAGGGTTCATAGGCCATACTGGAGCGACAGGACAGGTCATGGTAATAAGGTTGTGATCGGTGAAGCCCAACAGGAATGAAAGATTAACAGGGGGGCAGAAGGATTAGTTGTAAGGAAGAGGTCAGGTATGTTGGAACTCTCTTCAAGGCAGTCAGGGATAAGGCTAGGGTGCTGTACAAGCTGCACTGGGTCATAAAGGATAGAAAAAATGTAGGCTTGTTCACCAGGTGGATCAATGAAAGGAGACGAGAGCCAAAGGTGATGGCTAACATTGAGATCTCATAGAATGGAGATTTCTGAGACAGAAGAAGCGGATACGATATGTTCCATCGTGGAAGTGAGATAGTCGAAGAATTTTTCATAGTTAGCAGAATTAGAGGATAATTAAACAGCACAAATATATTTAGTCAGAGAATGACAGGAAAGCCGAAGCCAGAGTGTAGAGAGTTCAGAAGAATCATATTCAGGAAAATGAGAGCAAGGTAAATCGTTGCACACATATATACATCAGCCACCTTTGGCTTTGAAATTAGTATAAAATGGGAGGATACAGTAAAGGGTTTGCTATCAGTTGCCGCAGACAGCTGAGTCTCAGTTAAGAAGAGAAGGTGAGGTTTAGAGGAGGAGACTAGGAGAGGTGGTGCTCAATAGAGGGAAAGTTAGAGGAAAGGCCGCAAATGTTGCAGAAATGAAGAAGTGAGTAAGACAGTGGTTCCAGGCAGCTCGCTGTGTCGTCAATGGGAGAGGATCAGATGGGTGGGACATTTATCATCCCCCTCCCCCTAGGGCCTCTGAGGCTTGGTTATTGGACACCATTTTTTTTTTTATTATTTAAAAGAAAGTGAAGTGTGTAATGTGCATGTAGTTTGGTGTTGACAGAGAAACTTGAATTGGAGAACATGCTGTCTTACTCGCTGTGTTATTGAAACAATGAAAAAGTTCAGCAAAAGGAGATGATCGGGAACTAGTCCCGAAGGTTGTTGAATCGGGAGCTTCAGCCCTTTCTGTCAACAGCTTTCCATCCACTTTGGGGGTACTGCCCTGCCCGACTGGTGCTACAGTCTAAGGCTATGCTCTCTCTCTCTCTCTCTCGGCCGGTGCTACAGTCAAAGGCTATGCGCTCTCTCTCTCTCTCTCTCTCTCTCTCTCTCTCTCTCTCTCTCAGCCGGTGCTACAGTCAAACGCTATGCGCGCTCTCTCTCTCTCTCTCTCTCTCTCTCTCTCTCTCTCTCTCTCTCTCTCTTTCTCTCTCTCTCTCATTAATAACAGATATGATACTTGAACTCCTGCTATCCATAATGT
This sequence comes from Coenobita brevimanus, assembly GCF_032717465.1. Taxonomy (NCBI): domain Eukaryota; kingdom Metazoa; phylum Arthropoda; class Malacostraca; order Decapoda; family Coenobitidae; genus Coenobita; species Coenobita brevimanus. Next base: position 13,536,566 of record NC_136956.1, read on the forward strand.
ACTTAGTAACAGGCAGCTCTACCCTAGTTCCCGATCGTGCCTCACATAACTATCTGAGTTTTATATACTTCTTAACATATACCTAAAATGACAGTACCGAGTTCACAGATAGAATCTTTTTCATTTCCAGAAACCCTTCAACTTTGTACAATGTAGTAAATTAATGGGAAAGGTAATATTATCAGGAAATGAAGGAAATCTTCGTAGTTGCATAGTTGTTGGTTAAGTGAGAGAAAAGAGCGTGTCATAATAAACAGACTGGAGTCAGATTCGGCCCATGTGGCTAGTGGTGTTCCTCAGAGATCAGTGTTTGGACCTCCTCCGTTTATAATGTATGAACGATCGACAATGATGTACTGTTTAAAATCTTCATATCCAATTTCGTTGATAGCACAATTATCGGCAGTTCTGTGTTCAGTCAAGAGGATAGAATCTGCCAACAAAATTACCTTAACAAAACTGCAGAAAGGTCAGAAAAATGGCAAGTTCCCTTCAATGTATGAGAATGCCAGGTACTACATCGGCCGAGAGAGAGAGAGAGAGAGAGAGAGAGAGAGAGAGAGAGAGAGAGAGAGCATAGCCTTCGACTGTAGCACCGGTCGAACAGAGCAGTACTCCGAAAGTGGATGGAAAGCTGATGATAGGAAGGGCTGAAGCTCCCGATTCATCAGCCCTCGGGACTAGTTCCGAGGAGGAAAAAACTACAAAGGACAAGTAAAAAATTCAAGACAAGAGAAGGAATAATCTTTATGAGTTAAAGATTTAGGAATCATAATATCAGAAGATTTGAAATATTTCAGTCAATGTACCTTTACAGTGATTAAAGACAGAAATACCCTATGACTCATCAGAAGGCATTTTACCTATAAAACCCAATGATGATCACTCTATTTAAATAGATAAGTGGGACAGACGGAGAATTTGGAACACAATTTTGAATTTGCTAATTAGCTGGTAAAAGATATGGGGACATAGCCGTATAAAGATATGCTTCAGAATTAAGGAACTGGATTTATCCTCGTTTAGATAAAGTAGAATCAGTGGACGACAAATTGAAAAATTGGATGTCTTAATATCCTCAACGGTTTTAGTAACACCGAATCAAACAATCTGTTTAAAGTTATTACCGAGACACAACTGGAGGATATGGCACGAAGCTACAAGCAAGGAAGGCTAATCTTGATATAGCCAAGAATTTCTTTCTCGTCTCAATTGCAAATAATTGAAATAACACCCCAGTAATGTGGTCGCAAGTAGTACGATAAAAATCACTATACCTCATACCAATTAATCTGGCCAGGCATGTATGGCAACACTGTTTCTGCCGAGATTCTGATTGGCTGGAAGTGTTTGTTCGATTTCGTTGTTGCTTAAACCGATACTTTCTTTATTATCAGATGTGATACTGAGTTTGTCGACAGTACAATCGTAAAAAGCAATACGAAATCCGATATATACTTAACAACAACGAAATTTTCGTACGAAGATAAAGATATGAGTCAACAAAGTATTTTAACAGTCCAAGTCAAGGTCAGCATTCGAACAATTCCTTTAAATCTCCGACACTTCGTAATATAAAAGAAAAGTAAGGAAACCTGCTTAATCTAAGCGAAGGTATAACACACATTTAAATTTTAAGATCAGTCCGTACTGTGATAATAGAGGAGATATAATGAAATAGTTTTCCTTTAGCCTACTGTGATTTTCGCAATTTTTTCAAACCTCCCTCCCAGTGAACTCGTCTTTCCATTAGAATTTTTAATTATTCAGAGTTGTGGCACGATTTAAGGGTGCGGACTGATCATAGAATTTAAATGTGTGTTATACCAATGCTTAGATTAATCAGGTTTCCTTAATACTCTGTTATATTACGAAGTGTCGGAGATTTAAAGGAATTGTTCGAATGCTGACCTTGACTTGGACTGTTATAATACTTTGTTGACTCATATCTCTATCTTCCTACGAAAATTTCATTGTTGTTAAGTATATATCGGATTTCGTATTGCTATTTACGATTGTACTGTTGACAAACTCAGTATCACATCTGATAATAAAGAGAGTATTGGTTTAAACAACAACGAAATCGAACAAACACTTCCAGCCAATCAGAATCTCGGCAGGAACAGTGTTGCCATACATGCCTGGCCAGATTAATTGGTATGAGGTATAGTAATAAAATAATTATGAATGTCCTGTATCTTATTCTATCCACCAGCCATGTAGCTCCCTACAGTCACTTATATGATTCCCAGGGTGCACAAATTCGCGTGCCATGATTCAACTTTCAGCCCGGTGATGCCAAGTATGATATGGAAAACAGTGTAGAATAAAGGAACACTCCCCTTTAAGTCTGTATTGCTGGCCTGTACTACGAGTAGATGCTGTCTGCTAACCAAGTAACTCTCTCTCTCTCTCTCTCTCTCTCTCTCTCTCTCTAAATATATATATTGTTACATAGCCTATGATTTCATCATCCTTTGTATAATTCTAACGTACAGTACGGTATGCTGCATGTTTAATCACGAGCGTGTTCTACCTCACTCCCTCCCTCCTCCCTTATAGTAGAGTAAGTCGTTCTTTCTGTTGTTCAGAGCAGGAGTGTCAACTCTTTGTCCCCTCTGGCTTCATTTGCGCGTCCTTCTTACAAGTTGTATCAAGCTCTGCCAGCCCCTATATAATGAGCTCAGTCTCTACATTAATTGCCACTTAGATCTACTCCTCATTTTGCTCACATCTCTGTCCTCCCCTGTACGGTTGTTATTATTGTGAGTGCTCAGGAAGTCTCCAGTCATCTAGCAGCTGTGTAATTTGAGTATAAGTGTTATTACATTTTTTCTTGTACTGTATAGCATAAGGTGTTACTTCGTAGGCCTAGTGAGGTTTTTGTGATTCATGTGTTTTTGATGTCAGCCATTAATAATAATATTTTGTATCTGTAATAATATATCTTGCATTCACTGAGTATTATCTGGTTTTCTCATTTTATCAGGGCTGACTTAGATAAATTTACTCTTGCTAATTTCGTGTTAATAGAGGCTATTGCAGTTAACCATATATTTAACCTGTTTTTTGCCATTACATTATCCTTATGAGTCCTGAATGTTTAGTTGTTAGTTTGAGCATTAAACTTTAACTTGTAATTTTACCTAACTCTTTTGTTTTGAACCTGGAACATTACGGGACAGTAGTGATTTTTAGTATTCTCACTTAAAGTGTACAATATCTTTCCCTGTTCCGTAACATAAATTTGGCGACCTCGCCAGGAGATTCAGGATATTATCATAAGGATATTGCTTGATATTTTGTGACTGTGATTTATTCATGATGTCTACTATTACTACTCTTGATGAAGCCAAAGATTTTTTGTCAAATGTGCAAACAGTGTGTGATGTAGAAAACAGAACAAAGAATGAACTTAAGCTTGTTGCTCAACAATTGGGAATTGCTGTTCGCTCTCATCATTCTAAAGATCAAATTGTTGACATGATTAATGAAAGCTTGTTTAATGTAACTCCTCCAAATGAGCAAACGCAGATTGAATTAGCTAAGTTACAGCTAGCCCTGCAGGAGGCTCGTGCTAAGGAGGCTGAATTTCAGGCAAATGCTCGTATTCAGGAGGCACAGGTACAAATTGAACTTGCTAGGATTCAGGCAGACCATGAGTATCGCATGAAACAAGGTGGAACTGGATCATCTAGCTCTGATGATTTTGATGTGGCTAAAAATGTTAAACTTGTCCCTCCTCTTAATGAATCTGATTTAACAAAGTATTTTCAGTTGTTTGAGAGGGTAGCTACAGGTTTTAATTGGCCAAAACAGTTTTGGCCAGTACTCCTTCAAACTGTTCTCACCGGTAAAGCTCAAGTAACTTATGCATCTTTGCCTCAGGATCAATCTGATAATTATGATGTAGTTAAGAGCTTGATTCTTAAGGCCTATGAGCTTGTTCCTGAAGCCTATAGAGTAAAATTTAGGACAACTTATAAGCAAGATAAGCAATCCCATGTTGAGTATGCAAAAATCAAAGAAGATCTGTTAGAGCAGTGGTTAAATTCTAAGAATGTGGATTCTGATTTTGATAAATTTAAGCAGATGATTTTGCTGGGGGACTTCAAAAGGTGTATTAATAAAGATGTAAGCCTATATCTTGATGAGAGAAGAATATATTTTTTGTCTGATGCTGCAGTTTTAGCTGATGAATATGTTCTCACTCACAAGAGATATTTTAAAGAAAAAAGGAAAGCTGAGAGTAAGTACGTTGCCTCTACTCAGAGTACAGGTAACAGGAAAGAGAATAAAGATGATGTTTCTCAGGAAGTAAATACCAGCTTCACCTCTAGATTTCAGAAAAGTAAATGTACTTATTGTAGTAAGCTTGGTCATACTACGGAGAAATGTTTCAGGAGACAGCGTGATGTGAACAAAAAGGAGTCTTTAAATATTCAGTCAATTGGTCTAGTGTCCACCCTTGAGAGTTCCCAGAATTCTTTAACTGAGTTAACTGAACCTCCTTTGAGGGGTAAATTAAATTCTTATGATGGAGCTTCTCTTTTGAGCAGTAACGTGGGTGACACTCTCAAGAGTTCATGTGCTAATTTAATGTCTGATGGTTTTGTCAGTCCTCTGGACAGTAATGACAGGAAATCAGTTAAAATATATCGTGATACAGGTGCTTGCCAATCCCTTATGCTGACCAGTGTTCTAGGCTCTAATGTTAATTCCTCTGATGAAACTGTAATCTTACAAGGTGTAGGGAATAATTACTTCTCTGTCCCTCTGTGCAGAGTGAATTTAGAGTCTGGTTTTGTTAATGGTTCCGTTATGGTTGGGTTGGTTGAGACACTCCCAATGTCAGGTGTAACTTTCTTACTTGGAAATGATATTGGTGGAAGTCAAGTGTGTCCAGCTTCTCAGTTGTCTAGTGAGCCAGTGACTGCGACCCAGGATTGTGATGTCCCTGATGTGTTCCCTGCATGTGCCGTCACTAGGGCTAAGTCTAAAGTTACTGGTGACTTAGAGGATAATGATGATGATCTTATCCTAGCTGACACTTTTCTTGCTAATTTGGACCACTCACCAGATGAGGCAGTACCCCGTAGTGTTGATAATTTGTCTCGTCAAGAGTTGGTTGAGTTATAGGTTGCTGACCCTGAGTTGAAAGGTCTAGCTAACTCGGCTTGAAGTGAGGAAGAGTCAGCCGGTGTTTCTACTTGTTATTATATAAAGTCAGGAGTACTTATGAGGAAGTGGAGACCCCCAACAGCATCAGCCGACTGTGAATGGGAGGTTGTACATCAAGTTGTCATCCCTCGTGTTTGTAGGCAGGATATCATTAGAGTGGCTCATGATTCCAGTTTGGCAGGACACCTTGGAGTGAGGAAGACTGTGGCACGCATTTTGAAACACTTCTACTGGCCAGGTATCTTCAGGGATGTTTCCTGGTATTGTAAGTCTTGTCACACCTGTCAAGTTGTGGGGAAGTGTAATCAGACCAAAAGGGTTGGACCTCTAGTTCCCATTCCTCCTTTTGAGGCGCCATTCACCCGTGTGTTGGTGGATATTGTGGGCCCTCTTCCTAAGACTTCTTCAGGATTTTCTTATGTGTTGACCCTGATTGATATGGCTACTCGTTATCCTGAAGCCATTCCACTTAGAAATATCTCAGCAAAGAACGTGGTTAAGGAAATGCTAGGGTTCTTCACCAAGTTTGGTCTGCCCAAGGAGGTACAGTCAGACCGGGGAAGTAATTTCATGTCAAATGTTTTCAAGTAGTCTCTGGAAGAGTTGGGCATCACCCAGATCACTTCTTCAGCTTACCATCCCCAGACCCAAGGAGCGTTGGAGAGATATCATCAAACACTCAAATCGATGCTAAAGAAATACTGTTTGGAATATCAGAAAGACTGGGATAAAGGTCTTCCATTCGTTGTATTTGCCGCAAGAGAATCTCCAAATGAATCACTGAGCTTCTCACCCTTTGAACTACTGTTTGGCCATGAAGTAAGAGGACCCCTTAAGCTACTCAAGGAATGCTGGCTGTCGGAGGAAGATGACGTCAACCTGCTGGAGTATGTGATGAAGTTCAAAGAACGGCTGTCCACTGCTTTACAGCTGGCGAGAGAGAATTTAGGAGCTGCTCAGGAGAAGATGAAGACTTGGTATGATAAGAAGTCCAGGTTACGCCACTTTCAGCCAGGAGATCAGGTTTTGATTCTGCTACCAGTGCATGGGCAACCTCTTCAAGCCAAGTTTAGTGGTCTTTATTTCGTGGAGAAGAAACTCAGTGATGTCAACTATGTCATCGCCACACCAGATCGTAGAAAGAACAAGCAACTTTGTCACATCAACATGCTAAAGTTATATCACAGGCGGGACGAAAATAACCCAGTCTGCACTGTAGCTGTTCCACCCGAGTCTGCAAGTGAAGTTCTCCCATGCAGCATGAGCCTGAGTGATAGTTTGGGGAAGAATCCTGATATCATGAATGATCTCCAGACTAAACTTTCTCATCTAGCTCCTAAGGAAAGGCAGGAGTTTTCGGCATTACTGCAGGAGTACCCGCAAGTGTTCCGTGCCACTCCAGGAAGAACCACTGTGTTGATGCATGATGTCGATGTTGGAGAAGCAAAGCCAATTAAACTGCCTCCTTACCGTGTGAACCCAGTGAAAGTTCCTCTCATCCAGAAGGAGCTTGGCTACCTGTTGGACCACAAGATGATTGAGCCCTGCCAGAGCGAGTGGAGTTCTCCTGTCACTCTAGTCCCTAAGCCAGGTGGGTCACAGCGGCTTTGCATCGACTACAGACGTGTTAATCAGATAAGCAAAACAGACACTTACACTCTCCCTCGCGTGGAAGATTGCATAGACAAGATCGGAAAGGCTAGGTACATAAGTAAGTTTGATTTGTTAAAGGGACACTGGCAAGTACCTATGACTGAACGTGCTAGGGAGATCTCATGTTTTGTAACACTAGGAAAGACTTTTGCATGTTCTGTAATGCCATATGGTATGAAGAATGCACCAGCCACATTTCAGAAGCTCATGAATGTTGTAACAGAGGGTTTGGCAGGGTGTGTTGTTTATATTGATGATGTATTAATCTTCAGTGACAACTGGAAAGATCACCTATGCCATGTCAGTAAATTTCTTGAGCGTTTCGTTCAGGCTAATCTTGTAGCTAATTTATCAAAGTGTGAGTTTGGTCAATCTAAAGTTCAGTACCTTGGGTACGTAATTGATGATGGACATGTTGCACCACCAGGAGCTAAGGTTCAGGTTATAAGTGATCTTCCCAGACCTAAAAGTAGGAAAGAGCTACAAAGATTTTTGGGAATGGTACGTTATTACAGGAGATTTGTTCTTAACTTTTCAATTCTTGTATCACCACTTACAGACCTACTGAAAAAGGGAGTTAAATTTGTCTGGACCGATAACTGTGAATCCTCTTTCAGCAAACTTAAAGCTATCCTATTAAGTCAGCCAGTGCTCGCTACTCCAAATTTTGCTAAGCCTTTTAAGATGGCTGTTGACGCAAGTGAAACAGGAGCTGGGGCTGTTTTGCTGCAAGAGGATGATCAGGGTATTGAACACCCTGTATCTTATTACAGTAAGAAGTTCACTCCACCTCAAAAGAACTACTCAACTATTGAGAAAGAGCTTTTAGCCTTGATTTTGAGTTTACAGCATTTTTCATTTTATTTGTGTTCTGGTTTTGACCCCATAGTCATTTATACCGATCATAACCCACTGAAATTCCTTAGTAAGTTTAAAGATAAAAATCAGAGATTGACAAGATGGAGTCTACTTCTTCAGGAGTATTCATTAGACATACAACATGTCAAGGGGAAAGAAAATGTTATTGCAGATTGCTTATCTAGAATTTAGACAGACTGTTTTAGAGTAATAAGAAATTTCCTTTGTAAATTTCTTTTTCTTTGTGGGGAGGTTTTGCATAGCCTATGATTTCATCATCCTTTGTGTAATTCTAACGTACAGTATGCTGCATGTTTGATCACGAGCGTGTTCTACCTCACTCCCCCCCTCCTCCCTTATAGTAGAGTAAGTAGTTCTTTCTGTTGTTCAGAGCAGGAGTGTTAACTCTTTGTCCCCTCTGGCTTCATTTGCGCGTCCTTCTTACAAGTTGTGTCAAGCTCTGCCGGCCCCTATATAATGAGCTCAGTCTCTACATTAATTGCCACTTAGATGTACTCCTCATTTTGCTCACATCTCTGTCCTCCCCTGTACAGTTGTTATTATTGTGAGTGCTCAGGAAGTCTCCAGCCATCTAGCAGCTGTTTAATTTGAGTATAAGTGTTATTACATTTTTTCTTGTACTGTATAGTGTAAGGTGTTAATTCGTAGGCTTAGTGAGGTTTTTATGATTCATGTGTTTTTGGTGTCAGCCATTAATAATAATATTTTGTATCTGTAATAATATATCTTGCATTCACTGAGTATTATCTGGTTTTCTCATTTTATCAGGGCTGACTTAGATAAATTTCTATCTATCTATCTATCTATTGCCAGACGCCTCAATCCCGTTTGGGGTGGCCACAAACAAATCGCCTCCAAGTCGCCCTGTCCCCCGCCATTTCACTGCCCTGCTCCCAACTCACATCCCCCTCTCTCATATACCTCTCCACCCCATCCCTCCATCTCATCCTCGGTCTCCCCCTCCCTCTTCCACCCTCCACCTTACTCATATACACTCTCTTCGTCAGTCTTTCACCCTCCATCCTCTCCACATGGCCAAACCACTTCAGTGTGTTCCTCACAACGCTTCCTATCACATCCACATCCACACCACAACGCTCCTTTATATCCTCATTCGTCAGCCTGTCTCTCCACGTGACTCCACAGGCTCCTCTTAAATAACTCATTTCCACTGCTCTCACTCTTGACTTGTGTCCTTCCAACAATGTCCAAGCTTCACTTCCGTATGTTAGAGTTGGTATCACAATACTGTCATGTAGTAACTTTTTTACTTCCATGCACACTTCCCTGTTTCTTATCACTGCTTTCAAAGAACCAGCAACCTTTCTTCCCTGCTGTACCCTTTCAAGCACTTCACCCTCCAAACCTCCATCCTTACTCATCACACTACCCAAATACTTAAACGTACTCACATTTTCCAATTCCTCACCATCCAACCTCGCTGTACATTCACTGACTTCACCTCTCTCAAAGACCATCACTTTACTCTTCCCTACATTCACCTTTAGGTTCCGTTTCTTACACACTCTCCCAAACTCATCCACCAAGCCTTGCAGCTCCCCTTCGTCTTCACTAAACAACACAGTATCATCTTTAAACAACAGTACAGGGAGTTTCCAAACACTATCCTCTCTCACCAGGGCCACTCCAACATCCACTACCCTACCTTGTACCTCTTTTATTACCCCATCCATGTACAGATTGAACAACCATGGAGACATGACACATCCCTGTTTCAAACCAACTTTCAAAGAGAAAAATTCACTTAGTTCACCATCCACACGCACTGCAGCCTTCGCACCATCGTACATACTCTTCACAGCATTCAACAACTTCCCATCTACTCCATATATTCTTAACACTTTCCACAATCCTTGTCTATCCACCCTGTCATAATGCTTTTTCCAAATCCATGAAAGCTGCATACAACTTCTTTCCCTTCTCTAGAAACTTTTCCACTAAAGATCTAAGAATGAATATCTGATCTACACAACCTCTTCCCTTCCTAAAGCCTCCCTGTTCTTCTCCAACTAATTTCTCTGTTCTTTGTCTAACTCTGTCTATAAGTATCCTACCATACACTTTTCCTATTATACTAAGAAGACAAATGCCCCTATGATTACCACACACTTCTTTTTCCCCTTTTCCTTTGTACAAGGGAATAATTATACCTGACTTTCAATCCTCCGGGACTCTACCTTCCTCCCAGGCCAATCTGCACATCTTCCACATCCATTCTACTACTATCTCTCCCCCATGCTTCAGCATTTCACCACACACTCCATCAATTCCTGGGGCTTTCCCCGATTTAACTTTCTTCATTGCTTCCACAACTTCTATAAATTTACTCTTGCTAATTTCGTGTTAATAGAGGCTATTGCAGTTAACCATATATTTAACCTGTTTTTTGCCATTACATTATCTTTATGAGTCCTGAATGTTTAGTTGTTAGTTTGAGCATTAAACTTTAACTTGTAATTTTACCTAACTCTTTTGTTTTGAACCTTTAACTTTACGGGACAGTAGTGATTTTTAGTATTCTCACTTAAAGTGTACATTATCTTTCTCTGTTCCGTAACAATATATATAATATATATATATATATATATATATATATATATATATATATATATATATATATATATATATATATATATATATATATAGTATATATATATAGATATAGATATATATACAGATATAGATAGATAGATAGATAGATAGATAGATATAGATATAGATAGATAGATATAGATACAGATAGATAGATATAGATATAGATATATAAGAAAGAGAAGCTTGATAAGAAACAGAGGCTTGAGTGTTGCAGCTGCACGAGGCTTACATGAAGGAGTGTTAGTGCCAACTTTAACATATTGATTAGAGACTATCGTATGGCATGAAAATATCAAGTCAAGAGGGAGGGCAGTGGAGATGGGACTGCTGAGGAAAGTATGTGGAGTTCAGAGAGTGGGCAGGGTACGAAATACTGTGTTTCGTGAAAGATGCTGGGTGAGGAAGTCTAACACCAGAATCGAAAAGAGTGTACTGAGATGATACAGTCATGTACAGAGAATAGATAGCAACAGTGTGGTAAAAAATGTATATCTGAGCGAATTTGAAGGAGGGAGGAGGCGAAGTAGGCTAAGAAGGTGGAGGGATAATGTGGATGAATGTGTGAGGAAGACGGGTATGGAGGTCTGTGAGGCTAGGAAACTGACATGAGATCGAGGTGGCTTAATGAATGTTCTGAGAGGAATTGCATGATCAGGGATTTGGCGCCAATTATTAACGTGACAGCATTCGGACTGGCTTTATCGGATACTCTCATGTGAAGCTACAGAACGTGGTGGAAGTTTTTGGCGTATCAGATAGAGCTAGGATTCCGGCTGCTTGAATGATGAGTGAATGGAAACGGGGCATTGGATTGGGCAATATTGGGCTGTCTGGGTGTTGCTACTCCTCAGCCTGCCATAGGGTGGGTAGGGAGGTCCGGATGATGATGAATAGAATGAGGAGTGAGGTGGACGAGGAAAGTAAGGAGCAGTCAGGGGGAAAGAGTGAAAGTCGAGAAGTTGAGGATCATAGAAATGGCAGATGAATACGGGAAGGACTAATATAGAGGAGGAGTTGGAATCAGTAAATTGGAATGAAATGGATCTGGACAGCGTATGGAATGCATATATGCTAAACCAGTGCGTGGTGTGACAAGAGTAACAACAAAGAAGAAAGGTACCGCATGGTGGGATGAAGAGGTTAAGAGAGCAGTGGGGGAAAAAGGAAAAACTGTCTAGAATGGTTGCAAGAGAGGGGTTCAATTGAAATAAGAACTGAATATACTGAGATCAAGAAGCACGTAAAGAGTCTAGCGAAGAGGAAAAATTAGGAGGTAAATAATGATCTAGGAAGAAAAATGAATGCAACTCACTCTGAAAACAGGAAGTTATTCTGGAAAGAGGTGCTGAAATATAGAAGTGACAACGGAAAGAAATGTGAAAGTGTGAAGGATGTCAGAGGTAGATTATTAACCCATGGGGATGAAGGATGGACAAGAATGAAAGAATATTTTGAAAGGCTGGTGAATGAGAGCAGACCGGCTGTAAAAATACCTGGTTTTGGGGGCTGTGCTGAGAAGGAATGCAGTGTCAGGAAACTTGACACTCGCACAAGTGAAGAACACTGTAAAGCAGCAGAAAAATGGGAAAGTAGCTGGCGATGATGAGGTGTATGCAGAGATGATTAAGTGTAGTGGAGAGAGAGGAATGAGGTGCTTGTTGGAGATACGTAAGAAAGCATATATGAGTGAAAATGTGCAAGCCGTGGAAAAGGGCTGTGGTTGTGTAGTGCCATAACTTTAAGTATTAGCATAAGTTGGTATTGTAAGTGTAATCTTAGGTAATATAAATATAGCCTTTACGGTTCATGATTTAACCGTTAAGTTCCGTATTTAAGTCTATTCTTATTTGATAATCATAATGTGAGCATGATGCTGATATTGATAGTACTAAGTCAAGTATTGATGTGCATATGATTGATGTTTATACATAGTGAACCATCCGTCATTAACCAGGAAGTTTAACCGCGGAAGTTTAGTAGAAATTTAAAATCGCGATTATCTTTCTTCGTATTCTGATCTAGAGATTCATATGCTGAAGTTAATAATATTCCCCTTTTGAACTATGCAGTGGTGAATTGAGGTCTGAAGTAAGACTGTTGAAGGTAATCATTAGTGAAGTGTAAAATTCATGTTACTGAGTAGTATTTACAGTCACGTGGTGGCTCAATCGGTAGAGAGTTGGCTTGTACTTCTAACGGACCAGGGTTCAAATCCTGCTGGAGCAGGGAACGGTTTACGGATTTGAATTTCATAAAAGCAGACTTTACTGATCTACCAGAAGACTCGCCGACATGTCGTAAAAATACCCCCACTAATACCAATACACCAGTCCCGTATGAGACAGCCCTAGCATGTATTCAGTATGGACGGTGGGTGTTAGCGCCGAAGTGGTAACATCTGGAGGTGTGCGGTACGTAGGAGGACTACTGGGCCTTGAAAGCAGGTTGTGAAGCCTGTGCCCAGAGTCGGTCACATAAAAAAAAAAAAAAAAAAAAAAGTAGGCATAAGAAGCTCGTACGGGTAATAAAACTGTTCGAATTCCTAATTGATTTGGTTTCGTTATAATTAAAGTTCCTGTACGCTTATTACAAAAAATTTTAAACATCGTAAGTCATTTATTTACATATGTTAAGTGCAAACGTATCTTTTGTATTCTTTGAAGATCCTAGAGAGTCAATAATAGTATAAAGTAATTAGTTAAAGTTTTAGCCTATTGCCAAGTACTGTCTGGAATGCTTATAAAAGGCGGGGGAAACCGCGCCAAGCCCCAACTGCTCTAACCTGCCTCCATGAAAGATGCTGCTAACTCGGCCTCAAGATTAATCTCGGTAAGACCAAGTACTTGCCACGCGGTCTTCTATCCCCTGAATGTCCACTCTTCTTTGGGTGGCACCAGCTTGAACTTGTTCTCAGCCATCAATACTTGGGAGTGTGGTTTGATAGTCATCTGTTCTTTTCCATTCAGGTACGGTACCTACGGGAGAGGGCTGCTCCAAGAATCACAGCGTTAAAAGCCCTCAAGCTGGAGCCTAGGTGCCTCATATTGCGTTCTCAGGACCTTCTACACACACGCCATACGTTCTGTTGTTGACTACAGTGCTATTTGTCTTGCAGGGCTCTCTGGGGCACCATCCCGCTCCCTAGAAGTCCTGCAAAACTCTGCACTGTGTGTGATGCTAGGAGTTCCTCCTTGGATGCAGACTGAGAACCTCAGGGTTGAAAGTGGCTACCCATCTCTCCAGCACAGAATCTGGAGTCGATTGACAGCAGTCTCTGCTCAGCTCTGCTGATTCAGGCCTCAATTGCCTGTTTCTGTGCTTCTACAATGCACTCCAGAGAGGCCCCCTGACACACACCTGAACAAGGACTGGGCACACATCACTGCCAACATAATCCACGACCTAGGAGCAAGTGATGCCTTCCTCTGGGGCCCCGACCTCCCTGACCCTGCCTACACACCCACCCCTCCATGGCTGCCACCCGCTATCCAGAGTGTTGCCCCCTCTGCTGCCTGCCCTAGAGCATCTCTGCCCACTCTCCTATGCCAGGATGGCCTGCAGCATCACTCAGGACCCTGGGAACAGTCGAGTATTTCACTGATGGGTCAGTAACTGCTGAGGGATCTGCAGGTGCTGCATTTGTCAGTGATGGTCACGTCGAGACCTGGCAGCTCCATTCCGGGGCTCCCGTGTACGAGACGGAGCTTGTCGCAATTTTAAACGCCTTAAGACACGCCTACTTCCACCGCCACCAACTTGTGGTCGTCCACACTGACACACTCTCATCTCTGCACGGTCTCCGTGCACGATGTTTCACTGACAATATGAATCTGCTGTCCTCCATACTAGCAGTCACCGGCTCCATCATTCAGAGTGGATTGGAAATCCATCTGCACTGGCTGCCCAGCCATGTAGGCATTACTGGCAACGTGCGTGTTGATACCGCCACTCGCTCTGCAATGCTCCATCCTACCATCACCTTCCCCCTCAGGACGAGCTGTTCTCTGCTGAAATGCAGTCAACAGTATTATCTTTCAGCCCACGCGAATTGACCATGAGACACATGTAGCAGAGGGCTCTGGCTCTGCAACCTGGTATGCTAGGGCTACAAACTAAGAGCCCCTCAACCCTCCCCCTCACTCGCCCATTTCGCTTGTCGTACAATTACGCTGCCTAGGGCTCGGCTACCCCTGCTACTCTCAAACAGCAGGGATTGCCCCTGAACCGTGCCCTCACTGTCACGAAACCGCAGACTGGCCACTCCTTCACTTCTTGCTTGACTGCCCCTTCACTGCCACACTCCTCTCCACCTTCGATGGCAGACTCGTAAGGAGGATCTCTCCCTTTGCCACTGCTGCTGAGATCTTTGTCATTGCCTCAACTTCAGTCCTACTTGACGGCGTCTCCACTTACCCCCCACCTCGTAAACCTTTCACTAGAGACCACACTACAGATGGACGATTCCACTTCACCAACAGTAACTCTCTTTGAGCCCTGTTATTTTCAAGATTCACTCTGGTGGGCCCATATTTGGCCCGGTCCTCCCAAAGGGAGAAAAATCTAAACAACAACAACAACAACGCGCCAAGCAACGAGACCAGCGCTTCTCTCCGTCATTGCATGCTAGTGTCGAACTCTCATCCTCCCCCCCCCTCTTTTTCTCCCTTGTGTACTAAGTTACCATATACGTTCGTGAGTTTAATGGGTCATATCTTTCACTGATCCCTTTTGTACTGAATAATGAGACCGGCGCTTCTCTCCGTCATTGCAGATTGTCCATTCAGGCTACTGCCAAACGCCTCATACTAAATCACTCTCCCCTCCCCCTTTTTCTTAGATCATGTAGCCTAAGTAACGAATATATCGGCTGGTCCATTTTGATTACAGTACATTTGATTACTATTCATATATTTACTGTATCTTTACTGCATGTGATCCTTGAGTGATACGAGTTTGGTCTTAAGAGAATATCTTAGTGGAATTCTTTGAATCTTCCCAAGAGTCCAATTGTGACCATGGGATTAATACATCCATGTGTATCGATATTCTTTGAATCTTCCCGAGAGTCCAACTGTGACCACGGGATTAATATATCCATGTGTATTAATATTCTTTCAATATTAGTTTAGCTTTTAAAGTTTCATATTTCTAGTGTTGTAGATCCTCATTATTATTTCGTTTGGGTTCCTTCCCAGTTTGAAGAATAATCTGTGTCAGTTCTTAGTACTTAGTAAAACTTAGGTTAAGTCATTATGAGTTTGAACTTCTCTATCCTGTAAGGAGTGGTATGGTACAGACGAGATTGACTGACCCGCAAAGGGTGCTTAATATCTAACGGCTCAGCACCTCCAAAAGTTTCACGCTACCACATTTCCCATAAACACGCTACCCATTTTCCATAATCCTTAAAATTTCCCAGCATTACACTGGTGTTTTTTTTTTTTATTAATTCCTTCATTACACTGGGGTCATTTATTGGTGACTAACTCTCAGCATCATATTGACGGTGGCAGTATCCTAAATACTCCGTCATTACAGTTGTACCCCTTTACAAAAAATAAAGGTGAACGATGTGAGTGCAAAAATTATCGTGGAATAAGTTTACTGAGTGTTGTAACGAATGTATAAGCAAGAATTATTATAAAGTAAGAGAGATATCAGAAGCCCTAGTAAGTGATGAACGGGGTTGCTTTAGAAGTGGCAGAGGATGTGTGGATCAAATATTTGCAGTGACACAGATAGTGGAGAAGGCTTGTGAAAATTACTATAACGTGTTTATGGCATTCATGGATACGACAAAGTAAACAGAGAAGGATTGTGGAAGATTATGCGCATTAACAGTTTACATGGTAAGCTGCTAAGTGCCGTCAAGAGTTTTAATGATGGTAGTGAGGTATGTGCAAGGATAAATGGGCACCTATATAAATGGTTCACGATGAATGTGGGCGTGCTGCAAGGCTGTGTGATGCTACCATGGTTCTTCAATATATATTATTATGAACTGACTGATGAGAGAGGTAAAAATACGAGTAATGGAGAGAGAGAGAGAGAGAGAGAGAGAGAGAGAGAGAGAGAGAGAGAGAGAGAGATGACGTTGGTAATGAATGGTGATGGATGGAATATCTCAGATTTGTTGCATGCTGATGATGCAGTGCTACTTGCAAACACCAGACAAGAGATTGGTAGACTAGTGCAGAGTTTTGCTGATGTATGTGAGCGTCATGCCTTGAGAGTAAATGTAGAAAAGAGTGAAGTGATAGTAATCCAGAGAGAAGTTGACTCCCAGAGTGATGTTACAATGAATGGACAAAGACTGGAATCGGTGAGAGAGTTCAGAGCGCTGGACACAGGGATGGAAAAGAGAGGAAAATGTGAAAATGAAATGAAAAGTAGAGTGACTCATGGAATCAAGGTAGCTGGAGCTATGAAGGCCTTAATAACAAAAGGAGGCTTGAGTGTCGCAGCTGCACGAGGCTTGCATGAAGGAGTGTCAGTGCCAGCTATAGCATACTGGTATGAGAGTTGGTGTGGCATGAAAATTAAAAGTCAAGAGTGAGAACAGTGATGGGATGCTGAGGAATGTATGTGGAGTACAGAGAGTGGATAGGGTACGAAACAATGTCATTAGTCAAAGATGAGAAGTGAGGAAGTCTGTTAACACCAGAATCGAAGAAAGTGTACTGAGATGGTTTTGTCATGTGAAGAGAATGAATATCAATAGAGTGGTGGAAAAGGTGTATATGAGCGAATTTGAAGGAGGAAGGAGGCGAGGTACGCCAGGAAGGTGGAGCGATACGGTGGATGAGTGTGTGAGGAAGAAAGGTATGGAAGTCGGTGAGGTTAGGGGACTGACAAGATATCGCTTGGCTCGATGAATGCTGTGAGAAGTGCACGATCAGAGATTTGGCACCCCTTATTAACATGACAACGTTCGGTTTGACTCTATCGGATACGTTTATGTGAAGCTGCAGAATGTGATGGAAGCTTTTCAAGTATCAGATAGAGCCAGGATTCCGAGAGCTTGAATGATTAGTGAGTGGAAGCATGGCCCATTGGACTTGGGAGACTTGGGAAGTCTGGACGTCTCTGCTCCTAACCGTGCCCTATGGAGGGAAAGGAGGTCCGGATGATTATATATATATATATATATATATATATATATATATATATATATATATATATATGAGGCGACAGTGGATGCACACTAGTCACTGTGGCTTAAGGAAAACACGACATGTATGATATCCTCGCTTGAAAAGAAAGAAAAACAAAAACAACGCTCCTCAGCTGCAACTCTTCCTCTGACCAAACACTTTCCTCACACTTCCCTGCACACCTAACCAAACTCATATCGGCCCGCACCCACCCACCCCCAATCTTTTCTTTTAAAGATGGACATAGGAAGAACCCCTTGAGGACACATAATTTGGACTCTTCAGATTCCTTGCGAAGGTTACACTGAATTCTCTGGATTTTTTTTTTTTTTTAACTATTTCATTATTAAAAAGAAAATAACTACTTAAGACAAAGCATTCTACCTATCAAAAAACACCAGTTCACTATAAGACTCGTATCTATGTGAATTTCATGACTCTGTACTGAACACTTTTTGAGCTCTGGCCTGGAAACTAAATCTCTACACCCGGCCAGCCACCCTGCCGCCCAGCTCTACGGACGGGCACATATTGATCCCATTGATAACAACACTCTCTTTGACTTTTTCAGGAGGACGGTAAAAATCTTTTGTTGTACAGTAAGTGTAGTTTTTGCAGGAGGTAACAATGGTGGAGTGTGATGTACTAACCCATCGCACTGTTTACATCATATGAAGTGTGGTGTGTTTCTCTACCTCACACTGTATACATCGCGGCAAGTGCAACAACAACAACAACAACAACAACAACAATAATAATAATAATAAAAGTACCGAAATATAAATACTACTACTACTACTACTACTACCAATAATAATAATAATAATAATCATTATTATTATTATTATTATCATTATTATCATCATTATTTTTTTATTATTACTGTTATTATCATAATCATCATAATATGAAGAAGAAAAAAAAGAAGAAGACCATAAAATTGTCAAAGGACTATGTTCATAAGGAAAAACTTCCTGCAGCCATTGCCTACTAGAAGCCGAGGGATACAGGGACTTTAAGGTCAAAGTCGCTGATCTTGTGCTTGTCACATTACGAGTAGGTATTCACAGTCTATAGCTCCACCAAGTTTGGTGGTTCTAGCTTTAATCCATTAAAAAATATATATATATAATGGTATCTGATATATCTAGAAAAGTCCCTTTTTTCCCCAGGCGATCTCAAAACAATCAACTGACTGAAAATATACTGTACTCTTTTCTAAAATGCCGCTGCCTTAAGGTTATATTGCAGTAAAATTAAACCTTCTTAGCTTATACCATTTCTGAGATAGCGTCCCAGAATCCGTGTCTCAGATATATATATATATATATATATATATATATATTGTTACGGAACAGAGAAAGATAATGTACACTTTAAGTGACAATACTAAAAATCACTACTGTCCCGTAAAGTTCCAGGTTCAAAACAAAAGAGTTAGGTAAAATTACAAGTTAAAGTTTAATGCTCAAACTAACAACAAAACATTCAGGACTCATAAGGATAATGTAATGGCAAAAACAGGTTAAATATATGGTTAACTGCAATAGCCTCTATTAACACGAAATTAGCATGAGTAAATTTATCTAAGTCAGCCCTGATGAAATGAAAAACACTGGGTAATGCTCAGTTAATGCAAGATAAATAATTACAGATACAAACTATTATTACCACTGGCTGACAAAATGAATTCTACACACTTTACAAAAACTTTCCAGGCCTAAGCATTAACCTTATGCTATACAGTACAAGACAAAATGCAGTAACACTTATACTCAAATCACACAGCAGCTAGATGGTTGGAGACTTCCTGAGAAATTCACAATAATAATAACTGTACAGGGGAGGACAGAGATGTGAACAAAATGAGGAGCAGATCTAAGTGGCAATGATGCAGAGACTGAGCTCATTATATAGGGGCCAGCAGAGCTTGATACAACTTGTAAGAAGGACGCGCAAATGAAGCCATGGGGACAAAGAGATGAAAATCCCGCACTGAATAACAGAAAGGACGACTTACTCTACTATAACGGTAGAAGGGGGGGACTGAGGCAGAACACGCTCGTGATCAAACAGGCAGCACAGTGTACGTTAGAATTACACAAAGGATGATGAAATCATAGGCTATGTAACACCTCCCCACAAAGAAAAAGAAATTTACAAAGGAAATTTCTTATTACTCTAAAACAATCTGTCTAAAGTCTAGATATGCAATCTGCAATGACATTTTCTTTCCCCTTGACATGTTGTATGTCTAATGAATACTCCTGAAGAAGTAGACTCCATCTTGTCAATCTCTGATTTTTATCTTTAAACTTACTAAGGAATTTCAGTGGGTTATGATCGGTATAAATGACTATGGGGTCAAAACCAGGACACAAATAAAATGAAAAATGCTGTAAACTCAAAATCAAGGCCAAAAGCTCTTTCTCAATAGTTGAGTAGTTCTTTTGAGGAGGAGTGAACTTCTTACTGTAATAAGATACAGGATGTTCAATACCCTGATCATCCTCTTGCAGCAAAACAGCCCCAGCTCCTGTATCACTTGCATCAACAGCCATCTTAAAAGGCTTAGCAAAATTTGGAGTAGCGAGCACTGGCTGACTTAATAGAATAGCTTTAAGTTTGTTGAAAGAGGATTCACAGTTATCGGTCCAGACAAATTTAACTCCCTTTTTCAGTAGGTCTGTAAGTGGTGATACAAGAATAGAAAAGTTAAGAACAAATCTCCTGTAATAACCTACCATTCCCAAAAATCTTTGTAGCTCTTTCCTACTTTTAGGTCTGGGAAGATCACTTATAACCTGAACCTTAGCTGCTGGTGGTGCAACATGTCCATCACCAATTACGTACCCAAGGTACTGAACTTTAGCTTGACCAAACTCACACTTTGATAAATTAGCTACAAGATTAGCATGAACCAAACGCTCAAGAAGTTTACTGACATGGCATAGGTGATCTTTCCAGTTGTCACTGAAGATTAATGCATCGTCAATATAAACAACACACCCTGCCAAACCCTCTGTTACAACATTCATGAGCTTCTGAAATGTGGCTGGTGCATTCTTCATGCCATATGGCATTACAGAACATGCAAAAGTCTTTCCTAGTGTTACAAAACATGAGATCTCCCTAGCACGTTCAGTCATAGGTACTTGCCAGTATCCCTTTAACAAATCAAACTTGCTTATGTACCTAGCCTTTCCGATCTTGTCTATGCAATCTTCCATGCGAGGGAGAGGGTAAGTGTCTGTTTTGGTTATCTGATTAACACGTCTGTAGTCAATGCAAAGCCGCTGTGACCCACCTGGCTTAGGGACTAGAGTGACAAGAGAACTCCACTCGCTCTGACAGGGCTCAATCATCTTGTGGTCCAACAGGTAGCCAAGCTCCTTCTGGATGAGAGGAACTTTCACTGGGTTCACACGGTAAGGAGGCAATTTAATTGGCTTTGCGTCTTCAACATCGACATCATGCATCAACACAGTGGTTCTTCCTGGAGTAGCACGGAACACTTGCGGGTACTCCTGCAGTAATGCCGAAAACTCCTGCCTTTCCTCGGGAGGTACATGAGAAAGCTTAGTCTGGAGATCATTCATGATATCAGGATTCTTCCCCAAACTATCACTCAGGCTCATACTGCATGGGAGAGCTTCACTTGCAGACTCGGATGGAACAGCTACAGTGCAGACTGGATTATTTTCGTCCCGCCTGTGATATAACTTTAGCATGTTGATGTGACATAGTTGCTTATTCTTTCTACGATCTGGTGTGGCGATGACATAGTTGACATCACTGAGTTTCTTCTCCACGAAATAAGGACCACTAAACTTGGCTTGAAGAGGTTGCCCATGCACTGGTAGCTGAATCAAAACCTGATCTCCTGGCTGAATGTGGCGTAACCTGGACTTCTTATCATACCAAGTCTTCATCTTCTCCTGAGCAGCTCCTAAATTCTCTCTCGCCAGCTGTAAAGCAGTGGACAGCCGTTCTTTGAACTTCATCACATACTCCAGCAGGTTGACGTCATCTTCCTCCGACAGCCAGCATTCCTTGAGTAACTTAAGGGGTCCTCTTACTTCGTGGCCAAACAGTAGTTCAAAAGGTGAGAAGCCCAGTGATTCATTTGGAGATTCTCTTGCGGCAAATACAACAAATGGAAGACCTTTATCCCGGTCTTTCTGATGTTCCAAACAGTATTTCTTGAGCATCGATTTGAGTGTTTGATGATATCTCTCCAACGCTCCATGGGTCTGGGGATGGTAAGCTGAAGACGTGATCTGGGTGATGCCCAACTCTTTCAGAGACCGCTTGAAAACGTTTGACATGAAATTACTTCCCCGGTCTGACTGTACCTCCTTTAGCAGACCAAACTTTGTGAAGAACCCTAGCATTTCCTTAACCACGTTTTTTGCTGAGATATTTCTAAGTGGAATGGCTTCAGGATAACGAGTAACCATATCAATCATGGTCAACACATAAGAAAATCCTGAAGAAGTCTTAGGAAGAGGTCCCACAATATCCACCAACACACGGGTGAAAGGCGCCTCAAAAGGAGGAATGGGAACTAGAGGTGCAACCTTTTCGGTCTGATTACACTTCCCCACAACTTGACAGGTGTGACAAGACTTACAATACCAGGAAACATCCCTGAAGATACCTGGCCAGGAGAAGTGTTTCAAAATGCGTGCCACAGTCTTCCTCACTCCAAGGTGTCCTGCCAAACTGGAATCATGAGCCACTCTAATGATATCCTGCCTACAAACACGAGGGATGATAACTTGATGTACAACCTCCCATTCACAGTCGGCTGATGCTGTTGGGGGTCTCCACTTCCTCATAAGTACTCCTGACTTTACATAATAACAAGTAGAAGCACCGGCTGACTCTTCTTCACTGTAAGCAGAGTTAGCTAGACCTTTCAACTCAGGGTCAGCAACCTGCAACTCAACCAACTCTTGACGAGACAAATTATCAACACTACGGGGTACTGCCTCATCTTGAGTGGTCCAAATTAGCAAGAAAAGTGTCAGCTAGGATAACATCATCATCATCATTATCCTCTAAATCACCAGTAACTTTAGACTTAGCCCTAGTGACAGCACATGCAGGGAACACATCAGGGACATCACAATCCTGGGACGCAGCCACTGGCTCACTAGACAACTGAGGAGCTGGACACACTTGACTTCCACCAATATCATTTCCAAGTAAGAAAGTTACACCTGACATTGGGAGTGTCTCAACCAACCCAACCATAACGGAACCATTAACAAAACCAGACTCTAAATTCACTCTGCACAGAGGGACAGAGAAGTACAGAGGAATTAACATTAGAGCCTAGAACACTGGTCAGCATAAGGGATTGGCAAGCACCTGTGTCACGATATATTTTAACTGATTTCCTGTCATTACTGTCCAGAGGACTGACAAAACCATCAGACAGGAAATTAGCACATGAACTCTTGAGAGTCACCCACGTTACTGCTCAAAAGAGGAGCTCCATCATGAGAATTTAAGTTACCCCTCAAAGCAGGTTCAGTTAACTCAGTTAAAGAATTCTGGGAACTCTCAAGGGTGGACACTAGACCAATTGACTGAATATTTAAAGACTCCTTTTTGTTCACATCACGCTGTCTCCTGAAACATTTCTCCGTAGTATGACCAAGCTTACTACAATAAGTACATTTACTTTTCTGAAATCTAGAGGTGAAGCTGGTATTTACTTCCTGAGAAACATCATCTTTATTCTCTTTCCTGTTACCTGTACTCTGAGTAGAGGCAACGTACTTACTCTCAGCTTTCCCTTTTTCTTTAGAATATCTCTTGTGAGTGAGAACGTATTCATCAGCTAAAATTGCAGCATCAGACAAATTATCTATTCTTTTCTCATCAAGATATAGGCTTACATCTTTATAAATACACCTCTTGAAGTCCTCCAGCAAAATCATCTGCTTAAATTTACCAAAATCAGCATCCACATTCTTAGAATTTAACCACTGCTCTAACAGATCTTCTTTGATTTTTGCATACTCAACATGGGATTGCTTATCTTGCTTGTAAGTTGTCCTAAATTTTACTCTATAGGCTTCAGGAACAAGCTCATAGGCCTTAAGAATCAAGCTCTTAACTACATCATAATTATCAGATTGATCCTGAGGCAAAGATGCATAAGTTACTTGAGCTTTACCGGTGAGAACAGTTTGAAGGAGTACTGGCCAATACTTTTTGGGCCAATTAAATCCTGTAGCTACCCTCTCAAACAACTGAAAATACTTAGTTAAATCAGATTCATTAAAAGGAGGGACAAGTTTAACATTTTTAGCCACATCAAAATCATCAGAGCTAGATGATCCAGTTCCACCTTGTTTCATGCGATACTCATGGTCTGCCTGAATCCTAGCAAGTTCAATTTGTGCCTGAGCCTGTACCTGTGCCTCTTGAATACGAGCATTTGCCTCCTTAACATCAGCCTCCTTAGCCTGTGCTTGAAATTCAGCTTCCTTCACACGAGCCTCCTGCAGGGCTAGGTGTAACTTAGCTAATTCAATCTGCGTTTGCTCATTTGGAGGAGTTACATTAAACAAGCTTTCATTAATCATGTCAAGAATTTGATCTTTAGAATGATGAGAGCGAACAGCAATTCCCAATTGTTGAGCAACAAGCTTAAGTTCATTCTTTGTTCTGTTTTCTACATCACACACTGTTTGCACATTTGACAAAAAATCTTTGGCTTCATCAAGTGTAGTAATAGTAGACATCATGAATAAGTAACAGTCACAAAATATCAAGCAATATCCTTATGATAATATCCTGAATATCCTGATAAGAGGTCGCCAAATTTATGTTACGGAATAGAGAAAGATAATGTACACTTTAAGTGAGAATACTAAAAATCACTACTGTCCCGTAAAGTTCCAGGTTCAAAACAAAAGAGTTAGGTAAAATTACAAGTTAAAGTTTAATGCTCAAACTAACAACAAAACATTCAGGACTCATAAGGATAATGTAATGGCAAAAACAGGTTAAATATATGGTTAACTGCAATAGCCTCTATTAACACGAAATTAGCATGAGTAAATTTATCTAAGTCAGCCCTGATGAAATGAAAAACACTGGGTAATGCTCAGTTAATGCAAGATAAATAATTACAGATACAAACTATTATTATCACTGGCTGACAAAATGAATTCTACACAATTTACAAAAACTTTCCAGGCCTAAGAATTAACCTTATGCTATACAGTTCAAGAACAAAATGCAATAACACTTATACTCAAATCACACAGCTGCTAGATGGTTGGAGACTTCCTGAGAAATTCACAATAATAATAACTGTACAGGGGAGGACAGAGATGTGAACAAAATGAGGAGCACATCTAAGTGGCAATGATGCAGAGACTAAGCTCATTATATAGGGGCAGCAGAGCTTGATACAACTTGTAAGAAGGACGCGCAAATGAAGCCATGGGGACAAAGAGATGAAAATCCCGCACTGAATAACAGAAAGGACGACTTACTCTACTATAACGGTAGAAGGGGGGGACTGAGGCAGAACACGCTCGTGATCAAACAGGCAGCACAGTGTACGTTAGAATTACACAAAGGATGATGAAATCATAGGCTATGTAACAATATATATATATATATATATATATATATATATATATATATATATATATATATATATATATATATATATATATATATATATATATATATATATACATATACATTTTGAATAATATCCATTGATCGGGTTGATGGACTGCCATCATATTGGGCCAGAAGCCGCCAGCTGGGCGACAAACCTGATAACGTTCGAAGGCTGTAGGCCGCAGAGCCTCTGAACAATGGCCATTTGGTTTTTAGCCGAAAGCATAATAAGAAGATTTTCAAAAACAAGAAAGCTTCCCACAGTGATGTGGGAAGTTTTAGTTATAAAAGCTAAAACGTTCGCCCACGAATGCCTATTGTGTAGGCATTAATATGTTGTGACACAATTTGTATTATATAGCTAGACAACAATATAGCTGGGCGTCAGTATGTAATAGACAGGTAGTTATGTCTTAGTTCTCCAGGAAGAGGTTAGATACATTGCCCCGTAGCCAGACACTCAAGTATTCCAAACAAACGATGACCTGAGCCGTTTACCTGTCGGAAGTGTGCGAGACCCTGCACACACACACACACACACACACACACACACACACACTTTAGCCGGATGCCAGAGGGGGATATAAGTCCAAAATCGCATGTATTAGAATCAGAGAATCAGAAAAATCCCCATAGAGCGAAAAGGAGAGTAGAAGCTGGAAGGAGAGTAGGAAGGTGTTAGCTAGGACAAACTACCCTTGACATATGGGTCACGTCAAGCTCTTTAACTTTCAGTCAAGCAACTGTCTCACAATAAAACTCCGTCGACCCCAATCTGCCTATTTCATCACCTCATCTCGCTTACAATACGAAGAGGATAACGAGACAGGGAACCACCCTGACGGTCGTCAACAACGCCAAGATTTATTCTCTCTCTGCCTGCGTCTTTTCAATCAACTAGACAAACTAATACATCTTCTCTCTCTATAACAAAACAGATAAAGGCCACATAATCCTAACATCTGGTGGCCTTTGATATTGGTGGCAAGCGGCAAAAACGAACCGATTACAATCAATCTACTGTACGCCTCAGGACTTTATATGCAAGCAGTAATCAATGCCGATTGACGTCTCTATGAATAATAAACGAAGAAATTAGTAATCAACTTCACAAGCAAAACATTCTACGACTGCTCTACAAGGAACAGTCAACAAGCAAACTGAGTAGTCGACATGTAAAAATACCCCCGCTAATACCAGTATACCTGTTGTGCATGAGGCAGCCCTAGCATGTATTCAATATGGATGGTGGGTGTCAGCGGCAATGTAATGACAAGTCTAAGCGTATGATATATATATATATATATATATATATATATATATATATATATATATATATATATATATATATATATATATATATATATATATATATGAGCACTCTTGGACCTTGGGAAAGGGCAGTGAAGCCAATGCCCAGAGTCGGATACATAAAAAAGAAAAAAAAAATAGCATTTGAAACCCATTAACAAGTACGTACAAGAAGGAAGGTAGGAAGCAAATATATAAAGATCAGTAATAATTGTGGGAGGAACATTTTAAAACCAAACTGAGATACACAATGATTTTTATGCTGATGCAAATGAGTTTCCATCGAGGAACCGACAGCACAAGGGTCGGTGGTGATGTGGATAGGTAAGTAGAAAAGTGAATATTTTAACGTCATTATGAAGTCGCCAACGGAAAAGGAGAGTGAGAGAGGCAAAGAGGAAAGACGTGGGATGAGTGAGGCGTGAAGCGAGAAAAGAAATGAGGCAAGAGAGAGGGAAGGAGAGAAAGAAAAAAGGATGGGGAGGATCAAAAGAGAAAGGAAGGAGAGAAAGAAGAGAGGCAGATGGAGAGTGAGACCGAATGATGAAGGAAAGGACAGAAGGATGGGAAGAAACGCGATTAAATAGGGCGGAAAAGTAGAAGAGGAGAGGAAGGAGAGAGAGGAAAAGAACGATGCGTGGACGGCGGGAAAGAGGGAATAACAGAGAAGTGGGAGAGGCTGGGGAGCTAGAAGGAATAGTAGGAAGGCGGGATAATATTAGAATGTTACGGAGATAAATATCGGTCATTGTTTTACCTCCTTCATTTTCTGTGCCGGTGTCTGTTTCCTTTCGGCAGTCTCCCATTCGCCTCCTCGCCTTCTATCCGTCTTTCTGTCATTCTATCCCCTAATATCCCATACCTTTCTTCTATATTTTCATCCTTACATTTCCTCTTTTGCTTCTCTCCAACCTCTTCCTGCCTCTGCTCCCTCTTTCTCTACTTCACTCTTTCTCGCTATACCTTCGTTTTTCTTGGCTTACTTTTCCTTTGCCGTTTCCCTCCGTCTCACTCTCCCTTCCTTTTCTCTCTTTCTCACTCCCCTCCCTTTTTTCCCCACTCATCCCTTCTCTTTTCACTCCATCTCTTCTTCCCAGTTTCCCTCTCAGTCCTTCCACACTTTTCACCATCCCTCCCCCCATCTCTCTCTCCTTCCTTTTTCTAAACACTCCCCTCCAGTTTCTCTCCTCTTTATCCCACCTTGCCTCCCACTACTTTTCTTTTCCTGCCTTCTGTGCCCCCTTCTCTCGACTTCCTATAAACCCTCTTTCCTCGCTTCTCCTCAGTCCTATTTTTATTCTTTTCTGCTTAATTTCCTTCCATCACCTTTCTTCCCGTCCCTTCTTTCCGTCGTTTTCTCTCCTTTCAAAACTTTCCCTTCCAATCTTCTTTCCTGTTATGTCGTTCTGCCTCCATTCCTCTGACTTTCTTTTTTCTCTTAGTCCGTATACATTCAAATCTCTCTCTCTCTCTCTCTCTCTCTCTCTCTCTCTCTCTCTCTCTCTCTCTCTCTCTCTCTCTTTCGTTTTGATCATGTTCCTCACCATCCTCTCTTCCTCTCTTCAGCGAACCCAGCTGTTCAAACCTCAAGTTTTTACATTTGAAACATCCACTTGAGATCTCGCCTGTACATAAGACACGAGAGAGAGAGAGAGAGAGAGAGAGAGAGAGGGGAGGATAAATAAGACAAAGTATATATCTGAAAATAAAATGCTACATTTACATTACATACATTAATATACTGATAATAATAACTGGGATGAAGCAGAGAAAAAAACGTAATAATAATAATAATAATAATAATAATAATAATAATAATAACAATAATAATAATGATAATAATAATAATAAAATAATAATACTCATAGTTAATAATAATAATAATAATAATAATAATAATTATTATTATTATTATTATAATTGTAATATTTTTTTATTACTATTACTATTATCATTGTCATTAACATGACGATCATCATCATCATCATCATCATCATCATCAGAATATATCCTGTATTGCTATTTTCCTGTTATGTTTCTTTCTCGGGTCGTCAGAGCAACCGGCAGATAACGATGTGTTTGTGCTGGGGTCGAGTCACTAGACGATGGGTGGACGGCAGGAAGAAGAGGATGAGATATATTTATATTTCAATTTATACAAACAACCAGAAAGTAAAAGAAAATAAGATGGTATATAATGTATGTGTCAGTGTTAAAAAGAGAGTGATGGCAAGAGAACGAAGAGTAACTCAGTAACAAAGTGGAAATAGGCTGCCTGAAAGAAATATCAATTGTTATGTACAGTAAAGGCAATGCTCTCTCTCTCTCTCTCTCTCTCTCTCTCTCTTGTCCCTCCTCCTCCTCCTTTCCCTTCTCCGACTTACAGAGCTATTTGAACTTAAAGTATTTACATTCCAAATGTCAGAGAGAGAGAGAGAGAGAGAGAGAGAGAGAGAGAGAGAGAGATTATGGATAATGATATTTTTTGTACAACTAAACAACTTCACATCGGGAGACGTAAGGTAGCAAGGAAGGGAAGGAAGAGATTTATTTCGAAATACGAAGAAGATTAGAAAGCAGAAGATACAAGAAATACGTGTGTGTGTGTGTGTGTGTGTGTGTGTGTGTGTGTGTGTGTGTGTGTGTGTGTGTGTGTGTGTGTGTGTGTGTGTTCCCCACGGAAAGCATATTGCCACGGTGGGGCCTTGAATATGCTGCAGATCTGTTGGGCCGCACTAGTGGGGTGAGACTCCCCACGGCATCAGCAGGAGGATAGGGTTTCCCATGCTGAAGGGGCAGAGTGTATCATACTTTTCACTTTTTTAAAAATCAGTAACTAGGGGTGTTAAAAGGCTGTGGTTCCACATGTTGAACACAAAAGAGAGAAAAAAAAAATAATGACATTTACCTACATCAATCAAGGTAAGAAAAAAATAGTTTTTTTTTTTATTCATCGAAAATGGTCGTGTAATACCTGAAAATAAAGATTCAGCGAGGAAATCACAAATTTACCCATAAAAACTATGAAATTGTACTTAACTATGATTTCATTCATTCATTCATTGCCAGACGCCATGTATCCCAAACGGAGTGACCAAGGGCTTAGAGTTAATTGTTTTACAGGGAGGGGCACTAATCCTAGACCAACCCCACTTAACATGTAGGGATGCAAACAGCATCTGGTGTTCCCAGGCGGTCACCCATTCAAGTACTAACAAGACCCAACGTTGCTTAACTTCGCTGATCGGACGGGAAGCGGTGTACTCAACGTGATATGGCCGTTTTATATATATATATATATATATAAATATATATATATATATATATATATATATATATATATATTATATACTTCTTTTTTATGCAAGGAAGAAGGAACTAAAGGCCATGAGCCCGCAGTAACAGTTCCTTCCAAGAGAAAAACAAAATACAATAGAGAGCCAAATTCAAGATCCGATCATTTTGAGATGCCTGGACACACTGCGTTTGAAAGACTGGAGATCATAGGCAGCAGGAAATACAGACAGAGGGAGACAGTTCCAGAGCTGACCTGTTGCATAAATGAAAGGCTGGGAGTAACGGTTAACTCTTGCATTAGAGAGTTGGACAGAAAAGGGATGAGAGTTTGCTGCCAGACGGGTGCTACGCGCCCGTCGTAGAGGTGGAGGAATGCAAGCAGACAGTTCAGAGGAGCAGTGACCATTAATGTAGCGATAGAAAAGAGATAAAGATGCAACAGAGCGGCGAAGAGACAGAGGTTGAAGGGAGTCAGTAAGAGGAGGAGAGTTAATGAGATGAAAAGCCTTTGACTCCACCCTATTGAGAAGAGCTGTATGTGGGGAGCCGCCCCACACATGAGAGTTGTACTCCACACAGAGGTGGATAAAACCCCTGTATAGAGTCAACAATTGTGCAGGGGTAAAGAAAGAGCAGAGTCGGCTTAGCACACCCAATCTCTTGGAAGCAGATTTTACAAGAGATGTAATATGATTTTTCCAAGATAAGTCCCGAATAAATGAAACCCCAACCATGTTCAAGGATGATGCAGGATTAAGCTGAATATTATGAAACATTAGTGGGTATACCTGTGGAAGATTTTGTCGGGTTGATAGGTGTAAGAACTGAGTCTTAGATGCATTAAAGACAACCATATTATTTTTACCCCAGTCAGAGATACGAGCCAAGTCAGACATTAGGTGTGCCATAGCCTCATCCCTTATTTGTTGAAGTAACTGTTGAGATGGGCGTTGCGGGAACCGAATGGAAAGGTGAAGGGTGGAGTCATCAGCGTAAGAGTGGATAGGGTTAGATGTACAGCTTAGAAGATCATTGATGAATAAAAGGAAGAGAGTTGGTGATAGGACAGAGCCCTGAGGAACACCACTGTTGATAGATCTAGGAGAAGAACGATGGCCGTCTACAACAGTGGCTATAGAACGACCAGAAAGGAAACTAGCGATGAAGGCACAGATAGAAGGATAGAAACCGTAGGAGGGCAGTTTGGAAATTAAAGATTTATGCCAGACTCGATCGAAAGCCTTTGAGATGTCAAGTGCAATGGCAAAGCTTTCGCCAAAGTCCCGAAAGGAGGATGACCAGGAGTCTGAAAGGTAGGTGAGAAGATCGCCAGTGGAGCGTCCCTGACGGAACCCATACTGACGATTGGAAAGAAGGTTATGATAGGAAAGATGCCTTAAAATTTTTCTATTAAGAATTGACTTGAAAACTTTCTAAATACAGGACGTTAAAGCAATTGGACGATAGTTGGAGGATTGGGAGTGGTCACTTTTCTCTGAGACTGGCTGAATGAGAGCAAACTTCCAGCAAGAAGGAAATGTACAAGTTGACAGACAAAGGCGAAAGAGTTTGCCTAGGCAGGGTGTAAGCACAGCAGCACAGTTCTTGAGAAGAAACAGGAGGGACCCCATCAGGCCCATATGCCTTGTTAGTACTGAGGCCAGTGATGGCAGAAAATACATCAACTGAAGAAATTTTAATGTCAGCCATGAGGAAGTCAGAGGGGGGAAGTGATGGAGGAACAGCACCGGAATCGTCTCAGGTGGAATTGGAGGAGAAAGTCTGTGCGACGAGATCTGCTTTATCAGTAGAAGAAATAGCTACAGAACCATCAGAGTAGAAAAGAGGAGGGAAGGATGATGAGGTAAAGTTGTTAGAAAGATTTTTGGCAAGGTGGCAGAATGAGCGGGAAGAATTCGAGTTGGAGAGTTGAGAGCATTTAGTATGGATGAAATTATTTTTAGTAGAGCGAAGAACAGACTTAGCACGATTCCGGGCAGAAACGTAAAGACGATGTGATTCAGGGGTGGGTTGGCTCCGGTATCTTTTGTAGGCCTTCTCCTTGTTGCGGACAGCATTAGAACAAGCGTGATTAAACCAAGGCTTTCTTGCTTTAGTCAAAGGATATGAGAAAGGAATGTATGCTTCCATGCCCGAGAGAATAACCTCTGTAATGCGCAAGGCATACTCAGATGGCTCACGGCCATGGAAGCAATAATCATTCCAGGGAAAATCAAAGAAGTACTGCCTGAGGGCCTCCCAGTCCGCGGCTCCAAAATGCCACAGACGACGCTTCCCTGGAGGGTCCACAGGCCGTACCAGAGTGATAGGACAGGTTAAGGTAATAAGGTTGTGATCGGAGGAGCCCAACGGAGAGAAAAGATTAACAGAGTAAGCAGAAGGATTAGTTGTGAGGAAGAGGTCAAGTATGTTGGAGCTCTCTCCAAGGCGGTCAGGGATACAGGTAGGGTGCTGTACAAGCTGCTCTAGGTCATTAAGGATAGAAAAGATGTAGGCTTGTTCACCAGGTGGATCCGTGAAAGGAGAGGAGAGCCAAAGGTGGTGGTGAACATTGAAATCTCCAAGAATGGAGATTTCAGAGAAAGGAGAAATGGACAGAATGTGTTCCATCGTAGAAGTAAGATACTTGAAGAATTTTTGATAGTCAGTAGAATTAGGGGATAAGTAAACAGCACAGATATATTTAGTCAGAGAATGACAGGAAAGCCGAAGCCAGAGTGTGGAGAATTCAGAAGAATCAAGTTCAGGAACACGAGAGCAAGATAAGTCGTTGCGTATGTATACACAACAGGCACCTTTGGCTTTGAAATGAGTATAGAGAAAGTAGGAGGATACAGAAAAGGGTTTGCTGTCAGTTGCCCCAGACAGCTGCGTCTCTGTTAGAAAAAGAAGGTGAGGTTTAGAGGAGGAGAGGTGGTGCTCAACAGAGCGAAAGTTAGATGAAAGGCCGCGAATGTTGCAGAAATGAAGAAGAAGAGAGTCAGACAGTGGTTCCAGGTACCTCGAGTCGTCACCGGGAGAGGGGCAGATGGCGGGGGCATTTATGGTCCCCCCCCCTGGGGACTCCGAGGCTTGGTGAATCGACGCCATTATGGTGAATTTTGAATAGGAAGTGTAGTGTTTACTGTGCATGTAGTTTGGTGAAGATAGTTAGAGAAATTTGTACTGGAGAGCATGCTGGCCTACTCTCTGTGTAACTGAGACACTGAAAAGTTCAGCAAAGGGGGATGGTCAGGAACTAGTCCTGAGGGCTGATGAAACGGGAGCTCCAGCACTCCCTGTCATCAGCTTTCCATCCACCTCGGGAGTACTGCCCTGCTCGACTGGTGCTACAGTCTACTGTATATATATATATATATATATATATATATATATATATATATATATATATATATATATATATATATATATACACACACACTCAAACCTCGATTTAAGGGACTAAATGGGGACTCAACTTGTCCCTTACTTGAAAATGTCCATTGTTTCACCACATAGAAAGACAATCTTATTATGAAATGCAGTGATTGTTTCACTTTTCTTATCTATATGATTATGAATATAGTTTTACGGGTACCGTGTAAAAAAATATATTAATGTGTATCACCTAGACATTACGTATCACTTGTGAATGGTCTTGTCCGTTTGTCAGGTAGAATATGGAGTTCCTTAAATGAAGGTCCCTTATATCAAGGTTTGATATACATGGTTCAAAAGGTCAGTATCATAAAATGTCAATCAATTTTATTCTCTTTCAGGTGGTATTTCATGTTCTTGCTCAAACTACAGTAATGCTACTGTATCACTCTGCAGTCGACCCCTCCCCTCCTTCCATAAAGGTGAGTGCTAACCAGCCTTATTGGACTAACTTTACAAAGTGTGTATCTTGATTTCTCTTGACGTTTGAGATCATAGTTAAAAGATTGTTTGATTCCAATTGCTAATTGTGTAACATTGCCTGGTATCTATTTGTTACAGGCGTATTGCTGATACAAAATGGCAGAGTCACAAGTCAGAACAAGGACAAAGTCAAGTTCTCACCTTAGTAATTTTGTTGCTGTTGGGCAAGAAATACTTGTGTCTGAACTTCCAACTGTGAGGGATATCCTACGGTTTCGAATCTACTTGAGGGATCAAAGTACTGATAACAGAAGGAATTTCCCAGTGAATCAGTTGGTGCAAGACATCTACTCTAGTCTGATATCTCAGTGGAATAAAGCAAATCCCCTGTTCAAACCTCCTGTTGTTAATGAAAAGGTGACCATTATGTCAAAGCTCAAGGAGATCCGGAATCAGGCAGTTAATTATTCTTTAGGGAAGGGGAAATTAAATTGTAAAGATGGACAAATTGTTTTATATTTTGACTTGCAAGTGTACAGTATTAAGTTGTGATGATGTTAACTGCCAGGGCTGTGTTGTCAATGCCCAAATTTCATGTTCCTGCTCTACAGAGAAAAAATTCCAGTGAAAGAACTATCATACATTAAAGGGCAGAGAGAGAAAGTCGGCAGTAAAGGACCCCACCAAATGGGAAGCCCTGATCTACCAGAACACAAGAGACAAGAGAAGAGGTTGGAAGGACGGGAGCGGGATAAGAGGTCAGAGAAAAGGAGAATGAGCACTAACAGAGAATGAGATGCAGTAGCAACACAGAAGCCAGCCAAGAAAAATGTTGAAGAATTTTTAGATGAGGAAATGGAAGACTATGTTCCCAATGTTCCAGAAGATGAGATTTATGGGGACTCTGATACTGAACCGAAGCCTGGGCCTTCATCTAGACCAACGGGAAAGAAAAATTATGATAGTATTCGGAAAATTGCCATTACGAGTGTGAGGTATGAAGTAGGGCTTCAGCCAACTGCAGCAATAGCTACTGCAGCACTGATCGATGCAGGAATTATTACCGAAAAAGACCCATCAGAGGTGATTGACAGGAGCAAGGTGCAGAGGGCACAAGAGAAATTGATGAAAGAACTTGACAAGGAATTTGATTTAAAGTGCAAGGAAAAAGGAGTTTCTTGCATACTTTTGGACAAACGCATCGACATTACAAATTTGATGATGGAAGCTGAAGGCAGTGATCAAGTATACCCTGCAAAGATAAAAGAAAAACACTAGTGTCGTGAGTGAGCCCGGAAGTGACTATCTGTTTCACTTCACACCAGCTAAAGCAACCAAGGAAAAAACTCATGCAGAGCAAATAGCAGAGACTATATATGACTGGTTAAAAGAGAGAGATTTCGATAAGACCCTGTTGGGAGTAGGAGGTGACTCGACCAATGTAAACACATGTGTCAGAGCGGGAGTTATGCGAAAGCTTGAGCTGCACCTAGGGAGAAAGCTGGTGTGGTTGGTATGCAACTTGCATACCAGTGAACTTCCTCTACGCCATGTTATCATCAAGCTTCTTGGCCCTACCCTCTCAAATAATATCTTCTATGGCCAAATAGGCAGGTTGCTACCTTTAGCTACAGACTTAGATATCAACCAAAGCTTCACACCCATCTGTGTAGGCCCTCCACTAATTAAATTATCTGAGGAAGTAATCCAAGACTTATCTACTGATCAACATTATGACTATAGAATTGTTAATACCATTCGGGAAGGAGTCTTGCCTCAAAAGTTAGCCTTGCTGGAAGTAGGACCTGTAAATCATTGCAGATGGCTAAGCATAGCCAACAGAACCCTAAGGCTGTGTATCTCAAACCATGGGTTAGAGGGGGAGGATTTGGAAAATCTTGAGAAGATCTCTGAATTTATCATAGGTGTCTACTACCCATGCTGGTTTATGGTAAAAGTCAAGCACTCATGGAATGAAGGGCCTAGACATGTTCTTTTTTAAATAGAGAGTCTTAACCCGTCACGTCCCTAGGTTTTCCGCACCTCCGACATCCCCCAGTCCCGAGGTATTTTCGAAAAAAATTTTTTTGGCTAAAACTTTCGCTTTTGGTGAGAAACATCGAAAATTCATAGAGAAATCGCTCACCTGAGGTTTAAAATACCCAATCCAGGTAGGAGTTCCTCCTTACCTGACTGGGTTTTCTAACATGCTGGCACCAAAGAAAACGAGTTCTATGGGAGGGTAACTATTTTATCCACTCATAAACGGTATTTATTTATTTACTTGGTACGAATGTATATGTAGTATGAGAGTATATTGGTTTTCAAGCAGTAATAAAGGCATTATAAGCATTGTTTCACTCACTAACTAATCACCATACCTGACCTTTTTTTGCCACATTACCTGATCATTATTTCTGGCTGTTTCTTCTTCTAATGCTATGTAAACATTGTCCTCCACATTGTCATCGACTGGGGAATCACTCTGGCCCTGAATATCTTTACTAGCCAGGTCACTGGTAACAGGTCCTTTGCCAAGACAATGGCATGAGGGGGGGAGGAGGGAGGTTATGCGGTGTAAGGCATTGTCCCTGCTTGACATCTTGTAGAGGAATAGAGGAAGGTGTCCCGTGTATACATACGAAAAATGACGCACGAAAATTGAAAACTGTGCAAATTAGGGACCTTGCAATTGCACGACATACTGGTACGTTGGGGGACTGGCAAATGCAAATCCTTGCAACGTACCCATACGTGGACGGGACGGGGCGGGTTAAATCTCAAAGGAAAGAAGTGATTGATATTGTCATGCCAACTGTCAAAAGATGTGCTTGGTAAGCACATAGTGAGAATATAATTCAAACTCTGCTGTGTTCTGAGGAACAGAAGGGAGGATTGAGGGAGTGAACAATATTTTTGAAATCAGAGGGGAAGGTGAGCCAGAACAACACAGGGGGACTCCTCAGTTAGGTTGAGAAAAACACCTAATATAAATTTTGAATCCTTAAACCAACTTGACTTTACAAACTGGGAAGATAAATACGAGCCACCTCTCACTTGCCACCTTACTACTTCAGAGGTGAAAAAATTCATTGACATTCCAATGGAGGTACCAGACTGGCCATGCCATACCCAAAGCATTGAAAGAGTGGTGAAAATTGTCACTGAAAATTCTGCAATACATCATGCATGAGAAAAGAGATTGTGGTATTTGGGTTCAGGTATTCAGCAGGAGGCTAATGGCAAAAAATCAAACGAAGCAGGACATTTTGAGTCTAATTGATTAAATAATTGAACATACATTTTAAAACATTGTATAGGGAGAAAAACATGTTAAGTTTGTTTTATATAATATATATATATATATATATATATATATATATATATATATATATATATATATATATTATATGATATATATATATATATATATATATATATATATATATATATATATATATATATATATATATATATATATATATATATATATATAATATAATATATAGATAATATATATAATATAATATATATATAATATATATAATATAATATATATATAATATATATAATATAATATATATATATATATATATATATATATTATATTATATATATATATAAATATATATAATATAATATATATATATATAATATAATATATATATATATATATATATATATATATATATATATATATATACAGTAATCCCTCTAATATCCGGACGCCCAATAACCGAACATCCCCACTAACCGAACCTTATCGTCCTGGGATCAAACATTCCCAAAATGGTCCGAAAATCCAAAAAAATTGGAAAAAAAATCGATTTTTTGCCATCCGTAATTTGAACTTGCCGCGCGCGCCGCGTGAGAGCATTGTTTTGGTTCGTCATTCCTCCGACGTCCGATAGAGCGCCGCTGCATCCTCCCCACTTCCCGCCTGTCTCTCACCGCGACAAGACCTACGCTCTTTGCCATGGCTGCCCACGTGCTCGCTTTTGTGGTGGTGCCGTACTTGCTGCAAGGCCTCCTGCCGCTCTCTGCCCTACTCTTAGTGTGTGTGATGATGGCCCCGCCTCCTGAGAAAAGGAAGAGAGTGGTGTTGATTCTGGAGAAGAAACGGGAGATATTGGAGAAGGTTGATGCGGGTTGGTCTTCCTCTCGCATTCTCCGCTAGTTCAACCTGGCCCGGTCGACTTTGTTTGATATCAAGCGTTCCCGAGACAAGCTCATGCAGTACACGGCTGACTTCTCGTCGAGAAGCAAACGCAACGTGGAGAGGAAGGTTATGTTTACCCCCAAGTATGCAGAGATCGACCGCTCCACGTTGATTTGGTATCGACAGCATCGTGCAGCTGGTGTGATGGTACGTGGAACGGAGCTGAAGGCTGCTGCTGAGAAGTTTGCAAGGCTTCACGACGCCCTAGACTTCAAGGCATCCGAGGGTTGGCTCTTTGCGTTCAAGTTGCGACATGGCCTTACTAACCGTAAAGCACATGGCGAAGCATTGGACGCTAACGAGGATGGAGTGGACGAGTTTCGGCACAAGGTGAAAGGCTTGATCGACAGGGAGGGCCTCACTCTCAGTCAAGTCTATAACGCTGACGAAACTGGCCTATTCTATCGCTCGGTGCCAACGAACACTCTCGCCGATGAGACGGAGAAGCGTGTACCTGGCCGCAAGCTTTCTAAGGAACGGATATCTGCTTTGTGTTGTGCCAATGCTAACGGCATGCACCGGCTTAAGCCCGTTATTGTCGGCCGTGCAAAGCAGCCTCGGTGCCTTCGTGGGGTGATGGATGTCCTTCCTGTCGTATGGTACCATTCTTTGAAAGCATGGTTCACAGCTGTGATTTTCAAAGACTGGTTTCACCATCACTTCGTCAAGGAGGTCATACATTACCAGACAAAGACACTGGGAATTCCTCGCGACCAGGTAAAGGCTCTCCTTCTCCTCGACAATGCACCTGCCCACCCGTGCGACAAGGACTTGGTTGCTGAGAATGGCCGTATTAGGTGCATGTTTCTGCCACCTAATACGACTGCTCTCATTCAACCAATGGACCAAGGAGTGATCGTGGCAACAAAGCGCCTGTACCGTCGGAAGTTCCTGGACGAGGTGATGGTGGTTCTCGAGGACGAGGACGAGCGCAGGGAAGGACGTGACACTCGAGGCAAGTGGACTTTGGAAAACCTTCGCCGCTACAACATCAAGTCTGCACTGTACAACTGGGCTAGTGCATGGAAGGAAGTCCCTGTGAAAACTCTTGAAAATGGTTGGTCTCGTCTGCTTCTCGGAACAGATGTGGAGTACGATTTCCTAGGGTTTGACGTGGATGACTTCCATGCACGGCTACGTACGCACGGCGACGATGTTGATGTGGACGATGTTCGTGAGTGGTTGGACGACGACGAGGGCGATCCTGGGTATCAGACGTTGTCTGATATCGAGATCGCGTCTTCGGTTGCTGGTGTCAGTCCCGAACTTGAAGATTCCGACGACGAAGGCGATGATGATGCAGACTCCGCCCAGCAGGACACTACTCCAGCCATCCCCAAGCTGAGCGCACTCCGGGAACATCTAGAGTTCGTCCTAGACTACCTGGAACACCCGGACTGCGACAGGGAGATGGGGCCCTTGGGACTCGTGGAGGAAGTGCGTGCTTTCTGGCAGCGCATCATCAATCGCCAGAATCGTCGGTCCTTGCGTCAGTCAACGATTGACAGTTTTTTCAGGCCCGTGACCCCCGCTGTGCCAAGCCCTGGTTCCACTCCGTTGCCTCCCAAGACAGGCCCTCATGCTCCGAGCCACAGCCCAGCACATCAGCTACAGTGGAGTCACCGCTCGACGTGAGTTTGCGGCTGTCTTCAGAGTCTTCTGTAGTCGGTACGCCATCACCACTACCCACCGATGCACCCCTTGGACGCCTGCCAGTGATACTCTCGGGCTCTGACAGTGAATAAACAGCAAGAACTTCTCCACTAGACCACACGGGAATTTTGAGTGTTGTGCAGTGAAAAAAACGGTGTGTTGTGTTAAGGTTTTCAAGTTGGGAGAAAAGACTAAGTAGAAAAGAAATTTAACGTAACTAACCTTCTTTGTTTTGGCTTTGGAAACTTAAAAAAACTTGGGAAAAGTTAATGTGCAACACTTAAATTTAATGGAACATTATTTGGACTAAAGTGAACACTGTGAAAAGAACGGACTTCTGTGTGTTAGTGACTAAGTTCAGTGCAAGACTTCAGGAAGAGTGTAGTGCAAGTGCTTCAGGAAATCGTTCTTACTGTCAGAGTCCGAGAGGAGGCGGTTATTCATCGAGGTGGCCAGGGACTTGCTGTAAGTAGCCAAAATGTTTCATGTTGTACTATTTTCCATACTATATTTACCAGAATGTTTCATATTGTATTTTTTCCCATACTATACTTACCAGAAAGTGTCATACTGTACTTCTTTCCATACTAAACTTACCTCATGCATGTGCAGTAGGAATGTGTTTTTCAGAGTTCGGTTAGGTTCGGTTAGAGTCCATAAGTACCAGAATGTTTATTAATGTATGAACATACTTCTAAACCCACATTTTATGTGTCTATTGCATTTATTTCAGTCATTTATGTGCCTTATTGGTGTGATTTGGGTGTTAAATAGGTGCTATGCATGTCCGGAGGGAGTTGTATAGGTGTTTCTCTGTGTTAGGGTCCGTAAGTACAAGTCCATAAGCTGGGGACCAATATCCGGACAAAACCAATATCCGAACCTACCAATGGCTCTATTGATCCGGATATTGGAGTGATTACTGTATCTACCTATAGCCCGACGCCCTAATCCCGCAAATGGTGGCCACAGACAAAACGCCTCCAAGTCGCTCTTTCACCCACCATTTGACTACCCTCCCCCCAACTCACCCCCCCCTCCCTCATATACCTCTCAACTCCATCCATCCACCTCATCCTCGGTCTACCCCTCCCTCTCCTTCCCTCCACCTCACCTACATACCCCCTCTTAGTCAGCGGGGTGAGGTGATTAAATAGGCAGATCGGTGTCGATGGAGTTCTATTGTGAGACAGTTGCTTGACTGAAAAGTTAAGAGCTTGACGTGACCCATATGTCAGGGACAGTTTGTGCTAGCTAACGCCATCCCATTCCCTCTCCCACTCCTACTCTCCTTGTCGCTCTCTGGAGATCCCTTTGGTTCTCTTAATCTCCTACATGTGATTTTGGACTTATATCCCCCTCTGACATCCGGCTAAAGTGTGTGGGCGCATGTGTGTGTGTGTGTGTGTGTGTGTGTGTGTGTGTGTGTGTGTGTGTGTGTGTGTGTGTGTGTGTGTGTGTGTGTGTGTGTGTGTGTGTGTGTGTGTGTATGTAGGGTTACACACACTTCCGACACATGAACGGCTCAGATCATCCTGTGTTTGGAATACTTGAGTGTCTGGCTACAGGGAAATGTATCTGACCTCATCCCTAATATCTGCCAAATTATAATAGCTAGAGAAGCAAATAAAAGCTCATAAGCCTCAACAACTCTTCAACTTTCCAATGAAGGTATTCCAAGGTCTCTAGGTAGTCCCGTTGATGAGTAAGGATGAGTTGAAGAAGAGTGTTTTATCACATTTGGTGGGGCGGATCTGAATGCACGCCACTGGCCGTGGCCTTGGCCTCGGTGGCTAGCGTTGGCGGCACTGACTGGAGTGGTCATTGTAACACTGCCCGTGTGGCCTTGGAAGGAATGAGAAATATTACACTCGTTTCCACACTTCTCCTTACTCATCGTCGTAAGGATGTCATCACCCTGTCCATGTGGCTCCCCAAAAAGGTTTACTGCCCATTCCATAGTGCCTCTATGCCCCGTAGGTATGTGGGAAAGGAAATATCTTTTCGTTTTTCTGTACACACTTCTTCCGTCAATTACAATATTTTCCCTCTACTACGACACTTAGAATTGCACTTGACATCACAGTTATGGGTAATTGCACTTTGACAAGTAAATGCTGTGTCTGTTTCATGCATTATCGTTGAGTATGAGGTAATTATTTGTAGCCTACTATAATTCAGACTGATTTGTACTAATCAGGATTATCGTAAAAATCTTATAAATGTTACACACAATTTACATTATTTGTATTTTGCATCACAAATACACTGATGCTCATATTTGGCACAATTCCCATGAGTGTTGAGCGAAATTATTTAGTTATTGCCAACCAATACACCAGTCCTGTATGAGACAGCCCTAGCATGTATTCAGTATGGATGGTGGGTGTTAGCGCCGAAGTGACGACATGTGGAGGTGTAGGAGGACTACTGGGCCTTGGGATAGGCCACTGCCCCCAAGAAATAGGCCCTGAGCCTTTGCCCAGAGTTGGACACGTAAAAAAAAAAAAAACAGGTACAGTACATAGTATGTGTGATTACAGTGTGTGAATCACATAGTACATGAGTGACCAAAAATCATGACCATAAAACTTTGAATGCACGAGTTTTGGCGACAATACATGAGGCAGAAGCAAGGAGTGGCCCAAAACCGTTATTTGCCCTGACCACGCGACCCCCCTCCTTGTACAATGCACCAATAGTGACTTAAAGGTTCGTGGGGAGGGTGCTTAAGACGAGTCTACAGTAAGATCTCGACAATAATGCCTTCAACAATAACTTTTTTGACAATAACAGTAAGTTAGAATAAATGCCCAGTTTCTATAATAATGTTTAGATTCACCTGAATGGCGGTTATTTCGAGAATGCCAAGTTGTTATATTGCCAAT
The DNA here is from genome assembly GCF_032717465.1 of Coenobita brevimanus. Classification (NCBI taxonomy): domain Eukaryota; kingdom Metazoa; phylum Arthropoda; class Malacostraca; order Decapoda; family Coenobitidae; genus Coenobita; species Coenobita brevimanus. Next base: position 13,578,934 of record NC_136956.1, read on the forward strand.
ATGTCCATAAGAAGATGAGGGATGAAACAGACAGACAAGAAGAGATAAAGGTAATTGATGAAAATGTGAGCAGCAGCGAGGAGGAGATGGACAATCCATCCCTCACCACCTCCCCTGACTCGCCTGCCACTGTCCCCTCCTCCAGCACTGCCCCATCTGACTCACCTGCTTCACCTGGCATACCTGCAACACCCACCACAATGACTGTTGCTGCATTCTGGAAGAAATGTAACACTCGACAGCCTGTAAATGTCTTCACCAAAGCCTGGAATAATACAACACTGGCAACCATTAAACATGCATGGTGCAGGTGGGGTGACAGTGGGGGCACTCCAAGAGTGTTGTCATGCCTCGGAACCCGTGTTATTAACCCACCGCGTCCTGTTGACGAATGGGTACGTCACCACATTTTGTCATGGAGACACCCGATGATGTATCCATACGCTTTGCAATTGTGAGGTCCATAATTTGCACATTTTTAAAGATTCACAGGTGATTTTTGGTAGGCATATGTGGGATACCTTCCTCTACCCAGTGCCATGCAGGGATAATGCCTGGCCCCACTTGACCCCCCTTCCCCCCACACACTATTTTCTCGGCAACTCACCTGTTAGCAGTGCCTGGCCAGTAAAAACTTGTCGCACCATGGTCTCTCCAATGACGAATTTCAAGGCGAAAGTGATTCCTGAGGTGGAGGACAAAGGAAAAAACAAGCCAGAGGAAGAAACAAGCAGAAGTAATGAGGCAGTAACATTGTAAAGGAGGGTGCCATATGTTGATGCTTTTGGTGAGTGAACAATGCTTATATGACCTATATTTTTGTGTGAAAAGCAATATACTCTTGTACTACATATAAAATCGTACCAAATAAATAAATATTTACATCTAATGAGTGGTTTGAAATAGTTACCCCTCCCAAGATGACGTTTTCTCTGGAGCCTGGCATGAGAGAACACGGTACCAAGGTGGGGGTACCGTTACCTGTATTTGGTATTTCTAAACTCAACTGAGCACTTTCTGAATTTTTGATGTTTTTCATAAAAAGCAGAGGTTTTAGCCAAAAAAAAAAAAAATCTAATATCTGCCGGGATTGGGGGGAGGGGTCATTGGTGAAAAATTTTGCCGGAATGGGGCGGGTTAAAGTCAAACAGGCCTGTTGTCTACTGTTGTTAAGGAGACTGACCATATTTTTCTTACTGTAGCTATATCTGTTGTGGATGTCTGAAAAAATTTCCCTTCATGTCTCTAAGGGTCAAAAAATGTCAAGGTATGAGGGGGTACCACCCAAATGTAATTTTTCCCATAAGATTATGTATTCTATCTATCTATCTATTGCCAGACGCCTCAATCCCGTTTGGGGTGGCCACATACAAATCGCCTCCAAGTCGCCCTGTCCCCCGCCATTTCACTGTCCTGCTCCCAACTCACACCCCCCTCTCTCATATACCTCTCCACCCCATCCCTCCATCTCATACCCGGCCTCCCCCTCCCTCTTCCGCCCTCCACCTCACTCACATACACTCTCTTCGTCAGTCTCTCACCCTCCATCCTCTCCACATGGCCAAACCACCTCAGTGTGTTCCTCATAACGCTTCCTATCACATCCACATCCACACCACAACGATCCTTTATATCCTCATTCGTCAGCCTCTCTCTCCATGTGACTCCACAGGCTCCTCTTAAATAACTCATTTCCACTGCTCTCACTCTTGACTTGTGTCCTTCCAACAACGTCCAAGCTTCACTTCCGTACGTTAGAGTTGGTATCACGATACTGTCATGTTGTAACTTTTTCACATCCATGCTCATTTCCCTGTTTCTTATCACTGCTTTCAAAGAACCAGCAACCTTTCTTCCCTGCTGTACCCTTTCAAGCACTTCACCCTCCAAACCTCCATCCTTACTCATCACACTACCCAAGTACTTAAACTTACTCACATTTTCCAATTCCTCACCATCCAACCTCGCTGTACATTCACTGACTTCACCTCTCTCAAAGACCATCACTATACTCTTCCCTACATTCACCTTTAGATTCCGTTTCTTATACACTCTCCCAAACTCATCCACCAAGCCTTGCAGCTCCCCTTTGACTTCACTCAACAACACAGTATCATCTGGAAACAACAGTACAGGGAGTTTCCAAACACTATCCTCTCTCACAAGGGCCACTCCAATATCCACTACCCTACCTTGTACCTCTTTTATTACCCCATCCATGTACAGATTGAACAACCATGGAGACATGACACATCCCTGTTTCAACCCTACTTTCAAAAAGAAAAATTCACTTAGTTCACCATCCACATGCACTGCAGCCTTCGCACCATCGTACATACTCTTCACAGCATTCAACAACTTCCTATCTACTCTATATATTCTTAACACTTTACACAATCCTTGTCTATCCACCCTGTCATATGCTTTCTCCAAATCCATGAAAGCCGCATACAACTTCTTTCCCTTCTCTAGAAACTTTTCCACTAAAGATCTAAGAATGAATATCTGATCTACACAACCTCTTCCCTTCCTAAAGCCTCCCTGTTCTTCTCCAACTAATTTCTCTGTTCTTTCTCTAACTCTGTCAATAAGTATCCTACCATACACTTTTCCTATTATACTAAGAAGACAAATGCCCCTATGATTACTACACATTTCTTTTTCCCCTTTTCCTTTGTACAAGGGAATAATTATACCTGACTTCCAATCCTCTGGGACTCTACCTTCCTCCCAGGCCAATCTGCACATCTTCCACATCCATTCTACTACTATCTCTCCCCCATGCTTCAGCATTTCACCACACACCCCATCAATTCCTGGAGCTTTCCCCGATTTAACTTTCTTCATTGCTTCCACAACTTCTATCCTACTGATTTCTTCCTGTCTTCCCACCTCCCTCCTTCTCCCAGCCATTCCCCAGCCACTTATATTCGTATTACTTGCATCCTCTGTGTTCAACAATTCCTTAAAGTGTTCTCTGCATCTGCTCACTATTTCTCCCTTCTCCACTAGTAATCTACCATTTTTATCTTTCACTCCCCTGCTAACTTCACTTCCACCCTGTCTTACTCTTTTCACCTCTTTCCAGAACATTTTCTTACAGTCCCTCCACTTTACACTCAAATTCCTTCCAAATTCCTCATCCACTCTCTTCTTACTCTCTCTTACTAATCTTTTCACCTCTCTCTTTCTTTCTACATTTAACTCTCTCTTCCGCCTCTCAGCTTCTTCCACGCCCCTATTTCTCATCCATTCATTGTATGCTTTCTTCTTTTGTGCCACAGCCTGTTTCACCTCTTCAGTCCACCACCCTGTTCCTTGCACCCCCCTCCGTCTTCTCTTTCTTTCACACACCACATCACATGCTGCACATATTTCTTCTGTAAATATCCTACACACACCTTCCACGTCTCCCATCTGCTCCAATTCATATTTGCCCAATCGTTCCTCCACTTCACTCTTATACTCTGCCTTTTTCTCATCCTCTTGTAACCTTTCCACTCTCCTTGCAACTACTTCCTCTCATCTTTCCCTTCTTCTATTCCTCCATCTTACTTGAATTCTAATTCTTCCCACCACAAAGTAGTGGTCAGAAAGTCCACTCCCCCAGCCTCTATAAAGTCTTGCATCCATTACACATCTTCGCATCCTTTCATCCACACACACATATGTATTCACAGTGCGATATTTCATAGGTGCGAGGACCAGGACCACCCATCCACTTGCATGCTGTGCGAGCTTACTGTAATTTTCTTTCCGTCCCACTCACAAGTGGTTTTCTTTCAGGTAACAGGTAGGATACTCTAATGCTCATATTCAGCGCAATTTTCCTGAGTATCGAGTGAAATAATTTTCTTATAGGCAACCTCGTATTTTTCTTTCTGGCCTGCTCACAAGCGGTTTTCTATCAGGTAACAGGTATGATATATTGATGATCATAGCATAATTTTTCTGAGTATCGAGTGAAATAATTATGTTACAGCCAACCAGGTAATTTTCTTTCTGACCCACTCACAATTGGATATCTTTAAGGTAACAGGTAGGCTAACTCAAGGTATTTCCAATAATTTTTTCACCAATATCCAAAAAACAGTAACATTTCTTGCACTGCACTTATAGAGCTTATTATAAAACACTTATATCATAGCACCTACTATAAATCACTTAATATATCGAAACATTTCACTCATTTATAAAAATATACAATCTTGTGCATTCCTGTACACTATTTACACTTTAACACACACCTGCTCAGTATTCACGCTTGGAGTGATACTCTGAGAAACATTTAGGGCATAGGGGGACCTTGCACTCTGCACATTGGTATGAGGTCTCTTTTCATGCTGGGGGTTTGGTCGTGTGACAGACGTGGCACCGCCTGTAGGCCACACGACCTGCTGTGGTATGGCCAGTCTCCACCGGCTTGTGCCGCTGGAAATACTCAACACAGCTGAGCCTGTCTGCTGTACCCTCTGTCCCCCGCCTAGCACCTGTCACCTGAGCAGTTGAATATCTTCAAGGAGTGCACGTGCCAGCTATCTCTCAAACTCTCGCAGAGAGGGATGTTTCCTGACGAGCTCCTTTAACAGTATGTAACTGTTCAGTATGGCGATATCAAGAAGGTGTAAGAGCACCTTCTTGTACAGCCTGCATGACTTACGTAGGCAATTAACCTCACCAGTTTGCATGTCCGATTTATCAACCAGCAGCATATTGATATTATAATCGTTGCGAGCATCTGGCTTTATCATGGATTCTCTGGTCCTGTAGTATGTTTTCCCAGTTTCCTCCAACACACCCTTATGTACTGTAGACAACATGTTAACCCGCGTCTTGTCATGCCAGAGAAGGGCTAACATGTTGCCACATTTCTTAGTCAGAAGTGCTCCTTTCTCAGTATTTGCTGGAAATACTGTGAAATTCTTTCTCTCGGACCTAACAGTTCCACAGGACCCAGTACCATGGTCAAGCAAATACTTGGTCAATGCTGGGGAAATGTAGTAATTAACGTTATACAGAATGTTGTGCCTGTTGAAATACCTTTCCATCAGCACTTTCACTACCGATGCAGAAAACCCATGAGGATCATCACAAGGTATATCAGCATCTGTTGCCGAATAAACTGTCACATCCAGCACATACCCAGATTTGCAGTTGCAAAGCACAAAGAATTTGAGGCCAAATCCGAGACACTTCGATGGCACATACTGAATAAATGCCAGCCTGCCCCTGAATAACACCATCGACTTGTCAATAACCACTTTCTGGAATGGACGAAAAACCTTGGAAAATGACTCCTTAGTCTTATTTTCCATAACCTGTCGTTCGGTGTAGGCCCATAATTTCTGTTGAAATGAAGGAACCCTAGGATGGCCAGGTACCTATGACAGGCCATACATATACTTTGCCAAAGACAGGTGTGCCCACGAGTTCATCAACTGATCAATTATCATGAAGTACGTTTTCTTACGTGCACAATCAACATGGTAAGAGCAGGCCACACAAACATCTCTCCCAGCTGTACAGGTATCAAATCACGCATGTGCATGTTCTTGCTGGTAGCCACGTCCAGCCACCACACACACACATGGCCTGGTGGAAATTGATCTCCTCGACCAGGTACTGCATTACTGCAGTCGTGAAAATGACCCTGAACAAAATGCTAATAGTCCAGGGGGCTTGGGGGAAAGTTCATCCTCCTGCACACCTGCACCCTCTTCATCAAATGCCGGCACAGACGGCTTAAAGCCAGCACCATCCTTCCACACAAATGTATCGACTCTACCCTCACATGGTAGAGCTGGCCGTCTGGCAGTTCCCGGACGTTTCTTTATCACTCGTGCACATCCACGTGCACTTCTACAGGCAGGGGGTGGGAAGGGAAGAAGAGGGAGAAGTCTGGGAGGTGGGGGAGCAAGCAGGTGATGACTCACCTGACATGGAACTTGCCTGGGGAAACACTCGGTGCTGCATATCTCCACTTGTGCCCGTGTGGGAAATACCACTCCCGAAGGGCCTTGTTGTGGAAAATCAGCACCTGAGGTGCTAGGCTGAGGTGTTGGGGAATGTTGAATATGAGAAATCGGTGAGCAGGTGGCAAGAATGTTGGAGTGACAGCTCAGCGGCGTTTATTTCACAGATGACCGCTAGGTCCACGGTCACCTTCCTGAAGTTCTGGGTCATCAATCACCTCCTCACCAAATTCATCACTTTCATAGGCTCTTCCCTATTCCTGAAAAAGTCTCAGAGTCTTCTTTGGCACTGGAGAACAGGTAGGGGTTGGAGGGCAAGAGAACTCACTCTCCACGTGGTAGCTCTTCCTCTCCTACGAGGACGTGCCCTCACTGAGTGTCAGAGACGACACAGTGTTGTCCAAGGCACGTCCAATAGCACTATCACTTAGCCCTTTCCCTAGCACTGAGGGCAGAACTTTCGTGGGGGTTGATGAGGCAAACAGTCCTTTATGCGGTGTGAGGGAATTAGATGATGATGAAGAAGACATGGCTCCTCACGCTACCACTGCCGTGTACAGACAGAACCGCACAACTGCGGGGTACATGAAGGTCCTACCTACGCATTGGGTATCATGGAAAATGGTTGCATGTTCAAAGGGTCGTGGGAAGGTGACTGCAGTATATCACTTCAGCTGGCGGCGCTCCGTGCCCTGAATCATGACATCCATACACGCCAGCCAGCAGTTAGTGGTTAATGCCTACATAATAGGCATTAATGGGCGAATGTTTTAGTTTTTATAATTTAAACTTCCCACATTCCTGTGGGAAGCTTTCTTGTTTTTGTCAATATTCCTATTATTCTTTCTGCTCAAAAAGCAAATGGCCATAGCTCGGAGTCCCTATGGCCTAGAGCCTTCAAACTTCATCAGGTTAGTCGCTCAGTTGGTGGCTTCTGGCCGAATATGATGGCAGTCCATCAACCTGATCAATGGATATTATTCAAAATGTAAAAAACATAAATAAATAAAAATAACAGTCTGGGATGCTATCTCAGAAACTGTTTAAGCTAAGAAGGTGTAATTTTACTGTAGTATAGCCTAAAGGCAGCGGCATTCCAGAAAAGAGTATATTTCCAGCCAGTTGATTGTTCTCTGAGGTCGCTTGGAGCAAAAAATGGGGACTTTTTTTTTTTTTTATGATTTGGGTGCCGCAATTTTTTTTTTTTCCCATAAAGTGCAGTAGATATACTTTACCTCAACTTTCAGAAAGCTTTGGACACTGTCTCTAACAAGCGTCTCGTAAGCAAAACAGAAATACATGGAATAAAAGGAAATATGCAGAAATGGTTACAGGACTGGCTCTTAGACCGAAAACAGCAAGTTGTGATAAACGTAAAGGAATCCAAATTGCGTAGTGTGATTAGTGGCATTCGCCAGGGCTCAGTACTTGGACCGATTGTTAAAATTATGTACATAAATGACACAGATGAGAGTCTAAATTGTAAAATGTCCAAAAATGCAGACGTTACTCAAATAACCAATAAAGTAACTTCAAAGTTACAGTGGCAGCAGTTACAAAATGACCTTAATACTTTAGCAAGGTGGGCAGAAAAATGGCAAATGAAATTAAGCATAGAATAATGCAAAGTACCTCATATTGGAAATAACAACGAACATGCGAATTACAAAATGAATAGATCCAGTTATCAAGTACCGGTACAGACAATGAAAAGGATCTTGGTGTGATAATATCAAATGACCTAAAACCGAGTAAACAGTGCCTCGGGGTGGTTAAAATTGCAAACAAGATGTTGGGTTTCATTTGAAGAACTCTCGAGTTAAAATTGGAAAAAGTCATACTTGCTTTGTACAACTCGCTAGTGCGCCCCTATCTCGAGTCGTAAATATCTGGAATAAATTACCCTCAGATACCGTGAGCAGTATCTCAGTTAATACATTTAAAAACAAAATAGACAAGTACTTGCACAAGAATCCTCAGGTGACCCTTTTTCTGTCCGAATAACTCACTTTAGCCCTTCCTGTCCACAAGACACCCCATAAACTTAATGTACCCGTACATAGAGTTGCATCACGTGAAATATACGCCATAGTTCTTCCTGTAGCATTTCTCTTGTATCTTTTGGGCAACGACGGTATTACAGGTGCTTCATTCGTTCTTAATTCCACATTCCATCAGGAAGCATTGACTCAGTCAGATGTTTTGTCAGTCTGGATAAGACTATCAGTGCTACTACTACTCTAGTATTCACAAGGATGGCGATATGTCTGCTGTTGTCACAATTTGAGCAGTCCCATTCCTTCCTGTAGATGGTTAAAACATCCTAAGTAAGCCAGTAAGATGGAATTCGTTCTTGGGTCCAGGGAGTCAGTATGAGATCATGGAGGCACTGTTGGAGTAACTAGCCTCCTTCTTTGATTAGTTCAGATGGCATGCCATCAAGGCCAGGGATTTTGTTGTTTTTTGGATATCAGATGGCCTGAACAGTTTCTGCAAGTGCACGTGGGACATTGAGATCCGCCCCTTGAGAAACTTTTGGGATGTTATCAAGGATATTGTGCTCCACCATGTTTCTTCGATACAGTAAGATACTGAAGTACTGTGCTCATCTTTCTGGGATTGTTTGCATGTCTTTCACGAGCTCTCCTACGGTTGATCAAATAAGAAGCTATGTTGTGTTTGTTTGGTTCATAGATGGTCTTTATGGACCTACAGTACTCTTATCAGTCAGCAATATCAGCCAGTCTTTGCAGATCTCGTGCTTGCTCAGGTCACCATTTTTTCTCCATGTCATGAAGTTTCCTCTAGGTTTCGCCTTTGAGAAGGAATTCAATTTTTAGGGATATGGAGCTAGGATGAGCCAATCAGTTGCAAGAAGGTCATGTATGCCCTCAGCATTATCGTTAAACCAGTCTTTGTTGTGGGAGATTCTTCTGCAGTGCTTTGAAGTAGAGTCTTAATGTTAAACCACTCTGCATCCAGGTTTATTGCATTGTTGTTTGGGTCCTGTGTTGGGCACTAAGAGAGCTTGTTTGCAGTTGTGTTGCAGGTGTTAGAAGTTGTCAAATCCTTTAAAATACTGCAGTTTAGTTTCATGGAGAGTGGGTTAAGGGGCATTTCTGGGTATATGACTAGTTGCAGTTTGGTGTGTATAATGTTATGGTCTGTTGAGCACTCAGCACCTCTCATACCTCGGGTTATAAGAACTTCTTTTCAGTCTCGCTACGTTAAATGACATAGTCAAACAGGTGAAAATGTCTAGATCCTGGGTGCATGCACGTGGTCCTATGTTTATTCTTAAGTTGAAAAACGGTGTTGTTGATGGCCAGAATGTCTTCTGAGCACATGGGAAGCAGTCTAAGACCATTGTTGTTCATGTTACAAACACCATGGCAGCTGATAATGCATTCACAGGGGGGATTATCTTTTCCTACTCTGACATTAAAATCTCCAAGCAGGATGAGTTTCTCATTATGTGGCATTGAGTGAATCGTCGGATCCAAAGTCTTTAATAAAAGGAATCTTTGATGGTGTTCCCAGGGTAAATTGATGGGGCATAGTCACTGATGAGTGTTGCATATTAACCTATAGACTGTGGAATGCTCCAGGACATTAGCCTCTCTGATATACCCACTGGTGATTCTTGAATCTTCTGTAGTAGGTTACTTCAGACCATAAAGCCAATATCATGATTTCTTACATTGTCTGGGTATCTCCTCTAGAAATAGGTATACCCTTCTTATGCTTCTGTTAGGTTTCCCTATTCAGTGATGTAAGTCTCAGACTAGGAAGCAATGTCAGTTTTATATCTTCTTAGCTCTTGGACAATAAGGGCAGTCCTACAGCATGGTCATGAGTCTTGGTAAGTATCAAGTAAGGTTCGTATATTCCAAGCAGCAAGAGATAGATGGACTCTTGGTGTTTCGACCCTAATGTGGGATGCCTTAACAGACGTAGTTATTTGCCCAGGTAGTGTGGAGCAGCAAATTTTTAGATTATCATTTATAAACCCTTCCCAATAGGAGTAAGCAATTGCATGACAGTTTCTGGCTGCTTACCCATACTAAATGCTTCCGAAGACATGACCTGCTTCTGTGCCTTCATGCCAGCAACCACTGGCCAAATACCAGTGCAGGACTGAAATCAGTGACTCCCAGCCACATCCATGGCCCGTCAGTGTCACCCTATCTGTCACCATAATATGTCTTTTGATTCTAGTTAATGATGGGAGGTGAATATATTCGCGGGGTTATGCAACGACTGAATGGTTAGAGGACACAGTCAATACCATCACATGACTTGGCCCTTCTTAGCCTCTCATGGTGGCGTGAAGATTCACAACGACCACTACTGGCAAGTTGAAGGCTTCTGTCAAGGTTCTGTTTGTCAAGCCCCATCCTCCGTGGAACTCCATTCTCGGATCTTTGTTTGGGGTTTACTCCCGTAGCCATACCCCATCCAAAGCAGTGTACCTGGGAACACTTAGTCCGACCCGTCACCGATGGCCCCTCCAGAAGGGTGTATCATACTCTGGCGTGAAAATGAATTTGAAAGAAATTCTAACAAGAAGGGTGTTATATTAATGTGGTTATCGACGAGGAATTCAAATATGACCTTGTTTTTTTTTTATAGGACATGTTTTACGTACATCAATTTGTGTTTGAAAGTTGCACGTTTTATCGCATTATACAGTATTGAAAGATATATGGGAAATAATTGAAATTAACAAAGCCTAATCATATTCACATATTTACTAACTGTTTGTACATCACCTGAGACACATACAGTGATAATTAAGTAGATAAGTAGTTATTTCAAACCTACCAATGAAAAGGAAATTTGTAAAATTCAGTTACGAAGTTAAAAAACCATCCTATTTAAGCTTCAGGTTTACAAAGTGCTTCCGTATATATATATATATATATATATATATATATATATATATACTGAAATTTCTGCAATACATCATGCATGAGAAAAGAGATGGTGGTATTTGGGTTCAGGTATTCAGCAGGAGGCTAATGGCAAAAAATCAAACGAAGCAGGACATTTTGAGTCTAATTGATTAAATAATTGAACATGCATTTTAAAACATTGTATAGGGAGACGAACATGTTAAGTTTGTTTTATATAATATATATATATATATATATATATATATATATATATATATATATATATATATATATATATATATTATTATATATATATTATATTATATATATTATATATATATTATATTATATATATTATATATATATTATATTATACAGTAGATAGATAGACCCCGCTTACAATACGAAGAAGATAACGGGACAGAGACGATCCCTCCTGGCATTCCCCAGCAATGGCAAAATTTATTCTCTATCTGCCTGGATCTCCTCAATCAACCGGACAAGATAATACATCTTCCCTCTCTATAACAAAATAAAGGCCACATAATCTTGCCATCTGGATTCTGGTGGCCTTTGAGATTGGTGGCAAGCGGAAAAACCAACCGACTACAATAAATGTACACCTCAAGCCTTTATGTGCAAGTAGTAAACAATGCCGATTAACGTCTCCATCAACAATCAGCGAACAAATCAGTAATCAACTTCACAATCAAAACATTCTACAACTGTTCTACAAGCAGTAATCGACAATCTAACTGCGTAGCGTCTACGGAACTCTATGATTTAAAACACACGCTGACATGTAAAAATACCCCTGCTAACACTAATATACATATCCTGCATGAGACAGCCCTAGTATGTATTCATTATGGACGGTGGGTGTCAGCAGCGAAGTGGTGACAGGTGTAAGCGCATGATATATAGGAGGACTCCTGGACCTTGGGAACGGGCAGTGAAGCCTATGCCCAGAGACTATCTATCTATCTATATATTGCCAGACGCCTCAATCCCGTTTGGGGTGGCCACAAACAAATCGCCTCCACGTCGCCCTGTCCCCCGCCGTTTCACTGCCGTGCTCCCAACTCACACCCCGCTCTCTCATATACCTCTCCACCCCATCCCTCCATCTCATCCTCGGCCTCCCTCTTCCCCCCTCCACCTCACTCACATACACTCTCTTCGTCAGTCTCTCACCCTCCATCCTCTCCACATGGCCAACCACCTCAGTGTGTTCCTCATAACACTTCCTATCACATCCACATCCACACCACAACGCTCCTTTATATCCTCATTCGTCAGCCTGTCTCTCCATGTGACTCCACAGGCTCCTCTTAAATAACTCATTTCCACTGCTCTCACTCTTGACTTGTGTCCCTCCAACAACGTCCAAGCTTCACTTCCATACTTTAGAGTTGGTATCACAATACTGTCATGTTGTAACTTTTTCACTTCCATCCCCACTTCCCTGTTTCTTATCACTGCTTTCAAAGAACCAGCAACCTTTCTTCCCTGCTGTACCCTTTCAAGCACTTCACCCTCCAAACCTCCATCCTTTTATCACACTACCCAAGTACTTAAACGTACTCACATTTTCCAATTCCTCACCATCCAACCTCGCTGTACATTCACTGACTTCACCTCTCTCAAAGACCATCACTTTACTTTTCCCTACATTCACCTTTAGATTCCGTTTCTTACACATTCTCCCAAACTCATCCACCAAGCCTTGCAGCTCCCCTTCGTCTTCACTCAGCAACACAGTATCATCTGCAGACAACAGTACAGGGAGTTTCCAAACACTATCCTCTCTCACCAGGGCCACTCCAACATCCACTACCCTACCTTGTACCTCTTTTATTACCCCATCCATGTACAGATTGAACAACCATGGAGACATGACACATCCCTGTTTCAACCCAACCTTCAAAGAGAAAAATTCACTTAGTTAACCATCCATACGCACTGCAGCCTTAGCACCATCATACATACTCTTCACAGCATTCAACAACTTCCCATCTACTTCATATATTCTTAATATTTTCCACAATCCTTGTCTATCCACCCTGTCATATGCTTTCTCCAAATCCATGAAAGCCGCATACAACTTCTTTCCCTTCTCTAGAAACTTTTCCACTAAAGATCTAAGAATGAATATCTGATCTACACAACCTCTTCCCTTCCTAAAGCCTCCCTGTTCTTCTCCAACTAATTCCTCTATTCTTTCTCTAACTCTGTCATTGAGTATCCTACCATACACTTTTCCTATTATCCTGAGAAGACAAATGCCCCTATGATTACCACACACTTCTTTTTCCCCTTTTCCTTTGTACAAGGGAATAATTATACCTGACTTCCAATCCTCTGGGACTCTACCTTCCTCCCAGGCCAATCCGCACATCTTCCACATCCATTCTACTACTATCTCTCCCCCATGCTTCAGCATTTCACCACACACTCCATCAGTTCCTGGGGCTTTCCCCAATTTAACTTTCTTCATTGTTTCCACAACTTCTATCCTACTGATTTCTTCCTGTCTTCCCACCTCCCTCCATCTCCCAGCCATTCCCCAGCCACTTATACTCGCATTACTTCCATCCTGTATGTTCAACAATTCCTTAAAGTGTTCTCTCCATTTGCTCACTTTTTCTCCCTTCTCCACTAGTAATCTACCATTTTTATCTTTCACTCCCCTGCTAATCTCACTTCCACCCTGTCTTACTCTCTTCACTTCTATCCAGAACATTTTCTTACAGTCCCTCCACTTTACACTCAAATTCCTTCCAAATTCCTCATCCTCTCTCTTCTTACTCTCTCTAACTAATCTTTTCACCTCTCTCTTTCTTTCTACATATAACTCTCTCTTCCGCCTCTCAACTTCTTCCACGCCCCTATTTCTCATCCATTCATTGTATGCTTTCTTCTTTTGTGCCACAGCCCGTCTCACCTCTTCAGTCCACCACACTGTTCCTTGCACCCCTCTCCGTCTTCTCTTCCTCCCACACACCACATCACATGCTGGACGTATTTCTTCTGCAAATATCCTGCACACAGGATACCTCTGTCTCTTCACCGCACTGTTGCATCTTTATCTCTTTTCTATCGCTACTTTAATGGTCACTGCTCCTCTGAACTCTCTGCTTGCATTCCTCCACCTCTACGACGGGCGCGTAGCACCCGTCTGGCAGCAAACTCTCATCCCTTTTCTGTCCAACTCTCTAATGCAAGAGTTAACCGTTACTCCCAGTCTTTCATTTATGCAACAGGTCAGCTCTGGAACTGTCTCCCTCTGTCTGTATTTCCTGCTGCCTATGATCTCCAGTCTTTCAAACGCAGTGTGTCCAGGCATCTCAAAATGATCGGATCTTGAATTTGGCTCTCTATTGTATTTTGTTTTTCTCTTGGAGGGAACTGTTACTGTGCGCTCATGGCTTTTGGTTCCTTCTTCCTCGCATAAAAAAAAAAAAGTCCCCCATCTGCTCCAATTCATATTTGCCCAATCGTTCCTCCAGTTCTCTCTTATACTCTGCCTTTTTCTCATCCTCTTGTAACCTTTCCACTCTCCTTGCAACTATTCCTTCCTCTCGTCTTTCCCTTCTTCTATTCCTCCATCTTACTTGGATCCTAATTCTGGCCACCATCAATTAGTGGTCAGAAAGTCCACTCCCCCAACCTCTTTAAGCTTTTGCATGCATTACACATACCTTTCATCCACACACACATAATCAATCATTGCCTTCCTTTCATTCAGTTCACCACCCACCCTTCTCATCACTCGCCATGTATACCTGTGGATCATTTTATGCCTGAAAAGGGTATTGGCTATCACCAACCCCCTCCCAGCACAAATGTCCACTAATGCACTGCCATTCTCATCTATCTCAGCAGGCACACCCCACTCACCACCTATTCGATCCACCTTCACATTCCCTACTTTACCATTCATATCACCGATCAAAAACACTCTCTCATTCCTTCCAAACTTTTCCATGCACACTTCCACATTTGTCCAGAACTCTTCTCTCACTCTTCTAGCACGATCTTGCGTTGGCGCAGACACACACAGAATCGCCCACATTTGTATTCCAACTTTCAGCTTTACCCACACAATCCTTGACCCAACTGATCCATACTGTCTTATGCTCTTCTTCCATCTTTTACTCACAACTATACATACTCCTTCCTTTGCCCTCTCATTCTCACCTTCTTCTGCACATATACCCCATCCATACTCCCATTCTCTCACACTTTCTCCTCTCCATTTTGTTTCAATTATTCCACATACATCCACTTTCGCACCCTCAAGCACCTGGACAATCTCTCTCTCTTTCACCTCATCATTCGCTCCTCTTACATTCCATGTAGCCATTACCAAGTCCTTTGTCAGGTCCTGGGTCGTCATCGTTAGGTCAATGTTTGTCCGAGGCTTCTTGTTTGTTTTTTTAGTTAGTTGTTTTCCGGGGAGGGGCACTAACCCTCCGCCAACCCTTTTAGTCGCCTTTTACGACAAGCAGGGATACTGGGGGAGTATTCTTGAACCCCCCCCTACCCTCAGTGAATACAAGAATGAAGGTAGGAAGTAAATATAAATCAGTAATAAGTGTGGGGGGAGTATTTTAAAACCAAACTGAGATACATAATGATTTTTATGTAGATGCAAATGAGTTTCCATCTAGGAACTGAGATTAGCAGCAGGGTCGGTGGTGATGTGGATAGGTAAGTAGAAGGGTCAATATATTAACGTTATTATGAAGTTGCCAAGGGAAAGGGAGAGGGAGGGAGGGAGGGAAGGGGGAAACACGAGAGGTGAGTGAGGCGAGAAGTGAAGAAAGAAATAAGGAAAGAGAGAGTGAAGGAGAGACGGAGAAGAGGATTGAAGGGAAAGGAAGCAGGAAAAGAAGCAGGTGGAGGATGGGACCGAATGACGAAGGCGAGGAGAGAGGGATGGGAAGAATTGGGAATAAATAGGGAGGAAATGTTGGAGAGGACAGGAGGGAGAGAGAGGAAATGAAACATGCGTGGACGGAGCGAGAGAGGGAAGAAAAGAGAAGTGGGAGAGGATGGGCAACTAGAACGAACAGTAGGAAGGCGAGATAACATTAGTTTATTACATACATAAATTCCGGTGCATTGTTTTACGTCCCTCATTTTCTCTGCTAGTGTCTGTTTCCTTTCCGCTGCCTCCCATTCCCATCTTCGCCTTCCATCCCCCTTTCTGTCATTCCGTCTCCTAATCTCCCATTACCCATTTATCTGTTTCCATCCTTACAACATTCCCTCCCTTCCTTCCCCCGAACCCCTTTCTACCTCTGCTCCCTCTTTCACAACCTCCCTCCTTCTCGCTATACCTTCGTTTTTCTCGGCTTACTTTTCCTTTGTCGTTTCTCTCCGTCTTACCTTCCCTTCCTAGTCACTTTTTCTCCCCTCCCCCCCTTTTTTTCCCTCACATCCCTTCTCTTTTCACTTCTTCTCTTCCTCCCAGTTTCTCTCTCTTTCTGTACTTGCACTAATTTCTCCTTTCCTCCCTCTCTCTCCTTCCCCATTCTAACAATTCCCTTCCAGTTTCTCTCCTTCTTTTCTTCTCACCTTGCCTCACAGTACTTTCCTCTTCCTGCCCCTTGTGCTTCCTTCTCTCGACTTACCAGAATCCCTCTTTCTTCTCTTCTCCTCAATTCTACTGTTATTCTTTCCTGTTTATTTTCCCTCCATCACCTTTCTTCCCGTCTCTTCTTTCCATCATTTCCCCTCTCCTTTCAAAACTTTCTCTTCCACTCTTCTTTCCATTTCAGTCGTTCTGCTTCCATTCCTCTGACTTTCTTTTTTCTCTTAGTCCGTATACTTTCAAATCTCTCTCTCTCTCTCTCTCTCTCTCTCTCTCTCTCTCGTTTTGGTCATGTTCCTCACCATCCTCTCTTCCTCTCTCCAGCGAACCCAGCTGTTCAAACCTCAAGTTTTTACATTTGAAACATCCACTTGAGATCTCGCCTGTACATAAGAAACGAGAGAGAGAGAGAGAGAGAGAGAGAGAGAGAGAGAGAGAGAGAGAGAGAGAGAGAGAGAGAGAGAGGGGAGGATAAATAAGACAAAGTATGTATCTGAAAATAAAATGCTACATTTACATTACATACATTAATATACTGATAATAACAACTGGGATGAAGCAGAGAAAAAAACGTAATAATAATAATAATAATAATAATAATAATAATAATAATAACAATAATAATAATGATAATAATAATAATAAAATAATAATACTGATAGTTAATAATAATAATAATAATAATAATAATTATTATTATTATTATAATTGTAATATTTTTTTATTACTATTACTATTATCATTGTCATTAACATGACGATCATCATCATCATCATCATCATCATCATCATCATCAGAATATATCCTGTATTGCTATTTTCCTGTTATGTTTCTTTCTCGGGTCGTCAGAGCAAACGGCAGATAACGATGTGTTTGTGCTGGGGTCGAGTCACTAGACGATGGGTGGACGGCAGGAAGAAGAGGATGAGATATATTTATATTTCAGTTTATACAAACAACCAGAAAGTAAAAGAAAATAAGATGGTATATAATGTATGTGTCAGTGTTAAAAAGAGAGTGATGGCAAGAGAACGAAGAGTAACTCAGTAACAAAGTGGAAATAGGCTGCCTGAAAGAAATATCAATTGTTATTTACAGTAAAGGCGATGCTCTCTCTCTCTCTCTCTCTCTCTCTCTCTCTCTCTCTCTCTCTCTTTTGTCCCTCCTCCTCCTCCTCCTTTCCCTTCTCCGACTTGCAGAGCTATTTGAATTTAAAGTATTTACATTCCAAATGTCAGAGAGAGAGAGAGAGAGAGAGAGAGAGAGAGAGAGAGAGAGAGAGAGAGAGAGAGAGAGAGAGAGAGAGAGAGAGAGATTATGGATAATGATATTTTTTGTACAACTAAACAACTTCACATCGGGAGACGTAAGGTAGCAAGGAAGGGAAGGAAGAGATTTATTTCGAAATACGAAGAAGATTAGGAAGTAGAAGATACAAGAAATACGTGTGTGTGTGTGTGTGTGTGTGTGTGTGTGTGTGTGTGTGTGTGTGTGTGTGTGTGTGTGTGTGTGTGTGTGTGTGTGTGTGTGTGTGTGTGTGTGTGTGTGTGTGTGTGTGTGTGTGTGTGTGTTCCCCACGGAAAGCATATTGCCACGGTGGGGCCTTGAATATGCTGCAGATCTGTTGGGCCGCACTAGTGGGGTGAGACTCCCCACGGCATCAGCAGGAGGATAGGGTTTCCCATGTTGAAGGGGCAGGGTGTATCATACTTTTCACTTTTTTAAAAATCAGTAACTAGGGGTGTTAAAAGGCTATGGTTCCACATGTTGAACACAAAAGAGAAAATTTAGAAAAAAAAATCTAATGACCTTTACCTACATCAATCAAGGTAAGAAAAAAATAGTTTTTTTTTTTTTAATTCATCGAAAATGGTCGTGTAATATCTCAAAGTAAAGATCTCAGCGAGGAAATTACAAATTTACCCATAAAAACTATGAAATTTTACTTAACTATTTTATATATGGTTAAAAAGGTCACTATCATAAAGTGTCTTAATCAGTTTTATTCTCTTTCAGGTGGTATTTCATGTTCTCGCTCAACTACAGTAACGCTACTGTTATCACTCTGCAATCGATCCCCCCCCCCCTCCTTCCATAAAGGTGAGTGCTAACCAACCTTATTGGAATAGCTTTATAAAGTATCTTGATTTCTCTTGACATTTGAGATCATAGTTAAAAGATTGTTTGATTCCAATTGCTATGTGTGTAACATTGCCTGGTATCTATTTGTTACAGGCGTATTGCTGATACAAAATGGCAGAGTCACAAGTCAGAACAAGGACAAAGTCAAATTCTCACCTTAGTAATTTTGTTGCTGTTGGGCAAGAAATACGTATGTCTGAATTTCCAACTGTGAGGGATATCCTACGGTTTGGAATCTGCTTGAGGGATCAAAGTACTGATAACGGAAGGAATTTCCCAGTGAATCAGTTGGTGCAAGACATCTACTCTAGTCTGATATCTCAGTGGAGTAAAGCAAATCCCTTGTTCAAACCTCCTGTTGTTAATGAAAAGGTGACCATTATGTCAAAGCTCAAGGAGATCCGGAATCAGGCAGTTAATTATTCTTTAGGGAAGGGGAAATTAAATTGTAAAGATGGACAAATTGTTTTATATTTTGACTTGCAAGTGTACAGTATTAAGTTGTGATGATGTTAACTGCCAGGGCTGTGTTATCAATGCTCATATTTCATGTTCTTGCTCTACAGAGAAAAAATTCCAGTGAAAGAACTATCATATATTAAAAGGCAGAGAGAGAAAGTTGGCAGTAAAGGATCCCACCAAATGGGAAGCCCTGATCTACCAGAACACAGGAGACAAGAGAAGAGGTTGGAAGAACGGGAGCGGGATAAGAGGTCAGAGAAAAGGAGAATGAGCACTAACAGAGAACGAGATGCAGTAGCAACACAGAAGGCAGCCAAGAAAGTTGAAAAATTTTTAGATGAAGAAATGGAAGACTGTGTTCCCAATGTTCCTGAAGATAAGATTTATGGTGACCCTGATACTGAACCGAAGCCTGGGCCTTCATCTAGACCAACGGGAAAGAAAAATTATGATAGTATTCGGAACATTGCCATTGCGAGTGTGAGGTATGAAGTAGGGCTTCAGCCAACTGCTGCAATAGCTACTGCAGCACTGATCGATGCAGGAATTATTACCAAAAAAGACCCTTCAAAGGTGAATGACAAGAGCAAGGTGCAGAGGGCACAAGAGAAATTAATGAAAGAACTTGACATGGAATTTGATTTAAAGTGCAAGGAAAAAGAAGTTTCTTGTATACTTTTTGACGGGCGCATCGTCATTACAAATGTTATGATGGAAGTTGAAGGCAGCGATCAAGTATACCCTGCAAAGATAAAAGAAAAACAATACAGTGTCGTGAGTGTGCCCGGAAGTGACTATCTGTTTCACTTCACACCAGCTAAAGCAACCAAGGAAAAAACTCATGCAGAGCAAATAGCGGAGACTATATATGACTGGTTAAAAGAGAGAGATTTTCGATAAGACCCTGTTGGCAGTAGGAGGTGACTCGACCAATGTAAACACAGGTGTCAAAGCGGGAGTTATGCGATAGCTTGAGCTGCACCTAGGGAGAAAGCTGGTGTGGTTGGTATGCAACTTGCAAACCAATGAACTTCCTCTACGCCATCTTATCATAAGCTTGTTGGCCCTACCCTCTCAAATAATATCTTCTCTGGGCAAATATGCAGGTTGCTACCTTTAGCTAGACTTAGATATCAACCAAAACTTCACACCCATCTGTGTAGGCCCTCTACTAATTATCTGAGGAAGTAATCCA
The DNA here is from genome assembly GCF_032717465.1 of Coenobita brevimanus. Taxonomy (NCBI): domain Eukaryota; kingdom Metazoa; phylum Arthropoda; class Malacostraca; order Decapoda; family Coenobitidae; genus Coenobita; species Coenobita brevimanus. The sequence continues at coordinate 13,599,199 of NC_136956.1, forward strand.
AGACTTATCTACTGATCAACATTACGGCTATAGAATTGTTACTGTTATTCGGGAAGGAGTCTTGACTCAAAAGTTAGCCTTGCCGGAAATATGACCTGTAAATCATTGCAGATGGCTAAGCACAGCCAACAAAATCCTAAGGCTGTGTATCTCAATCCATGGGTTAGAAGACCAGGATTTGGAAAATCTTGAGAAGATCTTTGAATTTATCTTAGGTGTCTACTATCCATGCTGGTTTATGGCAAAAGTCAAGCACTCGTGGACAGAAGGGCCTAAACATGTTCTTTTTCAATTAGTGTCTTAAATCTCAAAGGAAAGAAGTGATTGATATTGTCATGCCAACTGTCAAAAGATGTGCTTGGTGAGCACATAATGAGAATATAATTCAAACTCTGCTGTGTTCTGAGGAACAGAAGGGAGGATTGAGGGAGTGAACAATATTCTTGAAATCAGAGGGGAAGGTGAGCCAGAACAACAACAGGGGGACTTCTCAGTTAGGTTGAGAAAAACACCTAATATAAATTTTGAATCCTTAAACCTACTTAATAGACTGGGAAGATAGATACGAGCCACCTCTCACTTGCCACCTTACTACTTCAGAGGTGAAAAAAATCATTGACTTTCCAATGGAGGTACTAGACAGGCCATGCCATACCCAAAGCATTGAAAGAGTGGTGAAAATGGTCCCTGAAAATTCTGCAAAATACTTCACGCATGAGAAAAGAGATGGTGGTATTTGGGTTCAGGTATTCAGCAGGAGGCTAATGGCAAAAAATCAAACGAAGCAGGACCTTTTGAAACTAATTGATTAAATAATTGAACATACATTTTAAAACATTGTATAGGGAGAGAAACATGTTAAGTTTGCTCTTTTTTAATATAAAGAAGCACTTTGTAAACCTGAAGTTTAAGTAGAATGTTTTTTGAACTTCATGTATAACTGAATTTTGCAAATTTCCTTTTCATTGGTAGGTTTGAAATAACTACTTATCTACTTAATTATCATTGTATATGTCTCAGGTGATGTGCAAACAGTTAATAAATATGTGAATATGATTAGGTTTTGCTAATTTGAATTATTTCCCATATATCTTTCAATACTGTATAATGCGGTAAAATGAGCACCTTTCAAACGCAAATTGATGTAGGTAAAACTTGTCCTATCAAAAAAACAAGGTCATATTTGAATTCCTCGTCGATAACCACATTAAAATAACCTTCTTGTTAGAATTTCTTTAAAATTCATTTTCTCACCAGAGTATGATACACCCTTCTGGAGGGGCCATCAGTGACGGGTCAGACTGAGTGTTCCCAGGTACACTGCTTTGGATGGGTTATAGCTACGTGAGTAAACCCCAAACAAAAATCTGAGAGTGGAGTTCCATGGAGGGCAGGGCTTGACAAACAGAACCTTGGCAGAAGCCTTCAACTTGTCAGTAGTGGTCGTTGTGAATCTTCACGCCACCATGAGAGGCTAAGAAGGGCCAAGTCATGTGATGGTATTGACTGTGTCCTCTAACCATTGTGTCGTTGCACAACCCCGCGAATATATTCACCTCCCATCATTTACCAGAATCAAAAGACATATTATGGTGACAGGATAAGGTGACACTGACAGGCCATGGATGTGGCTGGGAGTCACTGGTTTCAGTCCTGCACTGGCATTTGGCTAGTGGTTGCTGTCATGATGGCGCAGAAGCAGGTCATGTCTTTGGAAGCATTTAATATGGGTAAGCAGCCAGAAACTGTCATGCAATTGCTTACTGCTATTGGGAAAGGTTTATAAATGATAATTAAAAATTTGCTGCTCCACACTATCTGGGCAAAATAACTACGTCTGTTAAGGAATCCCACATTAGGGTCGAAACACCAAAAGAGCCCATTTGTCTCTTGCTGCTTGGAATATACGAACCTTACTTGATACTTACCAAGATGCATGACCATGCTGTAGGACTGCCCTTACTGCCCAAGAACTAAGAAGATAGAAAACTGACATTGCTTCCTAATCTGAGACTTACATCACTGAACAGGGAAACCTAACAGAAGCATGAGAAGGGTATACCTATCTCTAGAGGAGATACCCAGACAATGTAAGAAATCATGATATTGGCTTTACAGTCTGAAGTAACTCACTACAGAAGATTCAAGAATCACCAGTGGGTATATCAGAGAGGCTAATGTCCTGGAGCATTCCACGGTCTAGAGGCTAGTATGCAACACTCATCAGAGTCTATGCCCCATCACTGTACTCTGGGGACACCGTCAAAGATTCCTTCAATGACTTTGGACCCGATGATTCACTCAGTGCCACATAATGAGAAACTCATCCTGCTTGGAGATTTTAATGCTAGAGTAGGAAAAGATAATCCCCCCTCAGAATGAATTATCAGCTGCCATGGTGTTGGTAACATGAACAACAATGGCCTTAGACTGCTTCCCATGTGCTCGGAAGACATTCAGGCCATCACCAAAACCATATTTCAACTAAAGAATAAACATAGGACCACCTGGATGCACATTTCAAAGCCAAAGGTGGCTGTTGTGTATATATACACAACAACTTATCTTGCTCTCGTGTTCCTGAACTCGATTCTTCTGAATTCTCTACATTCTGGCTTCGGCTTTCCTGTCTATTCTCTGACTAAATATATTTGTGCTGTTTACTTATCTCCTAACTCTACTATCGAAAATTCTTTGACTATCTTACTTCTGCGATGGAACACATTCTATCCATTTCTCTTTTCTCTGAAATCTCCATTCTAGGAGATTTCAATGGTCACCACCACCTTTGGCTCTCCTCTCCTTTCACTGATCCACCTGGTGAATAAGCGTACACCTTTTTTGTCATTAATGACCTAGAGCAGCTTGTACATCACCCTACCCTTATCCCTGACCTCCTTGGAGAGAGCTCCAACATACTTGACCTCTTCCATACAACTAATCCTTCAGCTTACACTGTTAATCTTTTCTCTCTGTTGGGCTCCTCCGATCACAACCTTATCACCTTAACCTGTCCTATTGCTCTGGTACGGTCTGCGGACCCTCCAAAGAAACGTCGTCTGTGGCACTTTGGAGCTGCGGATTGGGAGGCCCTCAGTCAGTACTTCTTTGATTTTCCCTGGAATGATTATTGCTTCCATGGCCGGGAGCCATCTGGGTGTGCCTTGTGCATTATGGAGGTTATCCTCTAGGACATGGAAGCATACATTCCTTTCTCATATCCTTTGACTAATGCACGAAAGCCTTGGTTTAATCACACTTGTTCTGATGCTGTCCGCAACAAGGAGAGGGCCTATAAAAGGTACCGGAGCCAACCCACCCCTCAATCACTTCTTTTATACGTTTCTGCCCGGAATCATGCTAAGTCTGTTCTTGCTCTGCTAAAAATAATTTCATCCATACTAAATGCTGTCAACTCTAACTCGAATTCTTCCTGCTCCTTCTGGCACCTTGCCAAAAACCTTTCTAACAACTTTACCTCACCATCCTTCCCTCCTCTTTTCTACTCTGATGGATCTGTAGCTATTTCTTCTACTGATAAAGCAGATCTCTTCGCTCAGACTTTCTCCTCCACCTTAGACGATTCCAGTGCTGTTCCTCCATCAATTCCCGCCTCTGACTTCCTCATGGCTGACACTAAAATTTCTTCAGTTGATGTATTTTCTGCCATCACAGGCTTCAATACTAATTAGGCATATGGGCCTAATGGAGTCCCTCCTGTTGTTCTTAAGAACTGGGCTTCTGTGCTTACACCCTGCCTAGGTATACTCTTTCGCCCTTGTCTATCAACTAGTACCTTTCCTTCTTGCTGGAAATTTGCTCTCATTCAGCCAGTCCCAAAGAAGGGTGACCATTCCCAACCCTCTAACTATCGCCCAATTGCTTTAACATCCTGTATCTCAAAAGTTTTCGAGTCAATCCTTAAAAGAAAAATTTTAAAGCATCTTTCCTATCATAACCTTCTTTCTGATCGTCAGTATGGGTTCCGTCAGGGATGGTCCATAGGCGATCTTCTCACCTACCTTTCAGGCTCTTGGTCATCCTCCTTTCGGGATTTTGGCGAAAGCTTTGCCATTGTACTTGACATCTCAAAGGCTTTCGATCGAGTCTGGCATAAATCTTTAATTTTCAAACTGCCCTCTTACGGTTTCTATCCTTCTATGTGTGCCTTCATCTCTAGCTTCCCTTCTGGTCGTTCTATAGCCACTATTGTAGACGGCCATCGTTCTTCTCCTCGATCTGTCAACATTTGTATTCCTCAGGGCTCAGTCCTATCACCAACCCTCTTCCTTTTATTCATCAATGACCTTCTAAGCTGTACATCTAACCCTATCCACTCATACGCTGACTCCACCCTTCACCTTTCCTTTCGATTCCCACAACGTCCATCTCAGCAGTTACTTCAACAAACAAGGGATGAGGCTATGGCACACCTAATGTCTGACTTGGTTCGTATCTCTGACTGGGGTAAAAATAATCTGGTTGTTTTTAATGTATCAAAGACTCAGTTTTTGTACCTATCAACCTGACAAAATCTTCCACAGGTATACCCACTAATGTTTGATAATATTCAGCTTAACCCATAAACCGCGGGCATGTTTCCCAATGTTTTGCGTCTCCAGCGGGGTTATTCGGGCTCCGACAGACTCTCAAAAAATATTTGCCAAAAATCAGTTATTAGCCCTCGAATATTAAAATTACATATGCATATGGCACGTACCTTCAGCTTTCTCCTGGGATGTTTGTTGAGCCTTCGTCGATTACCGTAGGACTTGTGGAGACCTCTGAAGTTGGGTAACGAAGTCTCCACTTTACACTTCCCAACAACCAGTAATATGATTACCACAGCCAGATATTAACACTATAAACACTACTCTATGATTATCAAGTAGTTTGGGATCCATACTCCAAATAAAAAACACTGTGAAAGCAATGAAAATTATGAGTGCGTATGACCTTCCCACTTGTGCTAGTTCGCTGTTGGTATTCTGTCATTTATTATTCATAAAACCCCTCACACTTTATATTTCTATTACTATATAACACTTATATATATCTACAGTCTTTATCCATAGGTTTCCTTCAGTCGTATTAGTTTACTGTCACTGTAGGGATTCAATTTCTTTCAGTAAAATACGTAGCATTCACTTTCTCGTCCTGTATACTAGCATTGAGAGTGAATGTCACTTTCACCTTCACTCTCATAACTCATAGTATTCAGACATGCTAGAGTGAAACTTTCACTTTCATTACTCCTAGGGTATATACTCGTATTCTTATAATACTACTCATTTACATTTCTATTTACGTTCTCTATTTTATTTACGTTATTTACATTTCTATTTTATTTACACTGTTATGCACTGTCACTTGAAGTAACTTATAAAACTATTTTCCACTGTTCACGTATATTTACATTCATTACTTTCACTTGCTGTTTACACATTATTTACACATTATTTACAGTTCCACTTCCACTGTTTTACTCAATAGAAAGATCGTAGTCACTCTTTTATCAATTGTCAGCCCTTTACCTCTTTCCACACGAGGTTTAGTAGGGGGTAAAGGTCACAGGGCCCTTTGCATGGGGGTGAAAAGTCCCTGAAGCTAACAAGAGCAAACAGACGTACCTCCACATTAGAAGATGAGAGTGAACTGATAAGGGTGGGCCGGGGTGGTGGCCTACCTAGGGAAATGCATTACTCCAATCGTTAGCATCTTGACAACAGCTAATATATAGCAGTGAAATGATTGGCAGGAAATCTAGACAATACATTATAAATTAGGTAGTTCCAGGTGAATGTAAATATCACTTAGGCTTCTCCCTTCCCTCCTTGTATGTATAATTATTACGAAAATAGATTATACGGCATATTTCAAGGGGAAATAAACAGCGAAAATTAGCGAACGAGTGCACGTGAGGTGTTGTCAGGTGATAATTAGCCAATTCCAGGTGTATGGCACTCTCACTTACCTTATTTCTTTCTTGTATATATTATTTGGTATAAGGATAGGGCATAGGGCTTATTTCAATGGATGAAATCAGTGAAAAATTCCAGGGAAGATTTACTTAGCATAGCACGGCCGGGCAGGCGAGAGGATAGGGTAATGGAGGGGGGGTAGGGAGGGGAGTCAAGAACGGGGTGAAATCCTTAAATTGTCAACAATGGATGGGAGTACAGATGAGATTAGGAGTGCTGACTAGTGTTGGACACTGGCAGTACTGATAGATGATACAAGCCACCACTTGGAAGCCCGGGTGAATTCAAAATAACACAGAATCACAAAAGCGACTCCCCGCGGTATGATCCCTTGCTCCCAAGCGTCACGAAAGTGATGCCTCGTGGTTAAGGGGTTAATCCTAAATCATCGTTGAACATGCTCGGGGTTTCATTTACTGGGGACTTATCTTGGAAAGATCATATTAAATCTCTTGTAAAATCTGCTTCCAAGAGATTGGGTGTGCTAAGCCAACTCCGTTTCTTCTTTACCCCTGAACAATTGTTGACTCTATACTGGGGTTTTATCTGCCCCTGCATGGAGTACCGTACAACTCTCATGTGTGGGGAGGCTCCCCACATACAGCTCCTTTCAACAGGGTGGAGTCAAAGGCTTTTTGCCTCATTGACTCTCCTCCTCTTACTGACTCCCTTCAACCACTGTCTCTTCGTTGCACTGTTGCATTTTTATCTCTTTTCTATCGCTACTTCAATGGTCATTGCTCCTCTGAACTGTCTGCATGCATTCCTCCACCTCTACGATGTGCACGTAGCACCCGTCTAGCAGCAAACTCTCATCCCTTTTCTGTCCAACTCTCTAATGCAAGAGTTAACCGTTACTCCCAGTCCTTCATTTATGCAACAGGTCAACTCTAGAACTGTCTCCCTCTGTCTGTATTTCCTGCTTCCTATGATCTCCAGTCTTTCAAACGCAGTGTGTCCAGGCATCTCGAAAGGATCGGATCTTGAATTTGGCTCTCTCTTGTATTTTGTTATTCTCTTAGAAGGAACAGTTTTACGGGCTCGCTGCCTTTGGTTCCTTCTTCCTCACATAAAACAAAAAAACTAATTGATTTTGTCATTTAACGTATCAAGACTGAAAAGAAGTTCTTGTAACCCGAGCTATGAGAGGTGCTGAGTGCTCAACAGACCATAACATTATACACACCAAACTGCAACTAGTCATATACCCACAAATGCCCCCTAGTTCACTCTCCATGAAACTAAACTGTAGTATTTTTAAGGATCTGACCACTTCTAACACCTGCAACACAACTACAGACAAGCTCTCTTAGTGCCCAACACAGGACCCAAACAACAATGCAGTAAACCTGGATTCAGAGTGGTTTAACATTAAGACACTACTTCAAAGCACTGCAGAAGAATCCCCACAACAAAGACTGGTTTAACGATAATGCTGAGGGCATACATGACCTTCTTGCAACTGATTGGCTCATCCTAGCTCAATATCCCTAAAAACTGAATTCCTTCTCAAAAGTGAAACCTAGAGGAAACTCAATGACATGGAGAAGAAATGGTGACCTGAGCAAGCACGAGATCTGCAAAGACTGGCTGATATTACTGACTGATATGGGTACTATAAGTCCATAAAGACCATCTATGAACCAAACACTACATAGCCTCTTATTTGATCAACCGCAGGAGAGCTAGTGAGAGACATGCAAACAATCCCAGAAAGATGAGCACAGTGCTTCAGTATCTTACTGAATCGAAGAAATATGGTGGAGCACAACATCCTTGATAACATCCCAAAAGTTTCTCTAGGGGCAGATCTCGATGTCCCACGTACACTTGTAGAAACTGTTCAGGCCATCTGATACCCAAATAATAACAAATGCCCTGGCCTTGATGGCATACCATCTGAACTAATCAAAGAAGGAGGCTAGTTACTCCAACAGTGCCTCCATGATCTCATACTGACTCCCTGGAACCAAGAACGGATTCCATCTTAATAGCTTACATAGGATGTTGTAACCATCTACAGGAAGGAATGGGACTGCTCATATTGTGACAACAGCAGAGATATCGCCATCCTTGTGAATGCTGGAGAAGTTCTAGCACTGATAGTCTTATCCAGACTGACAAAACATCTAACTGAGTCAATGCTTCCTGAAACAATGTGGAATTAAGAAGGAATGAAGCACCTGTAATACCGTTGTTGCCCAACAGATACAAGAGATATTGTCACAGGAAGAACTATGGCATATATTTTGCGTTCATCTACCATGCAAAATCATTTGACAGTCAAAAGAGAAACCTTGGAAATGTCTTTCAGAATTTGTAGTTCCAAACAAATTTCTTCCCATCCTGAGGAGCGTGCATGACAACATGAATGCACTTGTGTCCATAACTGGGAGCAAATGTAAACCCTTCATTGTGGACGTGGGAGCAACACAAAGAAGTGTCCACTACTGTCAGTTTCAAAATCCATCTCACCACAGTCACCCTTTAAAGTCACCAACATATGTGTCACGTTTTTTTTTTAAATATCACGGAGTTTTTTAAATAAATGCTAAATATTATTTAATTGATAATAATATTCAATAATATTGAAGAGCAGGGACAATGATTGTCTTACTGAATCAAGCAACGATTACTTTACGCTGACTTCTTCGGACGATTCTCTAAGAACGAGAATTTATAAACTTCCTCAACAGTACACAGCAGAGACTAATTACTCAATTGCTGTTTCTTAGTACTGTTAGCCTCTGGAGAAAGTTACTTCACCCCTGACAATAAATAACTAATACTAATAATAATATCAGGCTCTTGCTGGTGCTTAACTCCTAGGAGGCACAACGGATTTTAAGTTTAATACAAGACTGGCCTAAGTACCAATTATGAATAGCAAAACGTTTATGCAAGCTAGGAGCTATATGGAAAATAAGCTTAATTGTGGAGAAATGAAACAAGAGTTTACATTACATTAAGCTCAAGGAAAAGAACTGTTAAATTTATTGATTACAAAAATAAATTTAACGTTACACTTCAAATGAATTCAAATAGAAATCGTACTCACTCACTCACTCGAGCTAAATTCTTATGCCTAGGAAAAACACCTTAATTAAACTCTTAAGACTAGGAAAACGAAAAGAAATACTGGTCGATGAATGCTGTGTATCACCCAAATCTAGGGTGGGAGCTTGGAGCTGTGATCTTGTGGAGCTTAGGTTGACCTCTCACACTGCTGGAGCACAGAACCTCTCTCCGTCAGAGCAAACACTAGACTGAGTAAACTCGTGAGAAAGAAATGGGAGCGATAGGCCGCATTTTTTAACGGTCGAGTGAGCGAAACGCACCCAGAACAAATCGCTCATCAGAAGCGTTAATGTCTCACACAAAGACGATCACGTATGACAATGAAAAATTGATTTGACAAAGCTTCCGTCCAAATGAGCGGTTAACTGAACGATACACAGTGAGTTTTCCACTAATAGTTCGTGGCTTCTCACAAAAGGGAAATGTCGCGAATTTGATTCATGACATTACGCCCCTACAAAATTAAATTTTTTCCTTATGGGAAAAAATTTGTGGATATATATTTATGTACACATCCTAACTCATTCACACAAGATTCACACTGTGGTGTGTGTGCTATCCTGCTACAGGAGAAAGTCGCAGTCACCAGTGAGCGAAAAAACCTCGTATTTACGTTAATAGAAGCAAGCTTGAGGGAAAAAACTCCGTGATGATGGTGAAAATCCTGTACTCAGGTCAAACTGAGCGAAAGTTCGCTACATTTACACTGACAACTAATTGTTGTGTAGCGTGGTGTATGTAATACACGGTGTAGGTGTGACAGTTGTAGTGTAACTGTACCTACGTGTAAAATGACACAGTAAATAATAATATGGCGACGACAAAGGCAGAGGAGAAGAGGCGGCAGCGTGCGGCAGACGATCAGCTGGCCCGCACAGCAAAACTGCTACACCCATTGCTGTACCTGCAAAACCAATTAAGGTGGAGCATCAAAAGTGTCAATGAGACAAAATTCTTATTACGTTACAATTACTCTCTCTGCCTAGCAATCAGTACATGCTACGAAAAGTATGCTCTAGCTGAAAAATACAAGTGACAGCCTAAGCTTCGTACATTCGAGGTCGCCATTAATTATAGCACATGATTAGTGTCGACAAGTTGAGAATCCTTGCGCAAACTCGGGTCTTCCATAGCTTCGAACTGCACACGGGTCCTCAACCTGTGCCTTAACCTACAGTACTTATATTAATATCGGGGAGCTGAGAATCCTTGTGCAAACTCGAGTCTTCCATAGCCTCGAGTCGCCTGCGGAGTTCTCACTTCCCCCTTAACCTACAGTACTTATATTAATATCGGAGAGCACTCGGGTCTTCCATAGCCTCGAGTCGCCTCCCCCTTAACCTACAGTACTTATATTAATATCAGGGAGCTGAGAATCCTTGTGCAAACTCGGGTCTTCCATAGCCTCAAGTCGCCTCTGCGGAGTTCTCACTTCCCCCTTAACCTACAGTACTTATATTAATATCGGGGAGCTGAGAATCCTTGTGCAAACTCGGGTCTTCCATAGCCTTGAGTCGCCTCTGCGGAGTTCTCTCTCGAACGTCCCCCTTAACCTACAGTACTTATATTAGTATCGGGGAGCTGAGAATCCTTGTGCAAACTCGGGTCTTCCATAGCCTCGAGTCGCCTCTGCGGAGTTCTCTCTCGAACTTCCCCCTTAACCTACAGTACTTATATTAGTATCAGGGAGCTGAGAATCCTTGTGCAAACTCGGGTCCTCCATAGCCTCGAGTGTCCTCTGCGGAGTTCTCACTTCCCCCTTAACCTACAGTACACGTGTATGTACAGGCCCTGGACATACTGTGTCCTGTGGGGCCAACAAGTGAGACGTCAGGTCTACACTTTTAACTGGGAACCAGGCTGGCTTGGATTACTCAAATCTCTGAGGATGCCTATCACGGAACCCAGCATACAACAACTGCCCATGTTAGTCAGCAGTTAGCAGGCGAGACATCAGGTCTGCACCTACGTTATCACTTCCCTTGATGTATCTCACAACAAGGTTAAACTGCTGTAAATACAGTGTCCAGCGTGTCAATCTTGCATTAGCTGTCTTGGTCGTGCTAAGACTAGTGAGTGGCATATGGTCAGTTTCCAGAGTAAATGATGCCCCAAATAAATAGTAATAATATTTTTTAACACCATCAACCACAGCCAAGAGTTCTTTCTCAACAGTACTGTAATTCCTCTCGGCGGGTTTTAGCCTACGGCTGTGGTATCCCACTGGGAAGATTCCACCTTCCGATTCCTGCATCGATACGGCACCTACTCCATCTTGTGAAGCATCAGTGCGCAGTACGAAAGGTTTGCTGGAATCAGGCAACTGCAAGATAGACTCCTTGCGCAACATATTCTTGAGGGTGGCAAAAGATCTCTCTTGCGCTTCTCCCCATTCAATGGTGTTTGGAGCATATTTCCGTAGCACTTCGTACAATGGTTGGGCAATGAGAGCAAAGTTGGGGATAAAACTCCTATAATACCCCACTAGGCCAAGGAATCCCCTAACCTGTTTCTTGGCCACGGGTCTCGGGGCTTCTCTAACCTTCCTGAACTTGTCACCCTGACACCTGCAGTGATTGTTGCCAACAATATGACCGAGGAACTCCACCTCACTGTCAGCAATCTTGCATTTGCTAGGCTTCACAGTCATGTTGAAACTCTGGAGTCTACTGAAGACAATTTCCAAGAGTCTGAGGTGCTCCTCCAACGTGGCGGAATGAACGAGGACATCGTCAACGAACATCTCTACTCCTACAATACCATGGAGCACTTGTCTCATGGCACAATTGAATACTGCTGGGGAATTGGTAAGTCCAAATGGGAGGACTTTATACTGGTACAACCCCCCAGGAGTAGCAAAGGCAGTGAACTGACGACTCTCAGGATGAAAGGGAATCTGGAAGAAACCCTTTGCTAGGTCGAGCTTCATGAAATATCGTGACCCTGCCAGCTTGGAGAAGATGGCAATATGGTCACCCATTGGCTCAGCATCCACTTTGGTGATTGCATTGAGCCTTCTATAGTCGCCACAAATCCTGACTCCACCATCTTTCTTGTGGACTACTACCATCGGACTACAGTAAGGAGATGAGTACTTTTCGATAATGCCTGCAGTCTCCATGTCAGCAATTTCCTTATCTACTGCATCCTGTAGTCGCATGGGAATCGGATATGGCTTAACCTTTATAGGAGCATTGCTGGTCAACTCAATTTTATGACACGCAACCTTTGCAAGTCTAGGTTGGTCTGAGAAGACATCAGCATACTGACAGAGCAGTGACCATAAGGCATTTTGGTCTCCTACTGCTAAGTCAGGGTTAAGTAAAACATCTCCAACAGTCTCTTCCTGATGGGACTGAGTGGTTAAGGGCTCGTCATCATGGTCATCAGCTGGGATCACCGCGGCTGCCCCGGTTTCTTCCAGTGGCTGGTCATTATCATCAGCTACTCGTAGGCCAGTCTCCTCGGGGTCTGACTCATGATAAGCCTTCAACATGTTAATGTGGAACCTTTTACGAAGATTCCCCATCTGTATTATGTAGTTGAGGTCTGAAATGCGCTCTACTACATCGAATGGACCCTTCCACTGCGCCAACAACTTGTTCTGGGCAGTGGGGAGTAATACCAAGCATTTATTGCCTGGACTAAACTTCCGAAGCTTTGCCTTCTTATCGTAATAAGCCTTTTGAACTTCACGCGCCTTGATCAGTTCTTCCTTAGCTAACTCGCACGTCGACTGGAGGCGGTCAGCCAAATCAAGGATGCAGGTGTAGGTGGTCTTGACTTCAGGGTCAGGTTCTTCATCGTCCCATAACTCACGAAGAACTTGAAGTGGGCCCCGGACCGACCTCCCATACACCAGTTCAAAGGGTGAGAATTTCAATGAATGCTGTGGGGCTTCTCGATAAGCAAATAGAAGAGGAGCAATGAACCGCAGCCATTCCTTTGGCTGTTCGGCGGTCATGCGCCTCAACATCTTCTTGAGAGTTCCATTGAACCTCTCACACAACCCATTACACATGGGATGATACGGCGTAGTTCGTAAGCCTCGGATGGACAGCAACCTGAATGCTTCGTTCATCATTGCTGAAGTGAACTCCGAACCCCGGTCGCTTAAGACCTCCTTAGGGATACCTACACGACAGAACACTTCAATTAATGCCTCAGCAACAGTGACTGCCTCTATATTCTTAAGGGTCACGGCTTCAGGCCACTGTGTGCTGAAATCAACAATAGTGAGGATATACTTTGATCCATCACTAGCCCTAGGGGAGATTGGCCCAACTATGTCAACTGCTACTCTCTAGAACGGTTCAGAGATTATGGGCATTGGTTTCAATGGTGCAGGACGGACACGTCCCCAGTCAGTGGTACGCTGACACACATCACAGGAACGTACAAGCCTCGTTATTTCCCGTCCCATTCCTGGCCAGAAAAAGTCAGCATGGATGCGGTCAGAGGTCTTCTTTTGACCCATGTGACCTCCCATCGCTGAACAATGACCTAATTCAAACACTGCTCGGCGATACTTTGCAGGAACGACAAACTGCAGTCAAGCCTCACCCTGGGGTGTCTGTGACTCACAGTACAGCCGTCCTCGCTTATGAAGGAACCTGGCTTGTCCTCCCCGTGAATACTTGATCGCTTTACCCTCCAGCTTCTTACGCACTGAGGCAAGTGTCGAGTCAGTCTGTTGCTCTTGGACAACATCTTGACAACAAATCAGATCTTGCGGCGTTGCGACGGTCAATGGAGTGACGCGATTTGGAGCCTTGGCCATGGCTCGTGTTACCGCAGCAGCTGAAGTCTGAGTAGCAACATCTACGGCGCAACTATTTTTGACACCATAAATGTTTCCTACTATTAGGTCAAATAGAGGTTCTGGCATGACAACTGCAAGTGTCATACCAGCATAAAATGGAGATGCCACCTGGATATGTACCTCAGGGAACAATCTCACTGATCCATCAATAAGTCTAACTTAGATCTGTCGACCTGTATACTCATCAGGCCGAACTAAACTCTGCTTAACAGAGCAACCTGAGGAACCATTGTCCCTCAGAACATTTACAGAAACACCTCCCACAGACCCTGGCTGAACAAGAAAGGCAGTGTTGCTGGTGGAAGGGTCTGAGGAGGTAGCAGCCAGTCATTTGTGAGACTGCGGAACAACCGATGCAGCAAACGTGGCGCCCTGGGAACTAGGTGTCTGAGGAGAGTTCATGGTCGGAGGGGGACTTGTGAACTGTTGGGAAGTACCTGTACTGGTAGAGATGGCACCACTGGGTACTTGTTGTGGAATGAAGGCTGCATTTGCCTCCTGCCTCCAATACACTAATTGACCTGACTGAGGGTTACGTGGCTTGTCATTGTATTGCTGCTGCTGCTGATTGGGGAACTGCTGCTGGTTGGGGTGCTTGTTGTACCACTTCCAAGCAGGCTGCTGTGTATTTTGCCCCTGGTCCTTCTGCGGTTTGTCTGGACCTTGGCCATTACTCTGAGAACGGCCTTGGCGCTGGGATTCAGTCTGAGACGATTTCCCAGATTTATCAGGTTTTCTGTTCCAGGTGTTTTGCTTACGAGTTTGATACCCGTATGCAGTAAAGAGTGCATCAGCCTTTTCTGCCATTTGGCTGGCATCTTTCACCAGGCAGATCTTAAGCTGTGCTATGAGCTCAGCAGGCCACGACCTCTCTAGTTGTGTACGCAGCATAAGGTCAATTATTCCCTCGCGCGTGGAAGGAGTTTCATCTTTCTCCATCCACTCGTTTAAGTAAGCAGTGAGACGATCGAGGAACTGAACAGCTGTTTCCTTGTCTTGGAGACGAGCTCGCATGAACTGAAGTTTGGCGTCGTCTACTGTGAGACCATACGCCTTAATGAGTGCAGCTTCATTATCTCATATGTGAGATTGTCTCCACGAATTCTGTGGAGAATATCGAAATTGTCACTTTTTTTTTTTTTTTTAAATATCGCGGGGTTTTTGAAATAAATGCTAAATATTATTTAATTGATAATAATATTCAATAATATTGAAGAGCAGGGACAATGATTGTCTTACTAAATCAAGCAACGATTACTTTACGCTGACTTCTTCGGACGATTTTCTAAGAACGAGAATTTATAAACTTCCTCAACAGTACACAGCAGAGACTAATTACTCAATTGCTGTTTCTTAGTACTGTTAGCCTCTGGAGAAAGTTACTTCACCCCTGACAATAAATAACTAATACTAATAATAATATCAGGCTCTTGCTGGTGCTTAACTCCTAGGAGGCACAACGGATTTTAAGTTTAATACAAGACTGCCTAAGTACCAGTTATGAATAGCAAAACGTTTATGCAAGCTAGGAGCTATACGGAAAATAAGCTTAATTGTGGAGAAATGAAACAAGAGTTTACATTACATTAAGCTCAAGGAAAAGAACTATTAAATTTATTGATTACAAAAATAAATTTAACGTTACACTTCAAATGAATTCAAATAAAGAGATCGTACTCACTCACTCACTTGAGCTAAATTCTTACGCCTAGGAAAAACACCTTAATTAAACTCTTAAGACTAGGAAAACGAAAAGAAATACTGGTCGATGAATGCTGTGTATCACCCAAATCTAGGGTGGGAGCTTGGAGCTGTGATCTTGTGGAGCTTAGGTTGACCTCTCACACTGCTGGAGCACAGAACCTCTCTCCGTCAGAGCAAACACTAGACTGAGTAAACTCGTGAGAAAGAAATGGGAGCGATAGGCCGCATTTTTTAACGGTCGAGTGAGCGAAACGCACCCAGAACAAATCGCTCAGCAGAAGCGCTAATGTCTCACACAAAGACGATCACGTATGACAATGAAAAATTGATTTGACAAAGTTTCCGTCCAAATGAGCGGTTAACTGAACGATACACAGTGAGTTTTCCACTAATAGTTCGTGGCTTCTCACAAAAGGGAAATGTCGCGAATTTGATTCGTGACAATATGAACCATGATGGTAAAATAAATATCAAGTTCCATCTAGATGGTAACACGTATAACATTTGACGTTTTCAAGTGCAATAAAAGACTGAAATAGATCATTACCTACAGCTATAATATGTTGACTGTGCTGTTCTTGCACATACCCCAGAAGCCCTACAACAGTCTCACCATCGCCTCCAACGTATACCATGGAATAGAGCCCCGAATATATATAATTAAAACAGAAAGTGTATTTCAGAGAAGCTAGCTAGCAGTCTCTTGCAATTAACATAAATGGAGGAAAAGGTACACAGGTGGAAAATTTCACCTACGTTGGAAGTGTGCTCATAGAAAAAAAAAAATATTCAGGAGTCTTGCACGAATAAACTAACTACACCTCAGCCTCTTTCAGGCGTCTCAGGTTTAGTCTTTTCAGTACACAGAGCCGTCTGTCTCTTCACCCTCTTACATAGTATTGAATCCAGACTACCTACCAGCATCACATGATACATCTTTAGTCGTCTCACGTCCAATTCTCATGTCTCATCCTAGGACTCACATGGGTGGATCAAGACACTCACAAATCTTCCACCGGGTGTTGTCAAGCAGAATAGAAACCATGCTGTCTAAGGAGCAGCTGAGATGGCTCTGACACATGCTCTACATGCCTGAGCACTTCCTTCCCCGCCAGATTTTGTATGGCAATTCCCTTGCAAGACACCGCAACCGCAGAGGACGGAAAATTAGATAATTATTAGGATCATATAAAGACAACTCCAAAGAAATGCAACATCACAAGAGAAGATCTTAAAACCAATGCTTCGGACAAAAAACAATAGCGAGCTTTCTGCTGCAAGTGAACCATTCTATTGAAGAAGCACGGAACCTGGCCAGAGAAGGCATAGACAACAAAGGCGCAACCAAAAGTGAGTTCTCCCAGCAATCCCGGACTTGAAATGCCGACTGTGTAGCAAAGTTTTCGGATCCAGAACTGGTCTGCACAGTCATACACGTTGGCGCCAACGATGTGAGAAATATCGGTGTTATATCCTTGTGGATATAGGAGGCATAATCTTCAACAGCAGAAGGACAGTTTTAAGTGTGTGTGTGTGTGTGTGTGTGTGTGTGTGTGTGTGTGTGTGTGTGTGCGTGCGCGCGTGTATGTGTGCGTGGTGAAGTAATGGAACGCTAAAGAAGGAGAAGGTCCACACAATAATATATATAAAGTTTTAAGAAATGTGTTATAGTGCCATACGACACACTGCCTCTGCAGTCATTTCCACGCGACACACTAAAGTGCCACACACTACAGTGTCACACACTGTCGCATCACACTATCCTACAAGTCACACTCCCACACCACACACTGTTTCTACTACTATTGCCACACCTCAAACTCATACACTACAAACGACCATATAAGAAATTGCAGTACTATTTTGTGTCATACATACTCTTCAGATTACCATTCGGCAAAGAAAGCAATTCTCTCTCTCTCTCTCTCTCTCTCTCTCTCTTCCGTTTTGATCTTGTTCCTCACCATCCTCCCTCCCTCCCTCTCTCCAACGAACATAGCTGTTCGAAAATTAAGTGTGTACAATTCAAATGTCAATACTTAAAATCTCTGCCAGTACTTAAGAAACGAGAATGAGACAAAGAGAGAGAGAGAGAGAGAGAGAGAGAGAGAGACAGACAGACAGACAGACAGACAGAGACATAGACAGACAGACAGACAGAGACAGACAGATGAAGGATTTTTTTTTTTCGGAGGAGAATCATTTCATATCGGGTGAAGTAAGGTTGCACGGAAGGGGAGGAAGAGATTTATTTAGAAATACTTAAAACAAAAGAAATACGTGTGTGTATCCTTGCGTCTGTGTGTGTGTGTGTGTGTGTGTGTGTGTGTGTGGTGAAGTAACTGAATGCTGCAGAAGGGGAAGGACCACACACACACACACACACACACACACACACACACACAAACATACAAACAGTTTTAAGAAAGGTTTCATGGTGCCACACCACGCACTACCTCTGCAATCACTTCCACGCTACAAACTACAGTGCCACATACTGCAACACCACACATTCTTGGACTTCACATTCCCACGCTACACAGTGTCTCACCTACCCCTGCCACACCACAAACTGTTGCACTACACATAACCATATCAGATACTCCAATACTACACTATGTCACACCAGTACTCTTTCCATTACCGTTCGGCAAAGGACGATATCCACGTCTCTCTCTCTCTCTCTCTCTCTCTCTCTCTCTCTCTCATTATTAAGAGATAAGATACTTGAATTCCTGGTGTCCATAACGTACTTAGTAACAGTCAGCCCTGCCCTAGTTGTCGATCATGCCTCACATAACTATTTGAGTTTATAAGCTTGTTTACATAAGTTATACCCAAAATGATAGTACCAATTTCACACATGCAATCTTTTTATATTTCCAGAAAGCCCCCGACAAAGTACTGTATAATAAATTAACAAGAAAGGTAATATTATCAGGAAATGACGGAAACATTTGTAGGTAGATAGGCTGTTGGTTGATTGACAGAAAAAAGCATGTCATAATAAACTGATTGGAGTCAGATTCGGGCCATGTGGCTAGTGGTGTTCCTCAGAGATCAGTGTTTGGACCTCTTCCGTTCATAATGTATGAACGATCGACAATGATGTATGGTTAATTAACTTCATATACAACTTGTTGATAGCACATTTATCGGCAGTTCTATGTAAAGAGGATAGAATTTGCCATCAAAATGACCTTAACAAAACTGCAGAATGGTAAAAAAATGGCAAGTGTCCTTCAGTGTACGTGAATGTCAGGTACTGCAATATTGGGCATAAAAACTAAAATGGACAAGTAAAAAAACTCAGGACAATAGAAACAGCAACCTTACAAGTTAATGATTTAGGAATCATAATATCATATGAGCTGAAATATTTCAGTGTAACTTCAAAGTGATTAAAGCCAGCAAGACCCTATGATTCATCAAAAGGCATTTTACCAATAAATCCTAATGGTTATCCCTCTAAATAGATGGATAGTTAGTGTCATGGGGGGATGTGAATTTAAGAATAAAAGCTGATATTAATCGAAGGTAAACACAAAGAATTGACTTGTGAAATCAAGTAGTAAGTTTTAATTTTTCTAGCTTACTTCGCCAATTCTCTAAAGACGAGAATTTTATAAACTTTCTGAACGGTACACAGAAGAGCCTATCTACTCACAAATGCTGTATCATTAGTACTGTTAGTCTCTGAGAAAGTGTGATCTTTACCCCCTGACAATCAATAATTAATAATAATAATGAACAAGTTCTTGCTGATGCTTAACTCCTGGCTGGCACAACGGATTTGAGTTTTGATACAAAGGAACTGGCCTAAATTCGAGTTGTGATTAATATAAGAAGTTTGTGCTAACTGGGAGTTGCAAACTAAATTAAGCTCAATAAGCTTCTGTCTAGCAAATGACTTAGTCATCGGGGGCACACTCTTTCAGCATTGCAATATACACAAGACAACTTGGGTGTAACCGTGTGGAAAATATAAAAATCAGATTGATCACATCACTATCAGTAGGAGGCATAGAAGTTCTCTGCTAGATGTTCATGTTAAACGGGGAGCGGATATTGGTAGTGGCCATCAACTCAGCATTGCAAAAATAAGGTTTAAACTTAAAAATCAGAAGGAAAAATCTGGTGTTGGTAGATACGATATTCTTAAGCTTAGAAGGGAAGGAGAAGAAAAGGAGGAATTCAGATTAGAATGTAGAAAAAGGTTGTTGGTGTTGGAAACGTTGGAAGAGGGGGAGACAAGTGTAGATGAGATGTGGGAGGATGTGAACAAAGTTTTGCATGGGACTGCTGAATGTACGATTGGAAGGAGACATAGATTCAGGAGAAAGAAATGGATATCAGAGGAAACGTGGGATATGATAAAAAAGAGAGGTGAGGCTAAATTGAGGAGTGAGATGCAATGCGTTGATAAACGAGAGATTGAATTAGCAAGAGCTGCGTACTGGAGTTTGAATTCAGAAGTAAGAAGGGTTAGCTAGGAGAGATAAAAGAAGATGTGTGGATGAAAAGGTTGCAGAGACTGAAATCTTAATAAACAAAAATGATGGACAGAGTCAAAGAATAGCATATGAATCAATTAGAGAACTGAGTGGTAATGCAGGTAAAGGCAAGGAAATACCAGTTAGAGACAGGGAAGGAAATTTATTGACCAAAGATGGAGATATTAAAAATAGATGGAAAGAGCATTTTGAGACAGTTCTTAATAGACCAATACCACCAGATGAGGATATACCGTCTGCTCAGGAAGATTTAAATATAGAAACAGGAGAGTTGAGGCTTGCAGAAGTGGAGAAAGCAGTAAAACAGTTAAAAAATAATAAGGCACCAGGGGAGGATGGTTTATTTCCGGAAATGTTTAAAGTGGAGGGGGATAGATTAATAATGATCTTGACCAAGCTATTCAATAAGATATGGGTGACGGGGTTACTACCATCAGTTTGGAAGAATTTGTGTAATTGTTAAAGTTCCGAAGAAGGGAGACCTGAGTGAATGTGGTAATTGGAGGGGAATCTCTTTATCACCGATAGCTTTGAAAGTTTTCAGTAGAGTGTTGTTAAATAGGTTGGAGCCGGTGGTTGAGGGTATTCTGAGGGATGAACGGGCTGGTTTTAGAAAGGGACTTGGTTGCAATGATCAGATCTTTATAGTTAGGCATTTGATGCAGCAAGTTAATGAAATGAGAATACCGTTAAGTCTTTGTTTTGTTGATTTTGAAAAGGCTTTTGATAGTGTTTCGAGAGAGACTATGGGGAAGATCATGAGACATTACGGAATACCAGAGGAGTTTGTGAGGTCATTTTGAACATGCATCAGGACACATTTTGTAAAGTGATGGTTGATGGTTGTCTGAGTGATTCGTTTGAAGTCAAGTCCGGAGTAATTCAAGGAGGTGTTCTATCGCCTTTACTATTTATATTGGTCATTGATTACATTATGAAACGCGTTGGAACAGAAACCGGTGCAGGTATACTTTGGGGAGAGAACAGGAAACTTTTGGATTTAGATTATGCAGATGATATAGTTTTGATTTGTGATGGGCCAAAAGAGATGCAGAGTGTGTTGGACTGTTTGGTGAGTGAAGGTCGCAAGGTGGGTTTGGTTATTAATTGTGGAAAAACTGAAATAATCAATATGAATATGGAAAATGCGCAGGAATGTGTAACTGGAGGTATGGTTGTAAAGCAAGTTGATAGGTTTAAATATTTAGGTACTTATTTAGCCAAGGATGGTTCTTTGAACTTTGAATTCGAGGAAAGGTTAAAGAAGGCTAATCAGGCAATGGGAATGCTTAAAAATATTTGGAATAATAACAATTTTTCTGTGCATACAAAAATCAAACTTTATAAGGTAATGGTTAGGAGTATCTTAATTTATGGACACGAGTCTTGGTACAGCACAGTGACTATGGAAAATAAATTATTGGTGTTTGAAAACAAAGCACTTAGAAGAATATTAGGAGTTAAGTGGTGGGAAAGGATACCAAATAGTAGAATTAGAGAAATAACGGGAGTGCAGCCGGTCGATGAATATGTTAGGTTCTCACGATGGAAGTGGCTAGAACATGTGTATAGGAGACAGGGAATAGTACGAGGTACACCAGGGTGGGTGGCACTTGGTAGGAGAGGTAGAGGAAGGCCAAAAGAGACGTGGGTGAGGACAATGAGACGGGAAGCTGGAGATGAGTGTTGGGGAGATCTTGAAGAGTTAGCACAAGATAGGATGTGGTGGTGTGAGTTCATCGAGGTCCTATGCATCCCCAGGGGTGCCACAGGAAATGATTGATTGATTGATTGGAGAAATTAAACATCATTAACACAGTTACACGAGCTCAAAGAAAAGAACTGTAAATGTATTGATTACAATAAATTTACGTTACATGAATCTCAACATGAATTCAAAAGGGGAATTCACGGTCACACGGGGACTCGTGAATTCAAATAACAAAGGAAATACACTCACTCACTCATTCAAAAGCTAATCAGACTTAAAACTGAGAAAACGAACGAAAAAACTGATCAGTGAAAGGAACGGACCTGAAGCTACACAAGACTAGGCGTTTCTGCTAAAGTAAGTTGCTGCTCGTTGACTCTGCTCACTGCAACCGCTCACCAAACTCGGCGGGAAAATACGGTGAATCGTTGAACTCTGGAGACTAGGCGCTAGAAGATCTCCTCTCTCAGCTCTCGCACAACTAATCTCCTCCCGTGGCTGCTCGGCACCGACTGACTCATGTAAGCAGCTGTGCACGGGCTAACGGTCGAGGGGTAATGTGAAAACGACAACTACTGTACACAAAAATTTTCGCTCAGTGAAACTCACTGTCTATACAGAAAGACAGTCACTTATGAAACAATGACAAGGGTTATGAAACTCATTACGATCTGAGTACAAAAGCGTGGCAGTTAACGGTCTGAGCGAAACTTTACTCATTTCAGTGAGATTCAGACGTTCCCTTATACAATACTAATACAATGTCGCGAATTAGTTCATGACAGTTAGGTCAGCCTTAGAGTTTGAGACAAACTTTTGGACATCGTAAATACCTGGTCAAAGACACAGAGAAGCTCAAAGCTGTGCAACGTAAGGCTTCCAAGTTAATCTCATCCCAGAGGAATGAGCCATATAATGAAATGCTTCAGAATTAAGGAACTGGATTTATCCTCTTTTAGAGAACGTAGAATCAGTAGACGACAAATAGAAAACTTGAATGTCTTTTGATACTCAAAGGTTTTAGTAATACCGAGTCAAACAATCTGTTTAAAGTTATTACCGAGACACAATTACAGGATATGGCACGAAGCTACAAGTAAAGAAGGCTAATCTTGATATGGCAAAAGTTTTCTTCCTTTTCTTATTTCAAAATGGTCGAAATAAGACATTAGTATTGTGGTCGCAAGCAGTGCCATAAAAATCATTGAAAAGAAATAAACATATATATGAATGCCCTGTATCTTATTCTGTCTCCCACGCATGTATCTCCCTTCAGTCACTTTTACGATTCCTAGGTGGACAAAGTCGCGTGTCATGATCCAATTTTCAACCTGGCGATGCCTACTGTGATTCGGGAAATATTGCAGAATAAAGGAACACTCCCCTTTAAGACTGAGTATTGCTGCCTTGCACTACGAGTACATGCTGTAGACTAACCAAGTAACTGTGTGTGTGTGTGTGTGTGTGTGTGTGTGTGTGTCTATCTATCTATCTATCTATCTATGTCTATCTATATCTATCTTTTTATCTATCTATCTATCTATGTCTATATATATATATATATATATATATATATATATATATATATATATATATATATATATATATATATATATATATATATATATGGGTGGTAGGTAGGGGCGCCCATCATCCACCCACTCAATGTAGAGGTGCCATAATTATATATACACTGAGTGACAAACCAAATCGTTTCCTGTACCCAGGAAACCATTTACTACGCTGAGTGGTAACCATATAACCGGGGTTTCTGGCAGGGGTATTGTCCCTCAGATTCCCCTATTCAATATCACTTAATCATGGCAGTTGTTTCAAAGAGCCTCGGAGGGCCCATTACCTGCCCAGGGCCCCAACCAAATGGGC
Source organism: Coenobita brevimanus (assembly GCF_032717465.1). Lineage (NCBI taxonomy): Eukaryota > Metazoa > Arthropoda > Malacostraca > Decapoda > Coenobitidae > Coenobita > Coenobita brevimanus. The sequence continues at coordinate 13,622,893 of NC_136956.1, forward strand.
AAATTCGCGTGGCCATGTGGAATGTGAGAACTGTGAATAAGGAAAGCAAGAGGGTGGAAGTGGTGAAAGTGTTCAAGAGTGCGAGATACGCCGTGATGGCATAGTGTCAAACGAAGATGAAAGAGTGTGAAGTGGAGGAGTCGGAGGGTGTAAATGTGTAAGATCGGGAATGAATGGGCGAGGAAGATGCAAGGAAAGAGTCGCTTTGCTGATGAATGAGGTGTGGCAGAGTGGAATGAGAGACTACAAATGTGTTAGCTCGAGGTGTATGTATGTGAAGTTCAAGTTTGCGAAGGTGAATGTGGCAGTAATTGTAGCATATGCACCATGTGAGGAGAGAAGTGAAAGAGAGAAAGACAGGTTTTGAGATGAGCTGGGTGAAGAAGTGGGAGAAATGCCCAAGAGCTTTAAAGTGATTGTAATGGGGGATATGAATGGAAGAGTAGGTACTGGTCCTGAGGATGACATAATGGGTTGTTAATGGAGAACCAAGAGAAAATGATAATGGGAAGAGACTAAAGGATATGTGTCAGGAGAGGAGGTTGTGCATTTGTAACTAGTATTTCAAACACAAAGATGCACATAAATATACATGGTATAGAGGGAACAGGGATCGTGTTGAAAGAAGACTGATTCATTACGTGCTCGTAGAGAAGTTGATGATAGGAATGGCTGCTGATATGAGGGCCGTGAGAGGATGATGTGGAGGAGTCAGATCATATGATTGCGGTATGCAAGATCAACCTGAGAGGAGTGAGATGGATCAGGGGAGAGAGGAGCAGTCAGGGAGGAAGACTGAAAGTTGAGAAGCTGAGGATCAAAGAAATGGCAGATGATTACAGGACCAAAGTAGAGGAAAAGTTAGAATTACTGAATTGGTATGAAATGGATCTGGAAAGCCTGTGGAATGCATATAGGGATTGCTTAGTTGGGAATGCTAAAGGGTGTGTGGTGTGGCAAGAGTAATGACAAAGAAGAAAGGTACGGAGTGGTGGGATAAGGAGGTGAAGAAAGCAGTGGAGGAAAAGAGGAGGAAGTGGCTGAAGTGATTGCAGAACAGGGGTTCAGTTGAAATAAGAACTGAATATGTTGAAGGCAAGGAGCACGTAAAGAGACTAGTGAAGCGGAAAAAGGAGGAGGTAAATGAGGATCTAGGAAGAAAAATGAATGCGAACTACTCTGAAAAAAGAAAGTTATTCTGGAAAGAGGTGCGTAAATGTAGAAGTGAAAGCAGGAAGAAATGTGATGGTGTGAAGGATGAAGGTGGTAGATGATGGAGATGAAGTAAGGACGAGATGGAAAGAATATTTTGAAAGCCAAATGATTGGGAATGGAGAAAGCAGAGCGGCTGTAAACATGATTGGTTTTGGGGATGTGCAGAGAAGGAATGGCAGTGCCAGGAGATGTGACACTCACACAGATGGAGAGTGCTGTGAGGCGGCTGAAAAATGGGAAGGCAACTGGGGTTGATGAGGTGCATGCTGAGATGCTTAAGTGTAGTGGAGAGAGTGGAATGAAGTGCTTGTTGGAGATATGTAAGAAGGCATGGATGAGTGAAACTGCGTCCGCAGTGTGGAAGAAGGTGGTGATTGTAATCTTGGTCAATAATAAAGGTGAGCAAAGTGAGTGCAAGAATTATCGTGGCATAAGTTTATTCAGTGTGGTAGGGAAGGTATATGGAGGAATTATTATAAAGTAAGAGAGATATCAGAAGTCCTTGTGAGTGATGAACAGGGTGGCTTTAGGAGTGGCAGAGGATGTGTGGACCAAATATCTGCAGTGAGACAGTTAGTAGAAAAGGCTTGTGAGAAGGACAATAAGGTGTTTATGGCATTCATGGATCTGGAAAAAAAACATATGACAAAGTGGACAAAGAAGGATTGTGGAAAGTTTTGCGCATGTACTGTGTAGAAGGTAAGCTGCTAGGTGCCGTCAAGAGTTTTTATGATGGTAGTGAAGCATGTGTTAATGTGCATCTAAGTGAATGGTTCACAATCGGTGTGGGCGTGCGACAAGAATTTGTGTGATGTCCCCATGGTTGTTCTATATATATATATATATATATATATGGATGGGGGATGAGAGACGTAAAAACACGAGTAATGGAGAGAGGGATGACGTTGGTAATGAACGATGATGGATGGAATATCTCAAACTGATTGTATGCTGATGATGCAGTGCTGCTTTCAATTACCGGACAAGAACTTGATAGGCTACTGCAGAGTTTTGATGATGTTTGTAAGCGTCGTGCCTTCAGAGTAAATGTAGAAATGAGTAAAGTGATGGTTATTGAGAGAGAAGGTGACTCCCAGTGCGATGTAACAGTGAATGGAGAGAGACTGGAATTGGTGAGTTCAAATAACTGGGTATAGTGATAGAAAAGAAAGGAAAATGTGCAAAAGAAGTTGAAAGCAGAGTACCACAAGAAAGAAAAGTAGCTGGTGCAGTGAAGGCCTTGATAAGAAACAGAGGCTTAAGTGTTGTTGCTGCACGAGGCTTACATGAAGAAGTGTTAGTGCTAACTTTAACATAATAATGTGAGACAATGGTGTGGCATGAAAATGAAATGTCAAGAGTAAGAGCAGTGGAGATGGAATTGCTGAGGAATGTAAGTGGAGTACAGAGGGTGGATAGGATACGAAATATTGTAATTCGTGAAAGAAGCGGAGTGAGGAAGTCGGTCAACACCAGAATAGAAGAGAGTGTACTGAGATGGTATGGTCATGTGGAGAGAATGGATAACAATAGAGTGGTGGAAAAGGTATATCTGAGCTAATTCGAAGAAGGGAGGAGGCGAGGTAGGCCAAGGAGAAGGTGGAGAGATATGGTGGATGAATGTGTGAGGAAGAGAGGTTTGGAAGTTGGTGAGGCTATGGAACTGACAGGAGATCGAGCTGGCTGGATGAATGTTGTGAGAAGTGCATGATCAGGATTTTGGCACCCCTTTTAGCGTCTGGATTGACCCTATCGGATGCGATTATGTGGAGCTACAGAATCTGGTGAATGTTTTTGGCGTATCCGATAGAGCCAGGATTCCGAGGGCTTTAATGATGAGTGAATGGAAGCGTAGCCCATTGGAGTGGGCAAATTTTGGGCTGTCTGGTCATTGCTACTCCTCACCCTGCCCGAGGGTAGGAAGGGAGGTCTGGATGATGATGATTATATATATATATATATATATATATATATATATATATATATATATATATATATATATATATATATATATTAATGCAAGGAAGAAGGAACCAAAGGCCAGGAGCTCGTAAAAAGTTCCTTCCAAGAAAAAAACAAAAACAATACAAAGGAGACCCAAATTCAAGATCCGTTCATTTCAAGATGATTGGATACCCTGCGTTTGAAAGACTGGAGATCATAGAAAGTAGGAAGTGCAGACAGAGGGAGACAGTTCCAGAGCTGACCTGGTGCAAAAGTGAAGGACTGGGAGAAACTGTTATCTCTTGCATTAGAGAGTTGGACAGAAAAGGGATGAGAGTTTGATGCTAGACGGGTGCAACGCACCCGTCATAGTGGTGGAGGGGTGCAAACAGACACTTCAGAGGAGCAGTGACCATTGAACTAGCGATAGAAAAGAGATAAAGGTCCAACAGTGTGGCGAAGAGAAAGAGGTTGAAGAGAGCCAGTAAGAGAAGGAGAGTAAAAGATACGTAAATCCTTTGACTCCACCTTATTGAGAAGAGCTGTATGTGGGGAGCCTTCCCACACATGAGAGTTGTAGTCTACACAGGGGCGAATAAAATCCGTGTATAAAGTCAACAACTGTGCAGGGGTAAAAAAGGTAAAGAGTCGGCTTAGCACATCTGATCTCTTGGAAGCAGATTTTGCAAGAGATATAATATAATCTCTCCAAGATAAATCCAGAGAGAATGAAACCCCAGGCATGTTTAAAGATGATGCAGGACTGTGCTGGATATTATTAAACAATAGTGGGCACTCTTGTGGAAGATTTTGCAGATTGATGGAAGTACAAACTGAGTTTTTGATGTATTAAAAAACGCAAAATTACTTTTACCCCAGTCAGAGATACGACCAAATCAGACATTTGGTGTGCCATAGCCTCATCCCTTGTTTATTCAAATACCCGCTGAGATGGATGCTGCAGGAAGCAAATGGAAAGGTGAAGGGTGGAATCATCAGTGTATGAGTGGAAAGGGTTAGACGTACAGCTCAGAAGGTCAATTAGGTATAAAAGGAAGAGAGTTGGTGACAGGATAGAGCCCTGAGGAACACCACTATTGAATCATCTAGGAGAAGAATAGTGGCCATCTACAATGACAGCTACAGAACGACCAGAAAGGAAGCTAGAGATGAAGGCACAGATAATAGGATAGAAACCGTTAGAGGGCAGTTTGGAAATTAAGGATTTATGCCATACTCGATCGAAAGCCTTTGAGATGTCAAGTGCAATGTCAAAGCTTTCCCTTAAAGTCCCAAAAAAAGGATGATCAGGAGTCCGAAAGGTAGCTGAGAAGATCGTCAGTGGAGCATCATTGAAGGAACCAATATTGACTCTCAAAAAGAGGGTTGTAATAGGAAAGATGCTTAAAAATTTGTTAAGAATAGAAAGGAAAACTTTCTAGAGACTAGACGTTAAAGCAATTGGGTGATAGAGGGTTGGGAATGGTCACCTTTCTTTGGGACAGGCTGAATGAGAGCAAACTTCCAGGAAGAAGGGATGTGGGCATTATATAGGTACTAGTATATACTTCATAACACAATGTACAGGATATAGTGTCTGCTGGAGACACACAGTTTCTTATTAGGAATGTCAATCCATATAATGTCTATCCACAATCTGTTGTCCCAAACCATCAAGAATCCTTAACATATGATGTATCTCAAACAATCTCTTAGTCCAGACGACCAAAATATCATGACGTATTCAAACACGTGGAGTAACCAGCCCTAGTCTGATAGTCCACGTGAATGGAAATCTACCAGACATTACATCACACCACACCCCCTCACCAAGCTGTATATAATGTTGGATATAATCCCTTCAGATCAGAAGGGGTTGGAGAGAAGGCTAGATAACACGAGGGTCACGCTCCGTTACACTGCAACTCAATATTCGATATAACTGTACAATACATTTCGTAACCCAAGAGTGCTCTAACTCACCTTGCTGATACACAAAGGGGGAAAGTGAGAGAGAGAGAGAGAGAGAGAGAGAGAGAGAGAGAGAGATCTACCTATTCACTCTAAACGACGACACACAGTGCAATAAGTAGCGGCAAATTTGAGTAATACTGCGTCTCACAACTTTATTCTGGCAGTGTTTCAACGATCTATAACCGACCTCCCAATCTCCCTATAGGTACCTACGACCACGCTACCGAGAATGGTGGCGAGCAGTAACATCTAACTGAACTACAGTATAATCGAAATACGCCTTAATAGTTTATACAACGATAAAATTCGTCACTGTGATTAATGGCAAGTGGTAACAACGAACCAACTACGATAAACTACGCAATTGAGATTGGTGGCCGCGAAAGTATGAACTCACGCCTACGAGGCTACAAGTCTACAAGCCTGTAACACTAAAAATCAACAAGTCAACGAACCATCGAATCTACGAGTCTATATTATCAAGACTGATAAGAAGCAACGCTACAATCAAAGCAAGATATTATGGCACAAGAGTCACACTATCGTGACCATGAAATAGGATACAAAAACCCACACTGGCAGACGAAAAAAGATGTATTCCAAACAGTTTCGGCGACAGCTGTCGCCCTCTTCAGTGGATCTACAGACCAAGAGTGGTACATACAAATGCTGAGAAGCTGCTTATATGCAGGGTGAGGACACGTTTTCCCAACCACACCTGATGTGACCTCACCTGACTCTCCCTCTACTCTGTCCACGACCTGAGTGAGGGATTACAAGGGGCGGCAAGGACCTTGCCACTAATCCTCTCATCACTGGATCTAATTTATACATTCCTTCACTATGGTTAAAATTATTATATCTCTCTATACATACAGCTTCCACAATCCTACGTTTCTTATAGTTACTACATTTGTACAATATTTGGCTAGAATTCCAGTCGATTCTATGGTCGTTTTCCGAAGAGTGAACGTACACTGCGTTATTTATGTTACCTATCTTACAAGCATACTTGTGTTCCTTAATGCGAGTGTCCAAATCCCTTCCCGTTTCACCAATATAAACCAAATCACAATCTCTACATGGAATTTTGTATACCCCTGCAGTTTTGTTACTAATGGGTTTATTCTCTACCAGAATTGGTCTTAAGGTGGAAGTATATCTAAATGCAATGTTTACATCCAAATCATGACTCACAGATTTCACCAAGCTAAGATTTGACACATACGGAACAGTGATGTATGGCTTATTTTGCCGACTTTGTGATGTTGGTCTAGGTACAAAAAAGGCTCTTCTGGCTTTAAAATACGCTTGCCTTATGAACCAACTGGGATATTTTAGATCAAAAATATTTTCCATATCTTGGCGTTTTCCGTATCCAGATGTTGGGGATTACTAATTTTTAGTGCTCTAAGGAACAAAGAAGAAATAACTGACATTTTAGTGGAATTGTGGTGATATGAATAATAATGTACATACAAATTGCACTGGGTTGGTTTCCTGTATGCAGAAAAGCTAAGTGTCCCAAGTTCATCCCTGTGCACAAATATATCTAAAAATGGAAGGGAACCATTATTTTCCCATTCAACTTTAAATTTAATTGAGGGAACCAGTGCATTTAATTTTGTAAGAAACTCGTCAAAGTTAGCGTATACGTCTGGCCAAAATGAAAACACAGCAACATTTCGTCACCGATTGCCTCCATGAACAAGTGGTGCCTAGATTTTTCAGACCTTCTCTCTTCAGGCAGCAACACGACTTCTTCCCTGATTCTGCACGGATGTTACTGAAGGACGATATACGCAACGTGAAGAGAGAAATTGAAACATACTACCATCTACGACGTACGTTGAGTTTCCTCAAGCAACAACTGCCAAGTGATTTATTTCAAGCAATATGTGAAACAGCTGATAAGAAATGTAACAGAGAAACTTATTTCACACGCATCCGAAAGAAAAACTTAGTGATTTGTGTAACCACAGTCGGTGGAGTATGTGTATGTTACCGAATTCCATCTTAAATCTTTCTACGTATGTACTGAGTCGTGTCGTGGAGCAAGTGTTAAATTTAGGTTTGTCCTTTGCCTTGAAATCAGGAAATGATGTAGCACTTGATTTTGTCTCTTCTACCTTTAACAGCAAGCTGGATATCCCGTGCCTTACTGGTTTATTAATTAGCAGTTTCATAGGAAATTTTGAATCCAATGACTCCATACCACGACGTTTTCGTTTGGCCTTTGAAAGTCTCAAGAAAAATTATTCTATTCTTATAACAAAAGCGGACAAAAGTAATTGTGTGGTCATTTTAGACAAACCTGATTATGTAGAAAACATGAACCACCTGTTGAGTGATGCCACTACTTAAGAAAAACTTGTGTCATCCCCTCTCAAGAGGTTATCCACAGACTTTAACCCGCCACGTCCCGAGGTTTTCCACACCTCCGACATCCCCCAGTCCCGAGCCTTTTTGGAAATTTTTTTTTTTGGCTCAAACTTCCGCTTAGGTTGAGAAACGAAGGAAAATCAGCAAGAAAGGGCTTACCGTGGTCTATAAGTGGTCGGAACAGGTGAGGTCCCCCGCACCAGGTATCATATTCTTTTATTGACGTGTCAGGCGCTCACGTTTTCTATGGTAAGGAATAGTGGAAGAAACAACACACAACATCTCTATATTTATTGAATTTGAACTAATAAACAATAACAGTAACAATATAATGGATTTCAGACACATATATATGAAAAATAAGCATTGTACCATCCCGCGAGCATAGCAAGTTAGGTCCGAGTCGTAACATGCTATATGCTAAGTTTCTTGTATCCGTCAACATATCATTTTTTCTACTTGTATACTTTTGTTTCAATGACATTTTACCAATTACAACTGTTTGTAAGTGTTTTCAGATGTTTTCATTCATTATGATGACATGAAGCATAAGTTTAACGCACATCAGCTTAGTAAGCGCACTCGCTATGTCTCGTATTTCAACATACCCAATTGTTTTATCACTTTCCTATTATTTTTCCCTTTACATAGAACCTTTCCTCCACCACTGTAAATGTTTTCCATTATTTACATTCATTACGTGGGCATTTAGCGATATGCTAGCGCTTATTCATGTAGCAACCACAATCTCAAACACTCGTATTTCATCTTCTACTTTATTTATTCACTCCAATTATACTTTCTCACTTACATTACACACGTTTACACCCCTGTACTGCACTGTACATACTTACTAGCATTATTTATTCAAGTGAGCATCAGAATATCGCATGAAAATACTCTCGAAATGAATGTTTCGACCAACATAATACTCAAACACTTATATACCAATTCTTCACATATATTACACACTTTCCCACTTGTTGACTTCTATTTTCATTATTACGGGCCTTATTCATTCAACTGAGCATCAGGATATCGCATCTCTATACACACGCTATGAATATTTGACTTAGAATATATTTCAGCACTTACAATAATTTGAACTTATATTATACCCGTAAGCATTTCCAATAATAATAATTACATAATTACGGGCCGTATTTATTGCACTGAGCAACAGAATATCGCATCATAAAACCCTCGCTATGTATGTTTCCACTTTCAGCATATTTATACACATACATACAATTTTTGCACTTATTTTATACCCATATGCACTTTATACTAATATTTGGAGATCAACATGACTGATAATTTCACTGAGCGTCTGTTTGTTGCATTTACGTCATAGTTTTAGCGTCCTATCGCATTCACACCGCATATCAAGCGCAAAATTTGAAAATTGTCGAAATTATGCACTTCGCAATTGCACGACGTACCGGTACGTCGCCGGGACTGGCAAAAGCAAATCGTTGCAACGTACCCATACGTCGACAGGACGGGGCGGGTTAATAAGAAAGTCAAAAGCCTATTAAAAGGATGTGCCAAACATTGATGCAAGTAAGTTCATTCAAATTAGTTCAAAATTACCTTACATTTATGGGTTACGAAAGTCCCATAAACCACAGATTCCCCTTCGTCCTATCATCTCACAGTGTGGCTCATTCACTTACAAACTTTCAAAATTTCTAGCAAACAAATTAGCACCATTGGTTGGCAGATTCTCTAAATCCCATGTCCAAAACTCTACTGATTTTATTGATAAGATTAAGTCTCTCAGTTTCTCCAGTGGCCGGTTGGTCAGTTTTGAGGTAGACTCGCTTTTTACTAAAGTCCCCATTGAAGATGTAATTAGCTTCTAGGAAGAAAAATTACCTAATTGTAACATTGATCTCGGCATGCCACATGATGTCTTTCTCCAACTTATTAGGCTGTGTGTGCCGTGTAATGCATTTTCTTTTGGTGATCAGTTTTTCATGCAAAAGTTTGGTATGGGTATGGGCTCGCCCCTCTCTCCAATTCTTAGTAACCTGTACATGGAATATTTTGAATCCAATCTTCTTACTACCATATCTCCTCAAAATTTAATTTGGTATAGGTATGTTCATGATGTGTTTTCATTTTGGCCAGACGTATATGCTAACTTTGACGAGTTTTTTACAAAATTAAATGCACTGGTTCCCTCAATTACATTTAAAGTTGAATGGGAAAATAATGGTTCCCTTCCATTTTTAGATATATTTGTGCACAGGGATGTTCTTGGGACACTTAGCTTTTCTGTATACAGGAAACCAACCCAGTGCAATTTGTATATACATTATTATTCATATCAACACATTTCCACTAAAATGTCAGTTATTTCTTCTATGTTCCTTAGAGCACTCAGAATTAGCAGTCCCCAACATCTGGATACGGAAAACGCCAAGATATGGAAAATATTTTTAGATCTAAAATATCCCAGTTGGTTTATAAGGCAAGCTTATTTTAAAGCCAGAAGAGCCTTTTTTGTACCTAGACCAACATCACAAAGTCGGCAAAATAAGCCATACATCACTGTTCCGTATGTGTCAAATCTTAGCTTGGTGAAATCTGTGAGTCATGATTTGGATGTAAACATTGCATTTAGATATACTTCCACCTTAAGACCAATTCTGGTAGAGAATAAACCCATTAGTAACAAAACTGCAGGGGTATACAAAATTCCACGTAGAGATTGTGATTTGGTTTATATTGGTGAAACGGGAAGGGATTTGGACACTCGCATTAAGGAACACAAGTATGCTTGTAAGATAGGCAACATAAATAACGCAGTGTACGTTCACTCTTCGGAAAACGACCATAGAATCGACTGGAATTCTAGCCAAATATTGTACAAATGTAGTAATTATAAGAAACGTAGGATTGTGGAAGCTGTATGTAGAGAGAGATATAATAATTTTAACCATAGTGAAGGAATGTATAAATTAGATCCAGTGATGAGAGGATTAGTGGCAAGGTCCTTGCCGCCACTTGTAATCCCTCACTCAGGTCGTGGACAGAGTAGAGGGAGTCAGATGAGGTCACATCAGGTGTGGTTGGGAAAAAGTGTCCTCACCCTGCATATAAGCAGCTTCTCAGCATTTGTATGTACCACTCTTGGTCTGTAGATCCACTGAAGAGGGCGACAGCTGTCGCCGAAACTGTTTGGAATACATCTTTTTTCGTCTGCCAGTGTGGGTTTTTGTATCCTAAGATATTATGATTCTGCACGCAAACTTCAGGCGGGTGAAACATACCCAAGATCAGCAACAAGTTCGCAAGAAACTACAATTAAATGCTGTAAAAGAAACCACAAGCATCTAGAGAAACTACAATTCTCTGATCATGTAACCACAAACGAGTATACAGTAAGAAGAGCGAGTTACGAGTGAGGTAAAAATAAGCAAACAAAGAGCGAGAATACTCACAACCCACAACTACAACTCCACGATTACTAGAAACAATAGCAGCGATAAACTACGTCTATCAACAACTGTACAAACCTACAAGTTAATCACAACCAATAAGGAAAATCAAACATTACAGGTTAAGAAGACGAAGAAGTGAACAAAGAAGTGAGAAACGACAAACAATAACAAGCAAAAGTGAGAATGGAGGAAGTGCATCTGTATTGTGCCAATAGTGTTGACTCAGCATGGTGATGTATCAACACATCTGACCTCCATTCTTCCCTCCTTCTTGAATCTCCACCACGATCTCCACCTTCTCCAGCACTACCACCACCACCACCACCATGTTCTCCACCACAATGAGGCAGCAGTTCAGCAGTGTCATCATTTGCTAAAATCATCATAACATGCCAATCAGTCCAAGTGCCTGACAACACCATGCTGCCATCCTGCACCTGCCTGCCTACCTGCCATCCTGTCTGCCTACCTCACAATGATGACACCGAGTGCTGATGCAGTTATACCAGGACGCTGACCTACTTCAACTAGAATCTACCAACAGCCTTCAACCAACATCACTATCATCACCATTACTGCAGGTAATATCAGTGAGACGAACATTAACTCTATTAGTTTCATAGTATTACTTCATTTATTCACAACCTTACGTATATACACAGTGACAGACAATATATATCCTTACATGAACATGTAATACATACAAATAAAAATCGAGTAATACCAGAAAATTTAAATATACTGTAGATACAACCATATCCATTATATTACAGTTACAAGGAAAAACAAGTGAAAATGCCTAACATAAATGTAGCTAGCAACAGTATGCTATACTCCACCACGCACTTAAATACTTACAACCAACACCTAAAGATGAAACATATCAAGTTGACTTCATAACTTTTGGAGGACTATAGTATGAAGTCATGTGTAGTACAAACGAAACTAAGCGAATACTGTCATATTGTAAATATTATTTATCTAATTTTATATAAAATAACAAAATATAGAGCTACATGTAATATAATTTAAATATAAACTGTGCAACATAACTAAGCCAATATACCTATGGTGTCTCAAATTAACAAGTACATCAAATAAGGCTGATTCATAAGACTGTATTGATATTATTGTATAAATTACATACATATATATCAACTATATAACTACAATGACCACACGTGATTACTGCTATTATATTACAGTTGCTACAATTATGTAACTACAATCACTATCATTAATGCAGTTATGTTACAGTTGCTGCAATTATGTAACCAGAAACACTAGCATTACTGCAATTATGTTACAATTGCTACAATTATGTAACTACAAACACTAGCCTTACTGCAATTATAATTGCAACAATTAAGTAACGACAAACACTAGCATTACTGCAGTTGTTACAGTTGCTACAATCACGTAACTAAAAACACTAGCATTACTGCAATTATGTTACAGTTGCCACAGTTATGTAACAACAAACACTAGCATTACTGCAGTTATATTACAGTTGGTATAGTTCTGTACCTACAATTAGTAACAACCACATTTTGCAGTAAAACGTTGTAACTACAATGTAACTACAATGTCGTAATAACCACTCTTGTGTAGCAGTTTCATTGACACAGTGTAACTACAATTGCATTAATACGATGTACAGGCTATAAAAAAAAATAACCGGCACCCTTACAGCACGATACATTATGCCTCACCACACGAGGCATTCTGAAACAACTCCTGAATTACTGTGCGTGGTTGGTATCCCTGGCCCTGTGTTGCTGGTGTGTGTTAGTTCGTCTGCTAATGATGGTATCCAGTGGGAGAGGTTGAGAGGTACAGGTACCAACCACACCACGTATTCTTGCCGACTGTAACAGTGATCGTTGCAAAGGGTATCAGAGCAAGGGGTGCCGAAAAATTTTTGAGAGGGTCTACCTGCCATTTGATACAACCATATTATGTAACAGTTGCATTAACAAGATATAACTACAGTTTTATTGCAATCACAATATTGTGTTACAGTTCATTTAACATAATGTTATGTTACAGCCACACTTGCCTAACAGTTGCATTTACACAATGTAACAACAATTGCATTAACACGATATAACTGGAATTATGATACAATATTCGTACAATTATGTTACTTTTACAGTATTATGTATTTCACTTAATTAGCTAACAAGGTGAGTGTAATGTGTATGTAGAATGCATTAATATGACAATATTTGCTATCGTTGGTACGACAGTGGGCGTGACCGAGAGATATGTAGACATTATAGCCTATAGGCACTAGTATATATCTCATAACACAATGTACAGGATGTAGTGTCTGCTGGAGACATACACAGCTTCTCATTAGGAATGCCAATCCAAATAATGTCTCTCCACAATATTGTTGTCCCAGACCATCAAAAATCCTTAACATATGATATATCTCAAACAGTCTCTTAATCCAAATGACCAAGGATTTCATGACGTATTCAAACACGTGGAGTAACCAGCCCTAGTGTGTTAGTCCACGTGAATGGAAATCTACCAGACACTACATCACACCACACACCCTCTCCAAGCTGTATAAATTATAATGTCGGAGAGAATCCCTTCAGATCAGAACGAGTTGGAGAGAAGGCCAGATAGGACGAGGGTCAGCTAGGAGGCTTTGCCATCGCGCTCCTTTATGCTGTAACTCACTATTCGATATAACCGTACAATACACTCCATAACCCATGAGTGCTCTAACTCACCTCGCTGATACACAAAGGAGGAGAGTGAGAGAGAGAGAGAGAGAGAGAGAGAGCTACCTATTCACTCTAGCTGACGACACACTGTGCAATAGGCAGCGACAAATTCGAGCCATACTGCGTCTCACGACTTTATTCTGTCAGTGCTCCGACGATCTACAACCGACCTCCCTATCTCCCTACAGGTACCTATGACCACACTATCGAGATTGGTGGCGAGCGGTAACAACGAACATAACTACAGTACAATCGAAATACGCCTTAATAGTTTATACAACGATAAAATTCGTCACTGAGCTTAGTGGCAAGTGGTAATAACGAGCCAATTACGCTAAGCGAGATTGGTGTCAAGCGGTAACAACGAACCAACTACGCTATCGAGAGGGACAGTACAAGTTGATAGACAGCTTGTCTATCAACTTGTACAGAAGCACAGTTCTCAAGGACAACAGGAGGGACCTCATCAGGCCCATATGCCTTGTTAGTATTGAGGCCAGTAATGGCAGAAAATACATCAGTTGATGAAATTTTAATGTCAGCCATGAGGAAGTCAGAGGGGGAATGTGATGGAGGAACAGCAACAGAATCGTCTAAGGTAGAATAGGAGAAGTCTGAGTGAAGAGATCTCCTTTTTCAGTAGAAGACATAGCTGTAGGGCCATCAGAGCAGAAAATAGGAGGGAAGGATGAAGAGGTAAAGTTGTTGGAAAGGTTTTTGGCGAGGTACCAGAAGGAACAGGAAGAATTCGAGTTGGAGAGTTCAGAGCATTTAGTACGGATGAAATTATTTTTAACAGAGTGAAGAACACACTTACCATGATTCAGGGCAGAAACATAAGAATGATGAGAGTCAGGGGTGAGTTGGCTTCTGTACTTTTGGAGGCCTTTCCATGTTGTGGACTGCATTAGAACAAGTGTGATTAAACCAATATTTCTTTGCATTAGTCAAAGAACATGAGAAAGGAATGTATGCTTCCATGCCCGAGAGAATAACCTTCGTACTATGCATGGCACACTCAGATGGCTCTCGGCCATGGAAGTTTTTTTTTTATATATATAACAGACCAGAGGAAGGAAAAACAAATAAAAAAATAATCCATACACCAGATTACGGACGTTTTCCATTTATAAAAAGTCTGTAATAGTTGGACTTGACCAACTGTAGGTTGAAGTTTGGGAGGAAACAACTCCGGGGATGCGGTTCCAGAGAGATGCAGTTCGGGGAATGAAAGAATTCTGATAGGCAGAACTTCTGCAGTATGGCTGTGTGACATTCCAATCATGAGCGCTACCACATGCCCGTGTAGCATAAGGGAAGGCATGGAGAGGTGGCATAATTGACGCAACACTGTCTAAGCATTTGCCATAAAAGAATCTGTAAAAAAATGCAAGGGAGGCAACATTCCTTCTTACTTGTAAGGGAGGTAGTGTAATTATAATAGGGTCATTAATAATTCCAACAGCTTTGTTCTGAATTTTGTCTATTTGTTTTAGTGCAACCTCTTCACATCCATTCCAAAAGGGTGTGCAATATTCTACCTGAGAGTGCACGTGACTCCTGTAAATCATAGGCAACTGCTCGTCAGTGAAGACGTTACGGACTCTGTACAATAATCCAAGTTTTTTTTTTAGCAGGTTTTAGCAAGTGATCTGACATGAGAAGTCAAGCTGAGGGCATTGTTAAGTGAAACACCAAGAATTACAATACTTTTGGAGATGGGAATATTAGTAGCATTGAAGGTAACATACGAATCTGGCATTATCTGTCTATTAGTAAATTGTATATATTTGGTTTTACTAGCATTAAATGAGACAAGGTTGTTTTGTCCTTTCTCACTGATCGTAGGTAAGTCTTGATTTATGGAGATGGCTGCACTGAGTTGATAAATAGAGACATTAAGCTTTGTAAATGGTGTTTGAGTGTGAATGAACTGTGAAATGTTGATTCACCTGCATATAAATGGAAGGGATTGTGGGTAGTAGATAAGAGATCATTAATATGAACTATGAATAGGGTTGGCACCAAAATTGATCCTTGTGGCACATTGGCGTTAATTGAGTGGAAATTGAAATATACATCATCAACTTTTACTCTTATATTTCTGTATCTAAGACATGAAGAAAAAAGAGTAACAAAAGACGTTAGTCCATAGCAAGGGAGTTTGAATAACAGGGAACTGTGCCACACTCTACTGAAAGCTTTAGAAATATCAAGGGCTACTGCATGAGTTTCTCCATGTTGGTCAATTGACTGATGGATGGTATGAGTCAGGAGATTGATTATATCGATGTTGGATCTTTCGTGGTGAAAACCATATCGCCTATTACTAATTAAGTTGTTGGAGTCAGAGTGTTTAACTATGTGCATAGTAGTTACAATTTCAAATACTTTACCAAGGAAAGATGTGATAAATATTAGTCTGTATTCAGATGGATCAGAGGAACTTCCTCTCTTTGGCACTGGGTGGCTATTGGCTTCTTTCCATGAATTAGAGAATGATGAAGCAAGTATGCATAGTCTGAATAATTTAGCTACAAGAGAAGCAAGTTCTGGGGAACACATTTTCAAAAAAAATGGAGGAATTTCATCAAGGCCTGGAGTTTTGTTGGTTGGTAAATTGTTTAGGATGGATTCTACATATCTAGTCAGTACTTTAAGTGGAACACTTTCGGGAGAGTCAAGTTCTAGTACAGGGGTATTCTGGCTGACTTCCTCTATGATAGAATTTCTGGCAAATGTAATGGTAAGGATATTCACTTTACCACGCCAGTCATTTGTAACGTTGCCATCGGAAGAATTTAGTAGGGGAGGGGGTGATGACTTATTAAAGTTATTATTGAAAGAATTGAGAGTTGTCCAGAGTATTCTATTGTCATTAGGACTGTTAAGTAGTTTTGATGCTTGATTTTGAAGAAAGTTTGATTTTGCGAGATTTAATACAACTTTTACATGGTTTCTAGAAATTTTAAATTGACAGACTGATTCAGATGTTTTTTATTTTAAGTAAGAGTTATATGTTGCTGACTTCTGGGCTGTTGCTCTGGCACAATTGCTATCAAACTATTATGGAGAGTTCGATCTTTTAGTGAACTGTTGACTTGGCATGAACAGTTCCATATTAGTTTGAATTTAGTCATTAATGTGGGACTGGGCAGAATTGACATCACTAGAGAAGAAAGACTGCCATGGATGTAATAATCATACCAGGGAGAATCAAACAAGTAATGCCTGAGGGCCTCCCACTCAGCAGCTCCAAAGTGTCATAATCAATGTTTCTTTGGAGGGTCCACAGGCTGTACTGGAATAATAGGACAGGTTAAAGTGATAAGGTTGTGGTTGGAGGAGCCCAACAGAGAGGAAAGATTAACAGTTTAAGGAAAAGGATTAGTTGCAAGGAAGATGTCAAGTATATATATATATATATATATATATATATATATATATATATATATGATGCAGCAGTGGATGGACACTGGTCAGTATGGCTTAAGGACAACGCAACATATATGACAGCCTTGCCTTTAAAAAAAAAAAAAAAAAAAAAAAAAAAAAAATTCCATGCTGCACTGTTGTGACTCTCCATCTGACCAAGCATCTTCCCTCCCTCCTCCATGCACACATAATCAAGTACATGACGGCCTTCACCCCCCCCCAATTTTTTCTTTTAAAGGTGGGTGTAAGAACTCCTTGAGGACACATGACTTGAGTCCTCCAGATTCTTTGGTCAGGTTTCATCAAAATCTGTTATTTGTTTTACTTTCTTATTATCTAACCTGCTGCATGCCGGTGCCATTTTAAAACGGTCTGACATAATTCTGCGGCCAGTGCCAGAGCCGTTTTAAAACAGTTTAAAATAAAAAACTTCACTGTGACCACATTTTTCAAGATTCGCAGGTAAAAACTGGCAGGCACGTAAGGTAACTGTTCCTTTATCATCCCCCAGGCTGTCAAAGCCATACACTCACTCACTTCCCCCATCACGCTCGCTCTGCCTCACTTTGCCTGTGTGGCTCACCTGGTGCTGCACAAAGTGAAGGCATTTGGTAAATATTTTCATGTAAGTGTAAGGACTATATAGTGAAGTCAAGTTGTAAATACCTTCTTTAAGTGCCAGGACTGTATGTAATGAAGTCAGGTTGTACCTATCTTCAAGTAAGTGTAAGATAATGCATTCACAGTGAGAAAGACACGCAAATTGAGATAGATGCTGAAGTAATAAGTAATCAGAAAAGTGTGCTGAACATTGCTGTACCTTCCCAGCATAAATACCTGAGTATACCTTACACAGAAAACAGGTTTCTCTCACGTACGTGGTGAGCGTGAAAGAGTGGCTATACCTGTACACGAGTACACAGCACTCAATAAAACTCATTTCCGAGCCTCGGTGAGCATTATAATGGCGAAATTCATTGTTTCCACATCAAAATCTATCATTTTAGCCCCCTAAAAAAAAGGTCGAAAAATGGCCAGCACTGGGGTGACCCATAGGGCTAAAAAATAGCCGGAACACGGTGGGTTAAAGGAAAAAATTTCTTAAGACACAGCATTCTCTCTATGAAAAGATACCAGTTCATTATAAGACTCATAACTATGTTAATTTCCATGCCTCCAGAGTGAATACTTTGTGATTTCTGGTCCGGAAACAAAATCTCTATACCCAGCCAGACGCTCTGCCACCCAGCTTTACGGACAGACACCTATTGATAACAACACTCTCCTCTGAATTTGTCAGATGGAGGGAAAAATCTTTTGTTGTAGCGTTGTTGGTGCATGAAGTAACAGTGTTTACATCATGGGCAGTGTGGTGTGTTTCTTCACCTCACACTATGTACATCGCGGGAAGTGTAACAATAATAATAGTAATAATAATAATGGTAATGATGATAATAATAAAAATAATAATAATAATAATAATAACAATAATGATGATGAAGAAGAAGAAGAAGAAGAAGAAGAAGAAGAAAAGAAGAAGAAGACCATAAAATTGTCCAAGGATAATTTTGATAAAGACTTCCCATTGCCATTGTCTACTAGGAGCCGAGGTATAAAGGGACTCTGGGGTAAAAGTCACTGATCTTGTGCCTATCACATTAGGCAATCACAGTATATAGCTCCACCAAGTTTGGTGGCTGTAGCTATAATCCTTCATAGAAAACTGGGTGACATCCAAAATAACACTTAAAGTCCCAATTTTTACCCTAGGCAATCTCAGAAAACAATCACCGACTGGAAATAAACTTTTTTTTTCCGAAATACCACAGCCCCTTGGCTGGTATGAGCCTCTGAAGCGGACCTATCATTAGACTGCTACAGACCTCTCAGAAGGCGCCCTTGATTTCAAATATTGTGCCTTTGATTTCGGTGGGAATGCAGTATGTATCATCACTTCCAAGCACAGAGTTGCCACACAGTGGTGTTCTGAGTCACCCAGTGTCGCCGGGCTGGTGGCGAGCGCAAGGGGTGAGTGGCGAGGCAGCCACGGACTCAGTGACCCGAAAAAACAGCCAAAAATGACCTGTCTTCAACATGTTCCCACGACACCGTAAAAGGCCTTACCTCTTCACAAACAAACTCATAGGTAAGTAGAAAGGTGTCGACTTCTGATGCATGTGCTTTTTCTGTGATTTTTTGTCTCTAACAATAAACAAAAACGAGTTGATAATGACCGATTTTTGCCCAAAGTTGCAGCACCAGGGCATGACACAGTTCAGAGCCCTCAGCAGCCTAGGGGCTAAGGCTATACTGCAGTAGTAGTTTAAGGAGTTTCTGTGATAGCTTCCCAGAATCTGTTATCTTTTTTACATTTTGAATAATATCCGTTGATCGGGTTGATGGACTGCCATCATATCTGGCCAGAACCCGCCAGCTGGACGACTAACCTGACGAAGTTTGAAGGCTCTAGGCCATAGAGCCTCTGAACAATGGCCATTTACTTTTTAAGTGGAACGAATAATTAGAATATTGAGAAAAACAAGAAAGCGTCCCACAGGGATGTGGGAAGTGTTAATAATATAAGATAAAACACTTGCCCATGAATACCTATTGCCCACCATTATCTTAAAAAGAAATAGATCAGTAATGTCTGGCAATCAGATTAATTTCATCCAAGCTTTGCCAAAATTGAAAAAAAAAAAAAAAAAAAAAAGCATAGGATTTTGCTGTTCACCTCTACAAGTTAAATATCATCCTAGTATTCAGAAGCCTTAAGTCAGGGGTATTAGGTTGGTGAAGGTCATTCAGTATAACAAACCATTGAAGAATTTCTTATAATTACCTTTTGAATCACCACTCTCTTCATTGGGGGTATAATAGAAAATGGTAATTAATTGTATACAGAATGAAAATGATAGGGGGTATTTTTTTCCTTGCAAAATCCTCTGGCAATCGGAGGCACATCATTGCAGCATAGCCAGTATCAGTAAGACACACGATATGTATTCCAGGCTACTGACCAGAAAGTTTGGATACAATTAGCCCACATGATTCTGAGATCTTGTTGCAACAGACAGACACACTGACACACACTGTTGCAGGCAATTACATCAGCACCTTGCTAGGTGGGAAATAAAATAATAATAATAATAATAATAAATGAAGGTAACAACCAGTGTTGCCATATGTATGACAATTATCGTACATATACGATAATTTCACCTTCGGTACGATGTACGATAGCATTTCTCGTTATCATACATTCCGTACGATAAGTTTCCGATTCTCCAAAAAAGGAGAGAGAGAGAGAGAGAGAGAGAGAGATCAAGTTCATCTCTGATATTCACTGGCTTCGTACCAAGCCATAAAGAAACGAAGAAAAAGGGGTATCAGCCAAGTAAGTCCAGAGGAGGCATCGTTCATACTAGTCATAAGATAGATAGCATAATATCATCATAAAAAGTGTTCTATTTTATATTGTAATCCTGTCCCTGCTGTAGAGACCCATATGTCTTCTTAGGAAGAGACTTTGACTAGTGATTTGAGTAAAGGATACCACCAGCTTCAAAACAGTACTAGATGGAATTGCTAGAATCATAGCATAAGTGAGAAAATGTCGGTTTTCAAAATGGCCACAACCAGGGTCTTTCAGGACTGCAAAGACTTACAATTTCTAGTAGAAATGTAGTACCAGGACGACTATAATGGGGTTTTCAGGCACGGCCGACATGATGGTGCCTATAGGAAATCAGTATGAACTTGCGTAGTACCTGAAATCCAAGATGGCCACCACCCAGACCCTCCCCATACAAAAAGTCGTGTATCTTTTGAAAGAAACATCGTGACTGGATGATTTCTATGGCAATTATGAGGTTTTCAGGCACTGCCGACACTATAGTACCTTTAGCGATTTGATATCACCACATCTGGTACCCAGAATTCAAGATGGCCACAGATAAGTAATGAAAACAGAAGCATAGAAAAGTATTTATTCAAAGACATTTCCCAGTCATACAGATATCAATACCATGTGAAGCTTATTTCACGAACATATGACTTAATCATGACTGAAAGATGGCATTTTCACTTATTTTGACAAACTGACTCCTGTTTATGACAAAAAATTACACATGTGACATCCTCCTTTTTCCACAAATATCTCATCGAGCCACACTTACAAACGACTAGCATTCTTTGGAGTAATGGATTCAGGCATTTTTCAGATAGTAGTGTGTCTTGTCTTTCACCCGTCCGTATTTGGTAGGGTCTGTTGCAGGGTAGGTAACACCAAGAAGGCAGAGAACTTTACAGAGTAAAATGGTTTCCTGATGTGACCATGAATTGTGCTTGAAGTTGATGGCAGGTCTTCTAACGATTTTGGTGTCAGAGCTCGCAGTTGTACTTCCACCTGGAGTTGGTCGAGTGATTTGGGTTTGCTCTTCGCGCCAGCCCACACCCGAAAGAGATACTCCTCAGCTTTCATCACTATCTTCTCAGTGAGAGTGTCAGACTGCAAAATCAGCCAAGTAATGCTCTGGATCACATGAAAGAGAGACGTGTTTGGTACTTATCTTACTACATCATCTCCAGTCAATATACAGTATGTACCTACACGTTGAGTTAGATAGTCCTCCTTTCAGCTTATCTGCAAGAGTGTGTAGTGGTATATGATGCAGTCACTCACTGGTGCCAAACTCTACCCACAATTTTTGGGAGCCTCGCTTACGAAAATAATGAACAAAATGAAGTAGACATGCTACCGTGTCTGTGTCATTGGAAACTACAGTTCTAGCAGCTGGCTACTTCCCTGATCCACCTCCCATGCACAGTGCATCACTATGTGATCAGCAGCTTCTTCCACATCACATGTCAATAGATTCTGTAGTTTCAGAAGGGGGTTGGGTGGACTGCCTTCCAGAGTGGAGAAACTCTGCTGACACTACACCATCATCTGTGATGCATCCACCAAGCACAACATTCAACTTCACCATCTCAGGAGTCGAGATGAGATCGTGAATAAGACACTGTACCATAGTTTTGTTGACCGAGGATGGTACAACTTGTTCATTTGTTGGGGTATTGGGACGCCTGCAATGAGCTCAGGGAGGTCAATGAATTCAACTCCACCGGCACGACATAGCCTTTCTCCACCCTTAACAGATGACACTAAATTGCTGTCAAACATGATATAGAGGCTGGACCTGGAACAAATGAAGTGGCCCACTGATATCACACAATTGATTGCACTTTTTCATTGTCTCAGTTACACAGAGAGTAGGCCAGCATGCTCTCCAACACAAATTTCTCTGACTATCTACACCAAACTACATGCACAGTATACACTACACTTCCTTTTCCAAAATTAAAAAAAAAAAAAAATATCATGGGGTCTCATCACCAAGCCTTGGGGTCCCCAGGGGGGGGGACCATAAATGTCCCCACCTTCTGCCCCTCTCCCGGTGATGACTCGAAGTACCTGGAACCACTGTCTGACTCTCTTGTTCTTCATTTCTGCAACATTCGCGGCCTTCCCTCTAACTTTCGCTCTGTTGAGCACCAACTCTCCTCCTCTAAACCTCACCTTCTTTTTCTAACTGAGATCAGCTGTCTGAGGCAACTGACAGCAAATCCTTTTCTGTATCCTCCTACTTTCTCTATGCTCATTTCAAAGCCAAAGGTGGCTGTTGTGTATATATACGCAACAACATATCTTGCTCTCGTGTTCCTGAACTTGATTCTTCTGAATTCTCTACACTCTGGCTTCTGCTGTCCTGCCATTCTCTGACTAAATATACCTGTGCTGTTTACTTATCCCCTAATTCTACTGACTATTAAAAATTCTTCGACTATCTTACTTCTACGATGGAACACATTCTATCCATTTCTCCTTTCTCTGAAATCTCCATTCTAGGAGATTTCAATGTTCACCACCACCTTTGGCTCTCCTCTCCTTTCACCAATCCACCTAGTGAACAAGCCTACATCTTTTCTATCCTTAATGACTTGGAGCAGCTTGTACAGCACGCTACCCGTATCCCAGACCGCCTTGGAGAGAACTCCAACATACTTGACCTTTTCCTTACAACTAATCCTTCTGCTTTCACTGTTAATCTTTTCTCTCCGTTGGGCTCCTCCGATCACAAACATATCACCTTAACCTGTCCTATCACTCCGGTATGGCCTGTGGACCCTCCAGGGAAATGTCGCCTGTGGCATTTTGGAGCCGCGGATTGGGAGGCCCTCAGGCAGTACTTCTTTGATTTTCCCTGGAATGATTATTACTTCCATGGCCGGGAGCCAGCTGAGTGTGCCTTGCACATTATGGAAGTTATTCTCTCGGGCATGGAAGCATACATTCCTTTCTCACATCCTTTGACTAATGCAAGAAAGCCTTGGTTTAATCACGCTTGTTCTAATGATGTCCACAACAAGGAGAGGGCCTACAAAAGGTACCGGAGCCAACCCACCCCTGAATCACATCATCTTTACATTTCTGCCTGGAATCGTGCTAAGTCTGTTCTTCGCTCTGCTAAAAATAATTTCATCCGTACTAAATGCTCTCAACTCTCCAACTTGAATTCTTCCCGCTCCTTCTGGCACCTTGCCAAAAACCTTTCTAACAACTTTACCTCATCATCCTTCCCACCTCTTTTCTACTCTGATGGTTTTGTAGCTATTTCGTCTACTGATAAAGCAGATCTCTTTGCACAGACTTTCTCCTCCATTTCCACCTTAGACGATTCCAGTGTTGTTCCTCCATCACTTCCCGCCTCTGACTTCCTCATGGCTGACGTTAAAATTTCTTCAGCTGATGTATTTTCTGCCATCACTGGCCTCAATACAAACAAGGCATATGGGCCTGATGGAGTCCCTCCTGTTGTTCTCAAGAACTGTGCTACTGTGCTTACACCCTGCCCAGGCAAACTCTTTCACTTTTGTCTGTCAACTTGTACCTTTCCTTCTTGCTGGAAGTTTCCTCTCATTCAGCCAGTCCCAAAGAAGGGTGACCACTCCCAACCCTCCAACTATCGTCCAATTGCTTTAACATCCTGTATTTCAAAGGTTTTTGAGTCAATTCTCAATAGAAAAATTTAAAGGCATCTTTCCTATCACAACCTTCTTTCTGATCGTCAGTACGGGTTCCGTCAGCGATGCTCTACTGGCGATCTTCTCACCTACCTTTCAGACTCCTGGTCATCCTCCTTTCGGGACTTTGGCGAAAGCTTTGCCATTGCACTTGACATCTCAAAGGCTTTCGATCGAGTCTGGCATAAATCTTTAATTTCCAAACTACCCTCTTACGGTTTCTATCCTTCTATCTGTGCCTTCATTGCTGGCTTCCTTTCTGGTCATTCTATAGCCGTTGTTGTAGACGGCCATCATTCTTCTCCTAGATCTATCAACAGTGGTGTTCCTCAGGGCTCTGTCCTATCACCAACTATCTTCCTTTTATTCATCAATGACCTTCTAAGCTGTACATCTAACCTTATCCACTCATATGCTGATGACTCGACCCTTCACCTTTCCATTCGGTTCCTGCAACGCCAATCTCAGCAGTTACTTCAACAAACAAGGGATGAGGTTATGGCACACCTAATGTCTGACTTGGCTCGTATCTCTGACTGGGGTAAAAATAATCTTGTTGTGCTTAATGCATCTAAGACTCAGTTCTTACACCTATCAACCCATCAAAATCTTCCACAGGTATACCCACTAATGTTTAATAATATTCAGCTTAATCCTGCATCATCCTTGAACATGCTTGGGGATTCATTTACTCGGGACTTATCTTGGAAAGATCATATTACATCTCTTGTAAAATCTGCTTCCAAGAGATTGGGTGTGCTAAGCCGACTCCATTCTTTCTTTACCCCTGCACAATTGTTGACTCTATACAGGGGTTTTATCCGCCCCTGTGTGGAGTATAACTCTCATGTGTGGGGAGGCTCCCCACATACAGCTCTTCTCAATAGGATGGAGTCAAAGGCTTTTCGTCTCATTAACTCTCCTCCTCTTACTGACTCCCTTCAACCTCTGTCTCTTCGCTCTCACTGTTGCATCTTTATCTCTTTTCTATCGCTAATTTAATGATCACTGCTCCTTTGAACTGTCTGCATGCATTCCTCCACCTCTGCGACGGGCGCATAGCACCCGTCTAGCAGCAAACTCTCATCCCTTTTCTGTCCAACTCTCTAATGCAGGAGTTAACCATTACTCCCAGTCCTTCATTTATACAACAGGTCAACCCTGGAACTGTCTCCCTCTGTCTGTATTTCCTGCTGCCTATGATCTCCAGTCTTTCAAACGCAGTGTATCCATGCATCTCGAAATGAATGGATCTTGAATTTGGCTCTCTCTTGTATTTTGTTTTTCCCTTTGAGGGAACTCTTATTGCAGGCTCATGGCCTTTGGTTCCTTCTTCCTCGCATAAAAAAAAAAAACTTTCGAATGTTCCAAATGAAGCCAAATTTGGAAAGGAATGTACTCTCGACATGAGGTCCAATATATCGGATGCATCTAAAATCAGAAAAGTAGAACTCGTTGCATGTTAAGCTCCTCTCCAAGTTTGCAATGAGTGCTCTTTTGTCAGTCGTGGAAGGAAGATTGCCTTCAAACTGAGATGAAACAGGCAGGATATCATGGGCATAGGAAGATTCTAGTTTCATGCCTCACTTTTTCATAGTTTCGATGTCACACTGAGCCGCTCCCATCATTTTCGATGTCACAGCAGAAGTTACACCCACATCAGTGGGTGGTTTGCTGCCAAGTTGAGGTAATTTCCTCTTTGATATAGTGGTAGAGAGTTTTTTGCTCTTGTCAACAAACCTCTCTCCGGAATTCTCTTACCAGTTGATCCCCATTCACCTGCACTTGGACCAGCCAGACGGCCATTTCATTCAGTGTCAGTTGCTTAGCGATTAGACTGTGCAGATTTATGGCAGGAGCCTTGATGATGTAAGGGTTACCCCCTGTTCGCACAAAGCCCAGGAGCTTTGAAACATTTTCATTCAGTTGATGAGCTTTGCATCCTGTAATTTCATGATGAACCTTCTCCGATTCACTATGATTCATCGACAGATAATTCATAATATACCTGAAGTTGTTCGAGATAAGGAGAATTTTGTGGAAAATGGGCTGTCACTCGATCACGACCCTCAGACTTCTTGTTTAGCCAACTATCCCACCAGCACTCTTTGATGCCCTGTGGATGGATTGTTCTAGCTTCATATCCGGTGCAACAACACTGAAGTAACTTTCAGCTCGACCCTTCACGACAAACTGACCATGCATGAACTGCTGAAGAACATCCGGATGAGTTGCCTCTAAGGCTTTCGTGGATTGAAGGTGGAACATGCCATAGCTAAAGTAATTGACTCAGTTGCTCTCTCAGAAGATTGGCAGAGAAGCTTCCACAGAAGCTATGTGTAGACGGAAATTTCCTTCTCGATCTGATACAACCGCATGCTTGATAGTAGCAGCCACCTGTTGAATCACTTGCAGGTACTGACACACCTCAGATTTTGCACAGCATTCTTCCAGAAAACACTCAAATTGTTCATGGAGATTTGATGATTGGTCAAGTAGTTTTGCGAACTTCTCAGTGGGTCTTTCCTTTACACATAGAGTTCTCTGTTCTTCGTGTGCACGTTCTATGAATTTGTCATTGATACTACTATCATTCTGCACCAACCACTCCCAGAATGCCTGTCATGCCAAGGAGTTGAGAAGATCTGATACCATCATGATTCCATGGTAGGAACGTATATAATGACTTCCTTCCAAAACTGAGTTCAAGGATTCACCAAAAAATTGAAATAGTAAATTCCAGAAAGTACTGCTATACTCCGGCTGTATCGAAAATTTGACAACTCTCTTGTTAGCTATGAATTTTGGAAGATGGCCATCTTGAATTTTGAGTATCAAATGTTGTGATATCAAATCAGTTAAGGTACTATCGTGTCGGCAGTGCCTGAAAACCTTACAATTAGCATAAAAACCATCCAGTAAAGATTTTTTTTCAAAAGATAACCAACGTTTTTGTTTGGAGAGGGTTTAGATGGTGGCCATCTTGGATTTCGGGTACTACACAAGGTCACATTGATTTCCTATAGGTACTATCGTGTCGGCCGTGCCTAAAAATTCCATAATAGTCTTCCAGGTACTACATTTCTATGAGATATTGTAAGCTTTTATAGTCCTGAAAGACCCTGGTGGCAGCCATTTTGAAAACCGCCATTTTCTCACTTATGCTATGATTCTAGCAATTCCATCTAACACAGTTTTGAAGCTGGCGGTATCCCTTACTAGAATCATTCCCCCCCCCTTTACTCAAATCACCAGTCAAAGCCTCTTCCTATGAAGATGTATACAGGTCTTTACAACAGGGACTGGGCTATTAGAGGTTCTTCACTTTTTTATCTTAATATGTGCATTTTTTTGGGGGTGGGTGGGAGGAGGATAGAGATAATAATCCAAAGATATAAACCAACAAAGATGTTCTTTCACCCCAAAAATGTTAATAAAATTCAAAATAAAAAGGCAAATTCAAGAGCAATTTATTATCCAGATTTTTAGACAGCATTGTATTGCATATTACTGATATAAACTACATCGAAACTAGAAAGACTTCTTTTAACATACAAGCCAGTACTAAGATGAAAAGTGGGGAAAAAAATCGCTGCAGATCTGCTACGATGCCTTCTATTCCATCTACTGTACAATTTGACCTTCAGTTCAAATTTGTCAAACCTATAGCATTTGCAGTACCAGAATCAATATGTAAATTTCAACAAAAACTCTTAGGTGGATAAATAATAGATTAAACAAAAAAGATTCATAATGAACCAGACTAACCACCTTTCCTCAAGAGTATCAGCGTTAAATTCTGTATATTTTGTTGATAAATTCTATCACACACACACACACACCATATATATATATATATATATATATATATATATATATATATATATATATATATATATATATATATATATATATTGTGTGTGTGTGTGTGTACGATAATTTTGGTGTAAATTCCATAATTTTGTGGTCTCTATGATAATTCTATTTCTAATATGGCAACACTTGCAATGACATTAATAATAAGAAGTTAAGGCAATATTAATAGTAATAAATAATGTAGTATTAATAATAACGAAATTAAACAATATCAACAACTGTTTACCTATCCTTATCCTGTAGCCACAGTTAGGACGCTTCGGTGCATAATATATAAGGCAAGTTCTGAACACTATAAGGTAACTTCTTGTATAAAATCAACCAATTATTTGAAAACAAAGATGTCGAAGAACGCATGTGAAAATTTTACCTTTATCTCATTAACTGGCTAACTGTATGCATACCTGCAACCGTATTCCTTTCAGATCATAAGAGGGACCACAGCTATAAATATCTGAAAAGGTACAGCTTTAAAGCTTTCATGATTTTCTCTAAAGCGTGTTTTAAAGAAAAAAAACGAGAAAATATAAATTTGGTACTTTCCACTAAGCTACGTAGCAAAAGATTAAGCCAAAATTATTCGGCAAACATTTATATCACAGGATTTTCAAACAACCAGCGGTATCTCAGTTAGTTTCTATTTCAGTTTCAAATATGCAAATTTTTGAATAACAATAAGTATATCTTCAAAAAACAGGTTACGGTCATTTATATTTGGCACAAGGACTTGGATTACTTTAGGGTACCTTCATGTGTAGCGTCATCAAGATTGGAAATAAAATAAAAAGAAAAATAATAATACTGATGAAAACAAGCTTCTCCATTTATATGGCGAAGCTTAATAATAACAATAATAATAATTATTATAATAATAATAATAACTGTAAAATTGTCCAAGAGTAATTTTGATAAAAACTTCCCAGAGCCATTCCCTACTAGAAGCCGTGCTATAAAGGAACTTTGAGGTCAATGTCACTGATCTTGTTCATGCTACTTCAGGTCACCATTGTCTCTAAGTCCACCAAGTTTGGTGGCCTTTAATCCTTTCATGGAAAATTTGTTGACCTCCAAAATATCTTGAAAAGTCCCAGTTTTCAACCCTCAGGCGACCTTAGAAAATGAACAACCGATTAGAACCATACTGCATTCCGCAATGCGACCGACTTAAGGCTATATTGCAGTCAAACTTCAGTTGACTAACGTAAGAGGTTTCTGAGACAATGTCAAGGAATCATTTTTTTTTATTTGTATTTTTTTTTTTTTACATTCTTAAAAATATCAGGTGATCAGGCAGATGGATTGCCATCATATTTGGCCAGAAGAAGCCGCCAGTTGAGCGATTAACCTGACAAAGTTTGAAGGCTGTATAATGAAGAGTCTCTGAGTAATGGTCATTGACTTCTTAAGAAAGACTAATAAGAGTATTGACACAAACAAGAAACCTCCCACAAGGATGTCGGAAGTATTAATAATAGCGGTACTGATATTTCTCTTTCTTCTTCGTTATTATTATTATTATCATCTTTTTATGACAGCTGAGGTCAACTGGCTTTTCTGTAGGAGTATCCTTTACTATTCAACAATATACAACCTTGAGGTTTCATTTCTCGAAACTTATCATGGGTAAATCACATTACTTATATTGCAAACCATACTTCCAAAAAATTAGGGGTGCCAAGCCAACTCCGTGCCATCTTCACGTCAGTAGCCTACAGCTATTGACTTTGTTACGAGATGGGAGTAAGCAACACAAGATAGCTAAATCTGGCTGCGTAAAAACTGAGAAAAATAAAGTGAAAAGAGAACTGAACAAATAGTTTAGTGACGAAAAACAATAAAAAAAAACTAACTAGAATCTCGCAACACAGATCCGAAAGTAATTAAAATTAGCTCACGTAAGCAAGGGCAAAAAAAAAAAAAAAAGAAAATGCAATGAAACATACCTGCTATAATCTATATATCTACCTATTGCCAGACGCCTCAATCCCGTTTGGGGTGGCCACAAATAAATCGCCTCCAAGTCGCCCTGTCCCCCGCCATTTCACTGCCCTGCTCCCAACTCACACCCCCCTCTCTCATATACCTCTCCACCCCATCCCTCCATCTCATCCTCGGCCTACCCTCCCTCTTCCCCCCTCCACCTCACTCACATACACTCTCTTCGTCAGTCTTTCACCCTCCATCCTATCCACATGGCCAAACCACCTCAGTGTGTTCCTCATAACGCTTCCTATCACATCCACATCCACACCACAACGCTCCTTTATATCCTCATTCGTCAGCCTCTCTCTCCATGTGACTTCACAGGCTCCTCTTAAATAACTCATTTCCACTGCTCTCACTCTTGACTTGTGTCCTTCCAACAACGTCCAAGCTTCACTTCCGTACGTTAGAGTTGGTATCACAATACTGTCATGTAGTAACTTTTTCACTTCCATGCTCACTTCCCTGTTTCTTATCACTGCTTTCAAAGAACCAGCAACCTTTCTTCCATGCTGTACCCTTTCAAGCACTTCACCCTCCAAACCTCCATCCTTACTCATCACACTACCCAAGTACTTAAACATACTCACATTTTCCAATTCCTCACCATCCAACCTCGCTGTACATTCACTGACTTCAGCTCTCTCAAAGACCATCACTTTACTCTTCCCTACATTCACCTTTAGATTCCGTTTCTTACACACTCTCCCAAACTCATCCACCAAGCCTTGCAGCTCCCCTTCGTCTTCACTCAACAACACAGTATCATCTGCAAACAACAGTACAGGGAGTTTCCAAACACTATCCTCTCTCACCAGGGCCACTCCAACATCCACTACCCTACCTTGTACCTCTTTTATTACCCCATCCATGTACAGATTGAACAACCATGGAGACATGACACATCCTTGTATGAACCCAACTTTCAAAGAGAAAAATTCACTCAGTTCACCATCTACACGCACTGCAGCCTTCGTACCATCGTACATACTCTTCACAGCATTCAACAACTTCCCATCTACTCCATATATGCTTAACAGTTTCCACAATCCTTGTCTATCCACCCTGTCATATGCTTTCTCCAAATCCATGAAAGCCGCATACAACTTCTTTCCCTTCTCTAGAAACTTTTCTACTAAAGATCTAAGAATGAATATCTGATCTACACAACCTCTTCCCTTCCTAAAGCCTCCCTGTTCTTCTCCAACTAATTTCTCTGTTCTTTCTCTAACTCTGTCAATAAGTATCCTACCATACACTTTTCCTATTATACTAAGAAGACAAATGCCCCTATGATTACCACACACTTCTTTTTCCCCTTTTCATTTGTACAAGGGAATAATTATACCTGACTCCAATCCTCCGGGACTCTACCTTCCTCCCAGGCCAATCTGCACATCTTCCACATCCATTCTACCACTATCTCTCCCCCATGCTTCAGCATTTCACCACACACTCCATCAATTCCTGGGGCTTTCCCCGATTAAATTTCTTCATTGCTTCCACAACTTCTATCCTACTGATTTCTTCCTGTCTTCTCACCTCCCTCCTTCTCCTAGCCATTCCCCAGCCACTTATACTCGCATTACTTCCATCCTCTACGTTCAACAATTCCTTAAAGTGTTCTCTCCATCTGCTCACTTTTTCTCCCTTCACTAGTAATCTACCATTTTTATCTTTCACTCCCCTGCTAACTTCACTTCCACCCTGTCTTACTCTTTTCACCTCTTTCCAGAACATTTTCTTACAGGCCTTCCACTTTACACGCAAATTCCTTCCAAATTCCTCATCCACTCTCTTCTTACTCTCTCTTACTAATCTTTTCACATCTCTCTTTCTTTCTACATATAACTCTCTCTTCCGCCTCTCAACTTCTTCCACGCCCCTATTTCTCATCCATTCATTGCATGCTTTCTTCTTTTGTGCCACGGCCTGTTTCACCTCTTCAGTCCACCACGCTGTTCCTTGCACCCCCCCCCTCCGTCTTCTCTTCCTTCCACACACCACATCACATGCTGCACATATTTCTTCTGTAAATATCCTACACACACCTTCCACATCTCCCATCCGCTCCAATTCATTTTTGCCCAATCGTTCCTCCACTTCTTTCTTATACTCTGCCTTTTTCTCATCCTCTTGTAACCTTTCCACTCTCCTTGCAACTACTCCTTCCTCTCGTCTTTCCCTTCTATTCCTCCATCTTACTTGAATTCTAATTCTGGCCACCACCAAGTAGTGGTCAGAAAGTCCACTCCCCCAACCTCTATAAACTCTTGCATCCATTACACATCTTCGCATCCTTTCATCCACACACATAATCAATCATTGCCTTCCTTTCATTCAGTTCACCACCCACCCTTCTCATCACTCGCCATGTATATCAATGGATCATTTTATGCCTGAAGAGGGTATTGGCTGTCACCAACCCCCTCCCAGCACAAATGTCCACTAACGCACTCCCATTCTCATCTATCTCAGCAGGCACACCCCACTCACCAACTATTCCATCCACCTTCACATTCCCAACTTTACCATTCATATCACCAATCAAAAACACTCTCTCATTCCTTCCAAACTTTTCCATGCACACTTCTACATTTGTCCAGAACTCTTCTCTCACTCTTCTAGCACGATCCTGCGTTGGTGCATACACACACACACACACAATCGCCCACATTTGTATTCCAACTTTCAACTTTACCCACACAATCCTTGACCCAACTGATCCATACTGTCTTATGCTCATCTTCCATCTTTTACTCACAACTATACATACTCCTTCCTTTGCCCTCTCATTCTCACCTACTCCTGCACATATACCTCATCCATACTCCCATTCTCTCACACTTTCTCCTCTCCATTTTGTTTCAGTTATTCCACATACATCCACTTTCGCACCCTCAAGCACCTGGACAATCTCTCTCTCTTTCACCTCATCATTCGCTCCCCTTACATTCCACATTCCGATAACCATGTCCTTTGTCCGGTCCTTGGTCGTCATCGTTTGGTCTGTCCTTGTCTGAGGCTTATTGTTTTTTTTTTTAGTTGTTTTCCTGGGAGGGGCACTAACCCTCCGCCAACCCTTTTAGTCGCCTTTTACGACAAGCAGGGATAATGGGGGAGTATTCTTGCAAAACCCCCCTACCCCCAGGGGTGTCTACTATAATACAAGCTAATAATATTTAAAATTTTTACAATGAGACAATGAAAAACAAAAGAATGTGAAGAACATTACACCTCATAATACCCTGAAATGATGTTCAGAAATAATTATATACAACGCACAAAGTACTGCTTCTCCTCCTTCTCTGATCTCCAGTTCAAACACTCCCTCTCCCGATGCCAGTCCCACAAAAACTGTCTCCATTTTTTTTTTCTTGCTTTTTTTTTCTGGCCCATCAACCATTGGGGCCGAAGCCCCTGGTCATTAAGGCCGTATATATATATATATATATATATATATATATATATATATATATATATATATATATATATACACACACACACACTTCCATGCACACGTACATATATATATATATATATATATATATATATATATATATATATATATATATATATATATATATATATATATATATTGTATTTTTAATTTTTTGTTTCTTGGTTTTATATTTTTTATACCGTATATTATAAAGAAAAACTAATCTAAAGATCCTAATCACCCAAAAGACAAATCGCTAACCTATACTAAATCCTAGAGAGACAAATAGCTAGACCTACACAAATGGTAAAAATACCACGACTAACAGAACATCATCGACTGCAGGTATGTAATGCCTTTCTACATTACATACCTGCACACATCACCTGGTGACTGTCTGTCGAGGCACAACCTAATATAGGGGACATCAATATATGAAAGAGAACCAGACGAGTCAGGAACATTTCCATATACGTCAGCTGTCGGCCCTAATTAGGACAACTTAAACATGGTGGTATAAGGTATTTACATAACATGTAGAAAAAGTGAAGGACCTCGCCCAACAGACCACCATCGACTGCAACTGCCCAATTGTCACAAACTACCCAATCACCAAATGAACAGGGTGCACGGCCTGAGTAAAACCACGATAGAATGATAATTGAGTGTACGACAAGACCATATTGTACTACTTAGATCTGGAGTTACTTTAGCATATGAACATTTAAGGAGAGTCAAAACACCACGTACAAAATTAACATAATCTATTAAACTACCTTAACTTACAACCAATAGTGGGAAAACAACACAAAACATCACCCTGCCTACTGGACAAGAGCATAAACTTGCTAAAGTCCATCCTACATCCCTAACCAAGGACATACACAAACCTTAAACCTGGACGACCCAGAGCTAGCCGGCGTCACTGACAGGGAAATAGAGAGAGAGAGAGAGAGCTCCGAACCTTTGCGCCTGGGCTTATATGCAGGCCTACCACAACTTCATTGGGTCGCCAGTTCGTTAATTTAGTAACACCTTACCTAGCTAGTTATACACGTGGTGCGAAGGGGAACAATTAACTACACAAAATATGCGTCCACGTGACATCTCCCCCCCAAAAAAAGAACTTTTTACCAAGCCGGAAAAAGTTACTCTAACATGTACAAACATTAGAGGTACAAAAGTAGGTTTACTTCAATATTACAAAAATTTCTTAAACCTAAAAACATAGAACGGGTAAATAACATGGTAAATCATAGGGAACCTACACTCTGTTCACACTCTTGACAATGCATCTGCAATGGTATTGTCCTTGCCACGAATATGCTGCAGTTTTATATTATACGGTTGCAAGGCTAGAGCCCATCTCAGCACTCGAGCATTCTTAAACTTGACCTTTTCAATAAACACAAGGGGGTTGTGGTCTGTGAACACTGTGATGGGGAATGTGCTACTGGACAGAATACTTCAAATTTTTCTATTGCCATGACAATTCCAAGAGCCTTCTTTTCAACGGTGGCATAAGCCTTTAGATAAACCTTAAACTTTTGGGAAAAGTAGCATACGGGATGTAACACTTCACAATATTGTTGCAAGAGCACTGCCCCCACCCCTGCATCACTTGCATCGACTCAAATGATGAAGGGCCGATGTGGGTCCGGGGTTTGGAGCACAGGAGCACAAGCCAGCAGGGCCTTCAAACCCTCAAATGCCCGCTGACATTCATTTGTCCAATGGAACGTCTTCTTGGAGCTAAGTTGAGCCGTAAGGGGAGCAGCGACCTGGGCAAAGTTCCTGCAGAAACGACGATAGTAACCCACCATCCCAAGGAACCTCATGGTAGACTTTCGGTCAGCTGGTGGTGGGTATTGTAAAATGGCATCCACCTTTGCATCAACAGGGGCTAGCTGGTCCTGCCCGACCACATGCCCCAGGAACACGACGTGGGCGTGCCCAAACTCACTCTTGGCGAGGTTCACTGTGAGATTGGCCTCCTCCAGGACATCAAAGAGCTTTCGCAGCCTCTCAAGGTGTTCCTCCCAATTGTCACTCCAGACAACTAAGTCATCTAGGTACAGAAGGATGCCAAGCAACTCTGCAATCAAATTGTTCATTAGTCTTTGGAATGTGGCCGGGGCATTCCGCATGCCAAAGGGAAGAACTAGAAATTCCCAAAGGCCGCTTGGAGTGACAAAGGCAGAGATTGACTTGGCTTGTTCTGTCAAGGGCACATGGTAATACCCTTGGAGGAGATCAAGCTTAGTGACGTAGCGGGCCGCTCCTAGGTCATCAATAATGTCATCTATTCTGGGTAGTGGAAAGGAGTCGGGCAGGGTAACAGCATTGACCTTCCTATAATCTACACAAAGGCGGTAACTTCCTCCAGCCTTGGGAACTAATACTACGGGTGAGGCCCAGGGACTCATACTTGGACGGATCAAACCTTGCTTTTTTAGCCTCTGCACCTTGGACTACAGGAATTCCCTCTTCTCGGCACTGAGATGGTATGGAGCTTGTCGGATCGGAGGGGCTCCTTGAACATCCACATCATGGGGCAGCAGGGTACAGGGCCGAGGGGTGTCACCAAAGAGGTCTGGATGCTCCTGTAGAAGACAGTCAATATCGCCTGCCTGGGTGGGGGGCAGATGCTCTAATTTAATCATAAGATTTGTTAGAATTTCACGATTTGACAGCTTACTGCCTACGAATGGTGTAGGGTCATTTTCCTCTGACTTTTCCACTACTCTAGTTCCTGTTAAGGTGACCTGTTCCACTTCCCTTCCTTGTGATTGGTCACGAGAGTGATACATTTTCAACAAATTGACATGGACACTTCGCCTTTTCTTCCGCCTCTCTGGCGTAGCAATAATATAATTAAGGTCTCCAACCCGCTTCAAAACATGATACGGCCCTGAGTACCGAGACTGAAGAGGCTGCTTTGGTACTGGTAGCAGAGCTAAAACTTTATCACCAACATGAAAAATGCGGGATTGTGCCTTGTGAATTTTGTCATAATTGTCTTTCATTCGTACTTGAGCATGACTGAGATTAGAATGGGCAAACTTTAATGCACGCTGCAAGTTGGAGCGGGACTGAGTTACATATGCAGCAATCGGTACAGTACTCTCGTCATTTAACCAGCATTCTTTCAAGACTTTGAGAGGACAACGGACCTGGTGTCCATAAATGAGTTGAAACGGGGTGAAGCCTAGACTCTCATTTACACTATCTCTAATTGAAAACAATAAAAGATCAATAGCCTCATCCCATTCCTGACCCGTTTCCAAACAATAAGTACGTATCATAGTCTTAACCTCTGGGGATGGTAAGCGGTTGACTTACACTGACGGACTCCCAGGGCCCTCATCACTTGCTGAAACAGCCTGGAGGTGAAGTTAGACCCTTGGTCGGACTGCACGATGGCAGGTAACCCAACCTGTGTGAAGAACTTGATCAGGGCCCTGACAACATTCCTACTAGTGATACTATGGAGAGGTATGGCCTCAGGGTAACGAGTGGCAACATCCATTATGGTTAATAAATACTGATTCCCGCGTTTGCTCCTTGGGAGTGGGCCCATACAATCAACAATTACCTTACTAAAGGGCTCCTCCATGACAGGAATGGGCTGAAGGGGTGCAGGATTGACTTCAGTGCCTGGTTTGCCACTAATCTGACACACATGACATGTACGGCAATAGGTACTAACATCTTTCATCAACTTTGGCCAGTAAAAATGAGACAAAATCTTGTGGTAAGTCTTACGGACTCCCAGGTGTCCACCCACCCCATCATGTGCCACCTTCAATATCTCAATACGTAGAGATTTTGGGACGACGATCTGATGGACTGTCTCCCACGTGTGATTGGCAGGAGCCTTAGGTGGTCTGAATTTACGCATCAACACCCCCAAACTGAGATAAAAACAGTGTGGAACCTCATCTATTTCATTACCTTCAGTAAGCTGTGCAAGAAACAACTTACATTCGGGGTCACTAGACTGTTCCTGAATTAATCTCTCCCTTGTGATAGGGGTGCTACCAAAGTCAAGGAGACCAGAACTAGACTTACTGAGTGTATCATCAAACAATTCCGCAAGGGAAACATCTCCCTCGGGTGTGTTTTCCTCTGGCTCTACAGCAGGGGTATGTGCATCCAACAACCTCTGGCTCTGACTACGAGTAACAGCACAAGTTGGGAAGAGATTAGGGTGCTTCAGCTCTAAGTCAGTAGTGCTGCTGATATCAACAGGTTTGTCTGAAACGATGGGGTTAGCAGTAACCTGGGAACCAGCTAAATCATTGCCAATTAATACTGAAATGTTCCTAACGGGGAGGTGATCTACTACAGCTAGTGTTACTGGACCTGTGACAAACACAGACCGAAGATACACTGAGCAAAGGGGATATCTAGCCTCTCCTGGCAGACCAGATACTAGTATAGCCTCACCTGTATAACAATCAAAATTGGGAACATCTTCCTTTAAAATGAAAGATAGATCAGATCCAGTGTCACGCAACACAACAACAGGAGCCGAGAATCTACTGGACTCATGTTTTGATACTACACCTCTTGAGCAGAATGGTTTAAATGATGGGGTTACTTCAAGGGAATCACCTGAATGTTCACATGGCCCCGAAACAAGTAAATCACTAACCTGTGGGTCACTCACCTCCAATGGTTGGGTGAGTGCACTGGCATGGAGAACTGCATTGCCCTGGGTGGGGCTGTACTTACTGGCCAACTTCCTACAGTCTTTTATGATGTGGCCAGGCTTCTTACGGTACCTACAGAAGAGAGACCTCCTCACGTCTTGATTAGTAACTCCACGAGTCTCCTCACCAGCGCACTCACCAGTGGGATCAAGCTTAAAGGAAGGTCCCTGGGACTCCATCAGCTTCTTATTCAGGGGCCGTTCACTCTGTGAAGTGCTGGCTGGCTTATGCTGGGGAGCAGTCAACCTGTACTTGTGGAAGGGATCACTATTAGTTAGGGAGAAATGATCGGCAGCAATGCCAGCCTCAGATAACGTACATAACCCTTTTTCCTCCACATGTGACCTTACTCTAGCTGGGAGGCAAGATTTCACTTCCTCCAGCACAAACAACTCCAGCAAGCCCTCAACTGTCAAACTAGTCAACTCGCTCTCAACCCATTTTTTACAAAGTCGTTGTTTGCGGCGGATAAATTCTACATAAGTCTGTCCCTCTGTCTTACGGCAACGGCGGAACTGTTGTCGATAAGCTTCGGGCACTTTCTTGTATGCATGCAATACAGTTTTTTTTACAAAATAATAATCTTCAATTTGAGTGGCATCCAGTGCGGCAAACACTTCCTGAGCTCTACCAGTAAATGAGCTATGTATTAGCAATACCCACTTATCCTGGGGCCAAGAATGGAGCTCAGCCGACTTCTCAAAATGGGTGAAAAAATCTTCTGGATCCTCCTCATTGAATTTAGGAACAAACTTTAATGCTGCAGCAATTTTGAAGGAATCTGGCTCACACTCAGGCGATGTGGGACTACGAGAGAGACGGATTCTATCATTGTCCGCTTTCATCCTCTCAACCTCAAGCCTTTTTTCCTCCAGCTCAATTTTCCTCAAAGCCATCAAATCACTAGGATGTTCCAACATGTTCACTTCTACCTCACTGAAAATTTCCTCCTTCACCATGTGTGCAAGTACTGACTGCTTTATATCATCTTTCTTCAACCTAGGACGAAGCTCAAGCTTATAATAAGCTGCCAGCGCTTCCCACTGAACCTTGGTTAACCTAGAAAGGGCAGTCACTGTAGGATTAGAAACAAAATCTTCCAACACAAACATGATGGCGGCGAGAAGGGAAGGACAACGAAAATAAACTAGCTAGCTAGATAGTGTAATCACTCAAATATCAGTAAACCACTTCACCTAGTGGGACAATAAACCTTCCACCACACACGGGAACGTAGTGCGCACACACACACACTACAGAAATTACGTGGGGAATACAATGTCACCAGTAAAGTGGGAGTACTAATCTCTGCTGTACGTGGGTACGTAATAATCTAATAGATCCAAGTAAAACAACTGGTATAGTAAATATAACGATAGTGGTGTGTATGGAGCTAAGACAACAAAACACTCCACAAAACACTATACACCACACTATCAAATAATACAGATCATACAATATACATGACCCATATGCCCAAACAGAGTAGAATAAACAAGAGTTGTAAAGCAACAACACTCTAGGAACAGTTTCGTGAACGGAACACAGCTCTTGAATGAGGTAACTGAGCAGGAATTAGCTACACGCGTATAAACTAGTGCACACAATTAGGACTACCAGGGAGAACATTTGTTTCATAAAGCAAACTCAAATATGAGGGAAACAGTTGTTGCTAAAGGCTGAATTGCAATGCACAGGGAGTACACAGGAACGTGTAATGTAGCTAAATATACAGGCTAGTATACATATTCAATCCCGGACAGGCCCCCATTTGTCGCAAACTACCCAATCACCAAATGGACAGGGTGCACGGCCTGAGTAAAACCACGATAGAATGATAATTGATTGTACAACAAGACCATATTGTACTACTTAGATCTGGAGTTACTTTAGCATATGAACATTTATGGAGAGTCAAAACACCACGTACAAAATTAACATAATCTATTAAACTACCTTAACTTACAACCAATAGTGGGAAAACAAAACACAAAACATCACCCTGCCTACTGGACAAGAGCATAAACTTGCTAAAGTCCATCCTACATCCCTAACCAAGGACATACACAAACCTTAAACCTGGACGACCCAGAGCTAGCCGGCGTCACTGACAGGGAAATAGAGAGAGAGAGAGAGAGAGCTCCGAGCCTCTGCGCCTGGGCTTATATGCATGCCTACCACAACTTCATTGGGTCGCCAGTTCGTTAATTTAGTAACACCTTACCTAGCTAGTTATACACGTGGCGCGAAGGGGAACAATTAACTACACAAAATATGCGTCCACGTGACACCAATACATTTCTATATTACACACTTACACTCATCAGCTGATGACTGTCAGTCGAGGAATGGGGTTTAATGTAGGGGACATTAATATTAGAAATAGATCAATGAGAAGGAGGAACTATTTCAAATATGTCAACTGTCAACCCTAATAACAGTACAATATATACATATTTAGAGTCATTAAAAAACAAAACCATATAGTAAAAAAGCCACCTCACTCTGATCAGTCTGGTCTCTCTCAAGAAAGCCGTCAATTTATCAGTCATAACAATGTCCCCATCACCCAGGATGGTGGAAAAGGGGAAGGAGACGTCTGCTGTGCTGCAGTAATTTATAAGTGAAGTGCGTTCACGAATAAATCGCCGACAGCGCAGGATGATATGACTGATAGATAACACCGCATCACAGATGTCACAGTGAGGTGGGAATCGTTTTTTCATATAAGGTTTCATGTGAGTAACCATGGTGGCATTAAGCCGTAACCACACCAACACTTTTTCTTCCAGGCGACTGGGACGGTTGGCAGTGGCCCAGTCGCCAAGGTATGGCTTACATGTTCGAATATTTAGTCTGGTCCACTGACCTTGCCACAGAAGATTTATTGATTTCTTTCCGAGAGAGAGACTCGACCGTAGATCACGAGGAACGTCCCAAGTCTGCTCGAGTTCTACAGCCGACTTTGCAAGTAAGTCAGCCTGCTCATTGCCGTAGATACGACAATGACCAGGCACCCAGATCAGCCTGAATGACTTGTTGCATGAATGCAACTTATTAACGATGCGGCTCTGGATCTCATTAGAGTCAGTAGTACAAAATGCAATTGCCTGAAGGGCTGATGTTGAATCTGAAAATATGACAAATGAGTCATGCCTAGAATTGAGAGCATAGTCTATGGCTTTGTCAATATCAAAAAGTTCAGAGGTAAACACAGATGTATGAGTCGGCAACCAATACCTGAGGGCACATTCGGTGTTTGAGAGGAATGAAGTCACAGAGTGTGCAGTGAGGTTGGATGGTGAGGATATGGAGAATGTGAGTGCATTCAAGTACTTGGGTAGTGTGATGAGTAAGGATGGAACTTTGGGGGATGAAGTACGTGAAAGGGTACAGCAGGGAAGAAAGGTTGTTGGTACACTGAAAGCAGTGATGAGAAATAGGGAGGTGAGTATGGAAGTTAAGAAGTCACTGCATGATGGTATTGTGATCCCTACCTTGACGTATGGAAGCGAGGCGTGGACCTTGCAAGAGGGGAACAAGTCAAGAGTGAGAGCAGTGGAAATGAGTTACTTGAGAGAAGCATGTGGAGTGACGTGGAGGGACAGGTTGACGAATAAAGAAGTGAAGGAACGTTGTGGGGTAGATGTGGATGTGGTTGAAAAGATTAGGAGAAATACACTGAGGTGGTTTGGACATGTGGAGAGAATGGAGAACGAAAGACTGACTAAGAGGGTGTATGTAGGTGAGGTGGAGGGAGGGAGAGGGAGGGGTAGACCGAGGATGAGGTGGAGGGATGGAGTTGAGAGGGATATGAGGGAGGGGGGGGTGAGTTGGGGGGAAGGGAGTCAAATGGTGGGTGACAGAGTGACTTGGAGGCGTTTTGTCTGTGGCCACCCTTTGCGGGATTAGGGCGTCAGGCTATAGATAGATAGATAGATAGACATTCGGTCAACCATACATTTGCACCCACACATTCACTCGACTTGGAACCGTCGATGTACAATAGGTGGGACACCAAGTGACACACGATGATGTTATTAAACAAGTGGTGGACCTCCGCCTCTGGCGCCTTGGCCTTTGGTGCTGGGAGCCATGATACATCAATAGTAAAGCCGGGTGGCTTCAAGGCGCTATATTTTTTAACACCAACTTGTCACAGTCACTGAGGTCCACACCAAGCTCCTGAGTCAGTAAGTGGAGGCAAACGGCATGTGGCCGACGCACCCGCCGCATAAGATGGTGGTATTGACACAGGGGGTACAGGCTACATTGACAATACTACTTTTCCTCGATGTTCTGAGGCCATAGGACCAAGCCAGGTGGTCACGGCGAATACGGAGGGGAGGCACATTCGCCTCCACTTCCATACGAGCTACGTTGGTACACCAGACGGCTTCAAGACACATTCGCAAACATTTATTCTGCAGCATATCCAATCCTTTCAACGTGGCATCGGATGCCGAGCCATACACCTGTGCGCCATAGTCTAGCTTTGATCGAATAAGAGACTTATACACCGTTAATAAAGATCTTCTGTCGGCACCCCAGGTAGTACCCGCTAGGTACTTGAGGACATTTACAGATTTATAACAACGAGCAAGCAATTTATTAACACGAATTTTGAAGTTCAACTGACGATCAAAATGAATTCCCAAAATCTTTACAGAATTTTGAAAAGGTACCGCCTGATTATCCAAAGTTAAGCACAAATTACGTACGTTACGATTAGTGAAGACTACAGCAGCACACTTATGGATGGAAAACTTAAATCCCCACTGCAAGGCTCATTGGTGGACGGAGTCAAGGGCTGCTTGAATCTGCCCAGCCGAAAATGATGCATTATGGGAAGAGTGCCATATTTCACAATCGTCAGCGTAGAGCGAGTATTTAAGATTCCTTGGGATGGGAGCTGATGATAGAATATCATTGATCATAATGCTAAATAAAGTAGGACTAAGCACATTTCCCTGTGGCACCCCGTTTTCCTAGATAAATATATCCGATGTTACGTTACAGGGCAATTTGACAGAGAAAGTCCTGTCCCTTAAGAAATTTGAAATAAAAATAGGCAAATTTCCTCTAAAACCATAAGCATAGAGCTTCATTAGTATACCGTGTCGCCATGTTATGTCATAGGCCTTATGGATGTCCAAGAACACCCCTATCATGAATTCTTTATTGGCAAATGCTTCTGCAATACAATGCTCCAAATTCATTAAATGATCTAGTGTACTTCTGTATTTATGGAAGCCACATTGTTTATCATTTAACAAATTCTTCGACTCTAAAACAAAAAGAAGCCTATTGTTTACCATTCGTTCCATAACCTTACACAGGCAAGATGTCAACACAATAGGACGAAATGAAGTGGGATTCATAAGACGACCAGCCTCTTTGGTATCGGTATGACGTGCACAAAGTGCCATGAGTTTGGGAACGTACAATGCTAATATCTTAATCAGGTTGTCCTGATTAAGATGCTGGATCATACCGTACGTGATTGTGTCAGGTTCAGGGCTGGTGTCTTTACAGGATTTAAGGGCAAGGATCAGTTTATCTACCATAAACTCTTGATTGTACGGGAAGTCAATGTCTTCCGTGGCAAAGTCTATTAATTGTACCTCAGCCATGCGTTTATGATGTTGAAAACGCGAATCATAATTGGCTGAGCTACTTCCATGAGAAAAACTCCTGGTAAGGATGTTAGCAACGTCCACGAGCTCGTCATAGATGTTATTATTGACCTGCAGGGTGGTAATAGGGAAGTATGGGCCTTTATTATTTAATATTCTTAAGGTGGACCAGACTTTACTTAATGGTGTTGTACGAGTCACCATGGACACAAAGAACAGCCAGGAGTCACGTTTGGCCCTTCTTATTATTCTTCTTGCCTCAGCCCGTGCCTGTTTGTATGCAATAAAATTTTCCTCAGTGGGCTGACTATCAAAAATCCTGTATCTCCCATTGCGTTTTCTTAATGCTTGTCGGCAATCCGGTGACCACCAATGTGCTCTATGCTTCACATGAACTGTAGAAGTCTTGGGAATAGCAGCCTCAGCTGCGTGTAAAATGGAAGTATTTATATTTTCGACCTTGACATCTATGGTCTTCCCAGATATATCTAAATTGGCGATCCTTGAGAAGGATCCCCAATCTGCTTTCTTATAGTTAAATTTTGGAGGTGGAGGGTGCAAAACAATGTCACGTGTATAAGAAAGACAGATGGGTAATTGA
The DNA here is from genome assembly GCF_032717465.1 of Coenobita brevimanus. Taxonomy (NCBI): domain Eukaryota; kingdom Metazoa; phylum Arthropoda; class Malacostraca; order Decapoda; family Coenobitidae; genus Coenobita; species Coenobita brevimanus. Next base: position 13,667,372 of record NC_136956.1, read on the forward strand.
TCACTTCCCAAGGAGTCATCATATGGGTCCCATGAGAAATCTTGATGTATACCAGGGGAGGCCAGAGATAAGTCAATGGCCGAAAAGTTACCAGTACGATCATGTACCTGAGTCGCTCTACCATCGTTCAGAAGACAGAGGTTGGACTGTAGTATTAGGTCGGCTACTTGCTCCCCACGACCATCAATCCTCAAGCTACCCCATTGATAGTGATGGGCGTTAAAATCGCCCAACACTAATTTATTGTCAGGAAGATGTTCGATTAGTGAATTTAAAGCATCACAATCAATGGGGCCATGTGGGGGACAGTATAGAGAGCAAATAGACAGATACGTGTTATAAAATTTTACTCTCCACGTGACAGCTTCCAGAGTAGAATTTAGACTCACTTCCGTTTGTGGGTGTGATTTGTGTGTGTATATGGCCACTCCTTGACCTTCATATTGTCTATACGAGTGGTAGTGTTTTAACTGTGGAGGATCAGGGTGATCCTCGAGGCACGACTCCTGTAAACAGATAATGTCTGGATTGTGTATAGAAAGCAAGATTGCTATATTGTGTAACATATTCCCAATATCTCTACAATTCCACTGTAGGATAATGAATGCGGCGGTTTGAAGATTTACGATGGGGGCCAGTGTGTTTAGTTTTTTTATGCCCCCCTCGACCAGGCGAGTGGCTACCGGGGGACCTTTCCCGGTGCTCGTTGATGGAAACCTCCATATTTTCATCAATAACAAGGCTCCCAGATTCCACCGAGGAAGAGCTATTCTTTCTCTCCCTCGCTGGACCAGGAGCAGGAAGGACATGAGGACGTGGCTTTGAAAGTGTAGTAAGGTTATACTTAACAGTCTTGTCAGACTTCGATTTAGGCTTGACTGACTGAGAAGCAGCAGCAGCCTGTATGATGAAGCTTTAGGGAGGTCAGTTAGAGAGTTGGATCGTACAGAAGGCTAGAATTGAAAGCATAGTCTATGGCTTTGTCAATAGCAAAAAGTTCGGAGGTAAACACAGATGTATGAGTCGGCAACCGATACCTAAGTGCATATTCAGTCGACCACACACTTACACCCACACATTCACTCGACTTGGAGCCGTCGGTGTACAATTGATGGGACCCCAAGTGATGAACGATGATGTTACAAAACAAGTGGTGGACCTCCGCCTCCGGCGCCTTGGCTTTTGGTGCTGGGAGCCATGATACATCCACTGTAAACCGGGAGGCTCCCAAGGCGCCATATTTTTAAACACCAACTTGTCACAGTCACTGGGGTCCACACCAAGCTCCTGAGTCAGTAAGTGGAGACGAACGGCAAGCGGCCGACGCACCCCCTGCAGAAGGTGGTGGTATTGACGCAGGGGGGTACAGGCCACATTGCCGATACTACTATTCCTTAATGTTCGTAACCCGTACGATAATGCCAGGTGGTCACGGCGAATATGGAGGGAAGGCACATTCGCCTCCACTTCCATACGAGCTGCACGGGTACACCGGACGGATCCAAGACACATTCACAAACATTTATTCTGTAGCACATCCAATTCTTTCAGCATGGCATCGGACGCTGAGCCATACACCTGTGCGTCATAGTCTAGCTTTCATTGAATGAGAGACTTATACACCATTAATAAAGATTTTCTGTCGGCACCCCATGTAGTACCCGCTAGGTACTTGAGGACATTTACTGGTTTATTGCAACGAGCAAGAAAAGGATTAACATGAATTTTAAAGTTCAAACAACGATCAAAATGAATTCCCAAAAACTTTATAGAATTTTGAAAAGGTACCACCTGATTATCCAAAGTTAAGCACAAATTAGGTATGTTACGAATCGTAAAACATACAGCGGCACACTTACGGACGGAAAACTTAAATCCCCACTGCAAGGCCCGTTTGTGGACGGAGTCAAGGGCTGCTTGAATCCGCCCAGCCGAAAATTGTGCATTATGGGAGGAGTGCCACATTGTACAATCGTCAGCATAGAGCGAGTATTTAAGATTCCTGGGGATGGGAGCTGACGACAGAATATCATTGATCATAATACTAAATAAAGTAGGACTAAGCATACTTCCCTGCGGCACCCCATTCTCCTGGATAAATATATCCGATGTTATGTTACGGAGGAATTTGACAGAGAATGTCCTGTCCCTTAAGAAATTTGGAATATAAATAGGCAAATTTCCTCTTTAACCATAAGCATAGAGCTTCATTAGTATACCGTGTCGCCATGTCATGTCATAGGCCTTACAGATGTCCAAGAACACCCCTATCATGAATTCTTTATTGGCAAATGCCATTGCAATACAATGCTCCAAATTCATTAAATGATCTAGTGAACTTCTGTATTTACGTAACCCACATTGTTGATCATTTAACAAATTCTTCGACTCTAAAACGAAAAGAAGCTTGTTGTTTACCATTCGTTCCATGACCTTACATAGACAAGAAGTCAACACAATAGGACGAAATGAAGTGGGATTCATAAGACGACCAGTCTCTTGGGGTATCGGTATGACGTGCACAAAGTGCCATGAGTTTGGGAACGTTCGAGATGCCCAAATCTCATTGTACAATGCTGACATCTTAATCAGGTTGTCCTGATTAAGATGCTGGATCATACCGTATGTGATGGTGTCTGGTCCAAGGCTGGTGTCTTTACAGGATTTAAGGGCAAGGAGCAGTTCATCTAGCATAAACTCTTGGTTGTACGGGAAGTCTACGTCTTCTGTGGCAAAGTCAATGATTTGTAGCTCAGTTTTGCGTTTATGATGTTGGAAACGCGGATCATAATTGGCTGAGCTACATACATGAGAAAAACTCCTGGTGAGGATGTTAGCAACGTCCACGGGCTCGTCATAGATGGTATTATCGACCTGCAGGGTGGTAATAGGGAAGTATGGGCCTTTATTATTTAATATTTTTATGGTGGACCAGACTTTACTTAATGGTGTTGTACGAGTCACCGTGGACACAAAGGATCGCCAGGAGTCACGTTTGGCCCTTCTTATTATTCTCCTTGCCTCAGCCCGTGCCTGTTTGTATGCAATAAAATTTTTCTCAGTGGGCTGACTATCCAAAATCCTGTATCTCCTATTGCGTTTTCTTAATGCTTGTCGGCAATCCGGTGTCCACCAATCTGCTCTATGCTTTGCATGATCTGTAGAAGTCTTGGGAATAGCAGCCTCAGCTGCGTGTAATATGGAAGTAGTTACATTTTCGACTTTGACATCTATGGTCTCTCCAGATATATCTAAATTGGTGATCCTTGAGAAGGATCCCCAATCAGCTTTCTAATAGTTAAATTTTGGAGGTGGAGGGTCCGAAACGATGTCACGTGTATTAGAAAGACAGATGGGTAAATGATCACTTCCGAAGGAGTCGTCATAAGGATCCCACGAGAAATCTTGATGTATACCAGGGGAGGCTAAAGATAAGTCAATGGCTGAAAAGTTACCAGTATGATCATCTACATGAGTCACTCTACCATCGTTCAGAAGACAGAGGTTGGACTGCAGTATTAGGTCGGCAACTTGGTCCCCACGACCATCGATCCTCAAGCTGTCCCATTGATAGTGATGGGCATTTAAATCGCCCAACACTATTGTATTTCCAGGGAGATGTTCAAATAGCGAATTTAAAGCATGACTATCAATGGGGCCATGTGCAGGACAGTAGAGAGAGCAAATAGATAGATACGTGTTATTAAATTCTACTCTGCACACGACCGCTTCAAGAGTAGAATTTAGAATCACTTCAGTTTGTGGGTGTGATTTGTGTGTGTATATGGCGACTCCATGACCTTCATATCTCCTATACTAGCGGTAGTGTTTTAACTGTGGTGAATCAGGGTGATCCTCCAGGCACGTCTCCAGTAAACAAATAACGTCTGGCCTGTGTATAGAAAGCAAGATTGCTATATTGTGTAGTTTATTCCTAAGACCTCTACAATTCCAGTGTAACCCAGTGAATGCGGCGGTTTAAAATTTACGTTGGGGGCCAGTGTTCTTAGTCTTTTTATGTCGCCCGCCAGCAGGCGAGCGACTACTGGGGAACATATCCCTGTGCTTGCTGATGGAAACCTCCATTTGCTCATCAATAATTAGGCTTCTAGAGCCCACCAAGAAAGAGCTAATCTTTCTCTCTCTCACTGGATCAGAGAAGTAGCAGCAGCCTGAGAGTATGAAGATGGAGCAGGGGCGTCAGAAGAAGAGTCGGAATGTACAGGAGGAGCAGACGATGGCGCAATGTGAGTGACAGGAGCGCTTGGTTCTGGGTCAGTCTGAGTCTCCACTGTGCACATCACAGGCCGGGACCTTACCGCTGATGCATAGCAGACTTTAGGCCTGGGAGTCGCATGCAATTCCCTTACCTTCTTCCTTGCATCATAATAGGATATGCCCTTTGTGGCTTTCACTGTACAGATCTCTTTCTTCTCCTTCCACTTTGGGCAGTCCCTAGAGGAAGTGGAGTGAGCACCCTGACAATGATAGCAACTCACAGACTCTGACGTGCAGTGACCAGCATCATGACCCAGAACCGCACACCTACCACACACAGGTTGAGAAGCCCGACAAACCTTTTCTGCGTGCCCATAAATCTGGCATTTAGAGCATCTAAGGGGATTGGGGATGTAGGGTCTGACATTTAAAATTTCATATCCCACTCTGACGTTTGAGGGAGGTGAGGTCCTGCCAAAAGTTACAACAATAGTGGCGGTCTTCTTCCTGATGCCTCCCATAAACCTGGTAATAAAATGTGCAGCAATTACATCTTGGCCAGTAAGTTCCTGTACAATATCGTCCTCATCCATTACCATGAGGTCCCTGCAAGTGATAACTCCCTTGCAGGAATTCATGGAGTGAGGGATGCTTGGCTCAACACCGTAGCAATGAAACTTACGTAACTTGAGCAAATCTTTAACTTGGCCTAGGTTTAGTGTTTGATAAGGTCTCCAGAAGCAAGTTTTCTTACCTGTTCAACTTCACCAGCACAGCCGTTAATGACTTTCTTAATGAGACTAGCCAATGAAGTAGAACCAGTCGCGTGTAGGAGGACGTAGGTAGCATTATGTACAGGGATGTCGAGTGGAGTTCTAGTCCGGGGGCGGTCAGGCATGACGTCAGTCGGTGGTTCCGTCAGGGGTCGGTCAGGACAGCCTGCCCCCCTGAAGGGAGGGGAGGCAGTAGCGGCGTCCGTCATAGTACCACTCCCCCCTAACGGGGGCAGTGAGAAGAAGGCGAGAAAACAAGCAAAGGACGAATAACCCAGGGCAGAACACCTATGTCTGAGGTTGCCCTCTCAAACCACTCCAGGGAGGCCCGACCGTGTCGATTCACGCCCCAGAGCGATCAGTGATGGGGACCCCCTCATAGGCGATAAGCAAAGGTAAACTCAGGAAAAGATATAAACACCTATTGTATCTCTAACAAGGAGGGGAGGAAAATGAGTACTAGCTAGATTAACTGAAAGTACGCCCTATTGGCGAAAACAAAGGAAAACTAATGCCGGTGAGGCAGCCCTATAGCTAGAGGAGAGCTCAGAAAACACGTCCTTACTCCCCGCAACCATTCATAAAATTCCATCTGTCTCCATTGTTTTTTCTTTTTTTTTCTCTGGCCTATCAACCATTGGGGCAGAAGCCCCTGGTCATTAAGGCCGTATATATATATATATATATATATATATATATATATATATATACATATAAACATATATACATATATATACAAATATATATATATATACATACATACACACACACACACACACACACACACACACACACACACACTTCCATGCATACATACAGACACACTTTCATGAACACGTACATATATATATATATATATATATATATATATATATATATATATATATAAAATCAATCAATCAATCATTTCCTGTGGCACCCTTGGGGATGCATAGAGCCTCGATGAACTCACACCACCATATCCTATCTTGTGCTAACTCCTCAAGATCTCCCCAACACTCATCTCCAGCTTCCCGTCTCATTGTCCTCACCCACGTCTCTTTTGGCCTTCCTCTACCTCTCCTACCAAGTGCCACCCACCCTGGTGTACCTCGTACTATTCCCTGTCTCCTATACACATGTCCTAGCCACTTCCATCGTGAGAACCTAACATATTCACCGACCGGCTGCACTCCCGTTATTTCTCTAATTCTACTATTTGGTATCCTTTCCCACCACTTAACTCCTAATATTCTTCAAAGTGCTTTTCTTTCAAACACCAAGAATTTTTTTTCCATAGTCACTGTGCTGTACCAAGACTCGTGTCCATAAATTAAGATACTCCTAACCATTACCTTATAAAGTTTGATTTTTGTATGCACAGAAAAATCGTTATTATTCCAAATATTTTTAAGCATTCCCATTGCCTGATTAGCCTTCTTTAACCTTTCCTTGAATTCAAAGTTCAAAGAACCATCCTTGGCTAAGTAAGTACCTAAATATTTAAACCTATCAACTTGCTTTACAACCATACCTCCAATTACACATTCCTGCACATTTTCCATATTCATATTGATTATTTCAGTTTTTCCACAATTAATAACCAAACCCACCTTGCGACCTTCACTCACCAAACAGTGCAACACTCTCTGCATCTCTTCTGGCCCATCACAAATCAAAACTATATCATCTGCATAATCTAAATCCAAAAGTTTCCTGTTCTCTCCCCAAAGTATACCTGCACCGGTTTCTGTTCCAACGCGCTTCATAATGTAATCAATGACCAATATAAATAGTAAAGGCGATAGAACACCACCTTGAATTACTCCGGACTTGACTTCAAACGAATCACTCAGACAACCATCAACCATCACTTCACAAAATGTGTCCTCATGCATGTTCATAATGACCCTCACAAACTCCTCTGGTATTCCATAATGTCTCATGATCTTCCCCATAGTCTCTCTCGAAACACTATCAAAAGCCTTTTCAAAATCAACAAAACAAAGACTTAACGGTACTCTCATTTCATTAACTTGCTGCATCAAATGCCTAACTATAAAGATCTGATCATTGCAACCACGTCCCTTTCTAAAACCAGCCTGTTCATCCTTCAGAATACCCTCAACCACCGGCTCCAACCTATTTAACAACACTCTACTGAAAACTTTCAAAGCTATCGGTGACAAAGAGATTCCCCTCCAATTACCACATTCACTCAGGTCTCCCTTCTTCGGAACTTTAACAATTACACCATTCTTCCAAACTGATGGTAGTAACCCCGTCACCCATATCTTATTGAATAGCTTGGTCAAGATCATTATTAATCTATCCCCCTCCACTTTAAACATTTCCGGAAATAAACCATCCTCCCCTGGTGCCGTATTATTCTTTAACTGTTTTACTGCTTTCTCCACTTCTGCAAGCCTCAACTCTCCTGTTTCTATATTTAAATCTTCCTGAGCAGACAGTATATCCTCTTCTGGTGGTATTGGTCTATTAAGAACTGTCTCAAAATGCTCTTTCCATCTATTTTTAATATCTCCATCTTTGGTCAATAAATTTCCTTCCCTGTCTCTAACTGGTATTTCCTTGCGTTTACCTGCATTACCACTCAGTTCTCTAATCGATTCATATGCTATTCTTTGACTCTGTCCATCATTTTTGTTTATTAAGATTTCAGTCTCTGCAACCTTTTCATCCACACATCTTCTTTTATCTCTCCTAGCTAACCTTCTTACTTCTGAATTCAAACTCCAGTACGCAGCTCTTGCTAATTCAATCTCTCGTTCATCAACGCATTGCATCTCACTCCTCAATTTAGCCTCACCTCTCTTTTTTATCATATCCCACGTTTCCTCTGATATCCATTTCTTCCTCCTGAATCTGTCTCCTTCCAATCGTACATTCAGCAGTCTCATGCAAAACTTTGTTCACATCCTCCCACATTTCATCTACACTTCTCTCCCCCTCTTCCAACGTTTCCAACACCAACAACCTATTTCTGCATTCTAATCTGAATTCCTCCTTTTCTTCTCCTTCCCTTCTAAGCTTAACAATATCGAATTTACCAACACCAGATTTTTCCTTCTTCTGATTTTTAAGTTTAAACCTTATTTTTGCAATGCTGAGTTGATGGCCACTACCAATATCCGCTCCTCGTTTAACAAGAACATCTAGCAGAGAACTTCTATGCCTCCTGCTGATAGCGATGTGATCAATCTGATTTTTATATTTTCCACACGGCGACACCCAAGTTGTCTTGTGTATATTGCAATGCTGAAAGAGTGTGCCTCCGATGACTAAGTCATTTGCTAGACAGAAGCTTCCAAACCTCACTCCGTTTTCACTCATCCTACTACCAACTCCCATCTTACCCATACATATATAATCATTTTTATTTTATTTATTTTTTTTATTTTTTATTTTTTTTATTTTTTTCTTGGTTTTATATTTTTTAGACCTTATATTATAAAGGAACACTAATCTAAAGATCCTAAAACTAATCACCTAACAGACAAATCGCTAAACTATACTAAATCCTACAGAGACAAATAGCTAGACCTACACTAATGAAAGAAATACCTCGACCAACAGAACACCATCGACTGCAGATATGTAATGCCTTTCTACATTACATACCTGCACTCATCACCTGGTGACTGTCAGTCGAGGCACAACCTAATATAGGGGACATCAATACATGAAAGAGAACCAGACGAGTCAGGAACATTTCCAAATACGTCAACTGTTGGCCCTAATTAGCAACACTTGAACAATATGGTATAATCTATTTACATAATTTGTACAAAAAGTGAAGTACTTCAGCCAACAGACCAACATCAACTGCAAGTGCCCAATACATTTCTATATTTCACTCTTGCACTCATCAGCTGGTGACTGTCAATCGAGGAAAAGGACTTAATATATGGGACATCTATACTAGAAATAGATCTGAAGGAGGAGGAACTTTTTCAAATATGTCAACTGTCAACCCTAATAAATAGTACAATATATACATATTTACAGTCCATAAAAACCATAATCATATAGTAAAAAAGTCACATCACTCTTATTAGTCCGCTCTCTCTCAAGAAAGCCATGAGTTTATCAGTCATAATTTCTCCATCACCCAAGATAGTAAAAAGGGTGAAGGGGACATCTACTGCACTGCAGTAATTTATAAGTGAAGAGCGTTCACGAATAAATCGCCGAAAGCACAGGATGATATGACTGATAGATAACACCGCATCACAGATGTCACAGTGCGGTGCAAATCGTTTTTCCATACAAGGTTTCATGTGTGTTAGGAAGGTGGCATTGAGCCATAAACGAGCCAACACTTTTTCTTCCAGTCGACTGGAACGGTTGGCAGAGTCTCAGTCTCCCAGGTACGGCTTACACGTTCGAATAGTTAGTTTGATCCACTGACCTTGCCACAGAATATTTATTGATTTCTTTCCGAGAGAGAGACTCGACTGTAGATCACGAGGAACGTCCCAAGTCTCCTCGAGTTCTACAGCTGACTTTGCAAGTATGTCAGCCTGCTCATTGCCGTAGATACGACAATGACCAGGCACCCAGATCAGCGTGAATAACTTGTTGCATGAATGCAATTTATTAACGATGTGGCCCTGGATCTCGTGAGAGTCCATAGTACAAGATGCAATTGCCTGAAGGGCTGATTTTGAATCAGAAAATATGACAAATGAGTCATGCCTAGAATTGAGAGCACAGTCTATGGCTTTGTCAATATCAAAAAGTTCAGAGGTAAACACAGATGTATGAGTCGGCAACCGATACCTAAGTGCATATTCAGTTCACCACACACTTGCACCCACACATTCACTCGACTTGGAGCCGTCGGTGTACAATTGATGGGACCCCAAGTGATGAACGATGATGTTACGAAACAAGTGGTGGACCTCCGCCTCCGGCGCCTTGGTTTTTGGTGCTGGGAGCCATGATACATCCACTGTAAACCGGGAGGCTCCCAAGGCGCTATATTTTTAAACACCAACTTGTCACAGTCACTGGGGTCCACATCAAGCTCCTGAGTCAGTAAGTGGAGGCGAACGGCAAGTGGCCGACGCACCCCCTGCAGAAGGTGGTGGTATTGACGCAGGGGGGTACAGGCCACATTGCCGATACTACTTTTCCTTAATGTTCGTAACCCGTACGATAATGCCAGGTGGTCACGGCGAATACGGAGGGGAGGCACATTCGCCTCCACTTCCATACGAGCTACACAGGTACACCGGACGGATCCAAGACACATTCACAAACATTTATTCTGTAGCACATCCAATTCTTACACCATGGCATCGGACGCTGAGCCATACACCTGTGCGCCATAGTCTAGCTTTCATTGAATGAGAGACTTATACACCATTAATAAAGATTTTCTGTTGGCACCCCATGTAGTACCCGCTAGGTACTTGAGGACATTTACTCGTTTATTGCAATGAGCAAGCACAGGATTAACATAAATTTTAAAGTTCAAACGACGATCAAAATGAATTCCCAAAAACTTTATAGAATTTTGAAAAGGTACCGCCTGGTTATCCAAATTTTAGCACAAATTAGGTACGTTACGAATCGTAAAACATACAGCGGCACACTTACGGACGGAAAACTTAAATCCCCACTGCAAGGCCCATATGTGGACGGAGTCAAGGGCTGCTTGAATCCGCCCAGCCGAAAATTGTGCATTACGGGAGGAGTGCCACATTGTACAATCGTCAGCATAGAGCGAGTATTTAAGATTCCTGGGGATGGGAGCTGACGACAGAGTATCATTGATCATAATACTAAATAAAGTAGGACTAAGCACACTTCCCTGCGGCACCCCATTCTCCTGGATAAATATATCCGATGTTACATTACGGGGGAATTTGACAGAGAATGTCCTATCCCTTAAGAAATTTGGAATAAAAATAGGCAAATTTCCTCTTTAACCATAAGCATAGAGGTTCATTAGTATACCGTGTCGCCATGTCATGTCATAGGCCTTACAGATGTCCAAGAACACCCCTATCATGAATTCTTTATTGGCAAATGCCTTTGCAATACAATGCTCCAAATTCATTAAATGATCTAGTAAACTTCTGTATTTACGGAAGCCACATTGTTGATCATTTAACAAATTCTTCGACTCTAAACGAAAAGAAGCCTGTTGTTTACCATTCGTTCCATGACCTTACATAGACAAGAAGTCAACACAATAGGACGAAATGAAGTGGGATTCATAAGACGACCAGTCTCTTTGGGTATCGGTATGACGTGCACAAAGTGCCATGAGTTTGGGAACGTTCGAGATGCCCAAATCTCATTGTACAATGCTAACATCTTAATCAGGTTGTCCTGATTAAGATGCTGGATCATACCGTATGTGATGGTGTCTGGTCCAGGGCTGGTGTCTTTACGGGATTTAAGGGCAAGGAGCAGTTCATCTAGCATAAACTCTTGGTTGTACGGAGAGTCTACGTCTTCTGTGGCAAAGTCAATGATCTGTAGCTCAGTTTTGCGTTTATGATGTTGGAAACGCAGATCATAATTGGCTGAGCTACATACATGAGAAAAACTCCTGGCAAGGTTTTTAGCAACGTCCACGTGCTCGTCATAGATGGTATTATCGACCTGCAGGGTGGTAACAGGGAAGTATGGGCCTTTATTATTTAACATTTTTATGGTGGACCAGACTTTACTTAATGGTGTTGTACGAGTCACCGTGGACACAAAGGACTGCCAGGAGTCACGTTTGGCCCTTCTTATTATTCTCCTTGCCTCAGCCCGTGCCTGTTTGTATGCAATAAAATTTTTCTCAGTGGGCTGACTATCCAAAATCCTGTATCTCCTATTGCGTTTTCTTAATGCTTGTCGGCAATCTGGTGTCCACCAATGTGCTCTATGCTTTGCATGATCTGTAGAAGTCTTGGGAATAGCAGCCTCAGCTGCTTGTAATATGGAAGTAGTTACATTTTCGACCTTAACATCTATGGTCTCTCCAGATATATCTAAATTGGTGATCCTTGAGAAGGATCCCCAATCTGCTTTCTTATAGTTAAATTTTGGAGGTGGAGGGTCCAAAATGATGTCGTGTGTATAAGAAAGACAGATGGGTAAATGATCACTTCTCAAGGAGTCGTCGTAAGGGTCCTATGAGAAATCTTGATGTATACCAGGGGAGGCCAAAGATAAGTCAATGGCCGAAAAGTTACCAGTACGGTCATTTATAAGAGTCGCTCTACCATCGTTCAGAAGACAGAGGTTGGACCGTAGTATTAGGTCGGCTACTTGCTCCCCACGACCATCAATCCTCAAGCTACCCCATTGATAGTGATGGGCCTTAAAATCGCCCAACACTAACTTATTTCCAGGGAGATGTTCAAATAGTGAATTTAAAGCATCACTATCAATGAGGCCATGTGGATGACAATACAGAGAGCAAATAGATAGATACGTGTTATTAAATTTTACTCTGCACGCGACAGCTTCCAGCGTAGAATTTAGAATCACTTCCGTTTGTGGGTGTGATTTGTGGGTGTAAATGGCAACTCCGTGACCTTCATATCTTCTATACGAGTGATAGTGTTTGAACTGTGGAGGATCAGGGTGATCCTCCAAGCCCGTCTCCTGTAAGCAAACAACGTCTGGCCTGTTTATAGAAAGCAAAATTGCTATATTGGGTAACTTATTCCCAATAGCTCTACAATTCCACTGTAGTATAATGAAAGCAACAGTTTAAGATTTTTGTTGGGGGCCAGTGTGCTTCATCTTTTTTTGTCACCTGCCAGCAGGCGAGTGACTACCGGGGGACCTATCCCGGTGCTTGTTGATGGAAACCTCCATATTTTCATCAATAACTAGGTTCCCAGATTCCACCGAGGAAGAGCTAACCTTTCTCTCCCTCGCTGGAGTAGGAACCGGAAGGACATGAGGATGTGATTGTTTCGTGAGGGTGGTCATGTTATTCTTAGCAGGCTTGTCAGACTTCTCTTTAGGCCGTACTGATGGAGAGGCAGCAGCAGCCTGAGAATAAGTTGAAGCCTTAGGGATGTCAGTGAGAGAGTTTGAGTGGACAGGAGGTCGAGATGGAGATATACTGTGAGTGGCAGGAGGGAGAAGGACAAGGTCAGTCTGCGTCTCAACAGAGCACATCACAGGACGGGACATTACTGCCGAAGCATAGGACCTATTCGATGTGGGAGTTGCACGCAACTCCTTCACCTTTTTCCTAGCTTCTTAGAAGGAAATACCCTCAGTTGCCTTCACTGTGCAGACCTCCTTCTCCTTCCACTTGGGACAATCCCTAGAGGAAGTGGAGTGAGTACCCTTGCAGTGAAAGCAACGTACTGTCTCTGATGTGCAACTTTCCACATCATGACCCTGGCTTGCACACTTGCTGCACACTGGCTGGGAAGCCCGACAAGTCTTTGTACCATGCCCATACAGCTGGCATTTCAGGCAACGCAAAGGGTTAGGGATGTACGGCCGAACGTGAATGATTTCGTAACCAACTTTGACATCACTAGGAAGAGAAGATTTGGCAAATGTCAAGATAATAGTTGCTGTCTTCGTCCTTATGCCTTCCGAGTATTGAGTAATGAATTTTGCCTCAATTACATCTTGCTGCACCAATTCACTTACGATCTCGTCCTCACTCATCACCATGAGATCCCTGCACGTGACAACACCCTTGCAGTTCATGGAGACTGGGATTTTGGCTTCAACATCGTAACAATGGAATTTGCGCAGTTTCAACAAATCCTTTACCTGTGTCGAGTTACAGTTTTAACCAGGAGATCTCCATTAGCAAGTTTTTTAACTTGTTTAACTTCTCCTGCACAGTGGTCAATCACCTTCTTGATAAGGAAGGGATTGAGACTGGACAGGGAAGTGGAACCTAGTGCATGAATGGTGACGTATGTCGCATTGGCTACAGGGATGTCAAGTGGGGCTCGAGTCTGGCGTCCGTCAGTCTGGGGGTGGTCAGTCCGGTCATTCCTACATTCGTCAGAACCACCTCCCCCCCTGAAGGGGAGGGAGGCAGTAGGGGCGTCCGTCATAGTAACCACTCTCCTCGTGAGGGGGAAGTGGGAAGAAGTAGAAAAACAACCAAGGAACAAATCACCCGGGGAAGACACACCTAGCCTGAGATTACCCTCTCAAACCACTCTCTGGAGGACGCGCCTATGTGTAACTCACACCCCAGAGCGAATCAGTGGGGGGTACACTCCAGAGGTGAGAAAGCAAAGGCAATCTCAGTAAACAGGTACAGACACCTACTGTATGTCTAATAAAGGTAGGGAGGAATATGAACGCTAGGTAACCTAACTTTATGTAAAAAGGGCAAAAAACTATTGCCGGTGGGGCAGCCCTAGAATCTGGAGGAGAGTTCAGCACACGTCCTTCCTCTCCGCAACCATTCATCAAAAGTCCTCCGTCTCCATTCAAAATTCTCCACCTTATATACCCTCCGGCTGCATGCACGCGTCAATACACAGCTGGAGGCCAGACGAGAAGTATACAGAAAAGAGCTAGGTAAAGTTATCTTTCCCCCATACTCCAAACGTTATAAATCTCGCTGGTGAATACAAATCTTTATGTCGCCAGTTTAAGCTCCACCAAAAGTCACTGATATTAAAAACAATTTTAGTCATATCCGCGTCGAGAGAGCAAACAGAATTAACTAAGACTTTATAAATGTGTATGCACTAAACAGGCAAAAACATGATAGTAAGTGCATGTGCGTAAATGCTGGCATACACATCATCGACGCATACACACACACACACACACACACACACACAGTGACACGCATGCACCATACATACATGCACCATATACACAAAAAAAAATTATATACATTCTTACACACATTACAACTTGGATTGAGTATAACCCATATGTGTGCGAGTGAGGTTGGGGCGGAGGCTTCCCACACACAGCTCTTTTAAAGACGGTGGAGTAATATGCATTTTTGTCTCATTAAGTCTCCTACACACTCACTTCAACCTTTCTCTCTTCCCCAGTCTGTTGCATCTTAATTGTCATTACTACAATGGTCTTTGCTCTTTTGAACAATCTGCTTGCAAGTGTTAACCGATACTCCCAGTCATTAATGTATGCAAAAGGTGAATTCTGGAACTATATTCCTCAGTCTGTATTCTACCTCTGCCTATGGCCTTCAGTCTTTTAAAAGCATTGTGTCCAGGCATCTCGAAACGAACGGATCTTGAATTTGGTTTTCTCTTTTCTTTTTCTTTTTCTCGGAGGGAATAACTTTCCTTCTTCGCTGCAACATAGAAACTGAAAAAAAAAATACTACACACTACATAAAAACACGAACAGTTCTTAGTTGAAGAAATACAGTAATGATACACACACACACACACACACACACACACACACACACACACACACACACACACCATAAACTGAAGAACATTCCATTCCAGATCCAGGCGTGTGTCAGGACTCTAAATATCATAAATAATAACTGGTAGCATAGATATAATATAGAATGTTAAAATAATCTAAGCCATGACTAGGGCCTGCAAGAACATCGTTTGCAGATTCCTGCTGAGCAATGCTATATTCAGCACCTCGTGACGCTTGGCCAGAAAGCCACAATACATACACACATACACACACACAAGTTTCTAGAACATTTCGATGACAGTGTAACCCACATGATGGAAGTTCTTATATGGGGAAAGAAAGAGGAGGAGGCGTCAGATGGAATTAGAGGACTGGAGAGGAGAGACAGCGAGAAGGGGTCTAGCGAGAGAGACTGCGAGAAGTTAGCTAGCACAAATACTCTTGTGTAATACACGCACTGTTCATCTTGAGCTTTCCCTTTTAAAGACAATAAAGCTACAATCAAACCCCAGTATTCATCTTTTTCTTCCCTTGTCATCGACTACAAGTAAACTGAGGTTATTTCATCATATATTTACTCACTACTACTTACAGCTCAGCTACTACTACTATATAATCTATTACAAGACTGATACATTGTTTTGATGGCGCGAACGTACGAACCACGTCTACATTTCTACAAGCCTAAAAGCCTACAAATCAACAAGTCAACTAACCGACGATTCTACGAATCTAGATTATCAAGACTGATAAGAAAAAGGCTACCATCAACACAAGATATTACGATTCTACAAGCAACCTTCAGGAGGTGCGACGTAACCAAGGTCAACTACAAGTTCTCATCATACAGAAAGAAACTACATGTAAACGCAGTAGAAGAAACCACAAGTATCTCAGCAACTCTACATTTCCACGATCAAGTAACCACAAACAAGTATACAGTAAGAAGAACGAGAAACGACTGAGGAAAAAGAAGCAAACGAAGAGCGAGAGAAGACTAATTACCCACAACCACAACAACAACCACCTGACCCAACCCATCTCGCCAACCTACCCTTCACCTCCACCAACATCACGCTGACACAGGAGTGAAGAGTTCAAGACGACGGCAGCAAATACCAGAGCCTTCACTCACCACTCATCGTTACTCATCGTTACTCAACATTACTCATCGTTACTCAGTTACTCACCACGGCTATCAGTGTGGGAACTTGACTTGTGCTACGCATTGCTGAGGACAGCCATCTTGACAATGAACCATGAATCATGACCCTGAAGTGACCCAGAGTGACATCATTCTCGCATTTGCGTGAGTGAATATACTTTTTACTTTTTTTTTCCCCCCAGAGCTTAAACTTCGTAACATACACCACTTCATCTATATAATACGTTAGGTACATACATCCTTTTCACTTATTTGTATTAGGTCCATCAAGTATTACGATTACAGCCAGTAACAATTATTATTATATATATACTTTATATCTTACATTTATCAATATTCATTTTAGTTATTTATGCAGTTAACACACATATAAGTGTTTCATGAAAACATTTCCTAGCACAATGAGTTTTTATTTTAGTGCTTAGTGATATGACGAATATTTTCATCAACACCAAATTTATTGCCAAATAAAACAGCATCTGCAATACCTAATGCCGATTCCCACTTAGGAGAAGAAAAAGAAAAGGTAACAAACACACTCATTTCTCCACGACCTAAAGATAAGGAGACAAATACTTCCCAGATATGTGATGATGATGATACTTCGATACCATTCTCAGATATAAACAGTGACGATTTTAGCTCTGTCTTACACACCTATGAAAATATTTTCACGCGGGTACACAGGTCAGGGAATAACTACCCAACTATCCCTTACCATAATGACAAGGGACTCCAAGCGAATTTAACGAATTAAACAGATAACATGGCTAATGGAGGTAAATCTACATCCCCCCTCTCCATGTCTATGCTTATCATGAGGACAAAAATCTCCCAAAATTCTCAGGCACAGAAAAGGATTGCATTGACGTCGTGTCTCAACTGTTTGTTAGGAGACATATAACAGATGAAAATGAGAAAATAGCTATTTTTTCCTCATGGATTAACCAAGAAAGATGTCCAGTCAGTCACCTAAGATCTGATAAACTCTTACGAGCTAAGACATATGATGAATATAAAACAGAATTTCTTAAGAAATTTTCTGTAGGCATAAATTTCCTGTTGTGGTAGGTGGGGGCGCTCACCATCCACTCACTAGATGTAGTGCTGTCCTCGGGTGCCTGTCCTTTCCTCTCCTCCATCCTTCTTTCCTTCCATCCTTTCCTGTCTTTCCTTCGTTCAAACTTTTATCGTCCTTCTGCCTACGGGTGACTTTACACTCCCTCCTCTGTCTTTCCTTCATTCTTCCCTCTTCTTTTTGTCTATGGGTGACTCTACAATGAGTGACAAGCCAAATGGTTTCCTGTACACCAGAAAACCATTTACTTCGTTGGGTGGTAACCATATAACCAAATTTTGGCGATTGGTGGTTTAGTGGGTATATACGAGGCTCCAATCAGATTGAGCTGGTGAAGATTTATATCCAAAGGGTGGTTGGGGTTTATTGCTCACGTAATGCCACTCAGGGATGAGTGAGGCTGGTCACTTTCATCTTAAATATCAGGACCAACTTGCCTAGCCCCGGGCTCCTGCGCTTCTCGTGGGGCAACGTGAGATTCGATGATGGATGGATGGATAAATTTCCTGCCAGGTATAATTCCAGAATTACATAAAATAGTGGATCTCATGAGAGAAAATTAAACAATTCATGTATTAAGTGAAATAACAGCAGATGTATCAACCATTAAGAGAACACTTTTAGCTACTTCGCAGAACTCTAACTGGGTAAGAGATGATGGGAAGATGTCACCACTGCATGTCGTAGACATCCTTGGTTATGTAGCTGCCCTGTGTAAATTATCTGATAGGGTACTAAAGCTTGCTAAAACAATTCCGTACACCCCAGAAATATGTTTGTTAGATTTTATGAACGAGGTAGAGATGAATTGTAGCAAAGCAGGGAAGTGAATCACAACCCAATACAACCAAAATGAGGGTTGTAGTCACAGTGGCGGCCATGAACAATTGTACCAAAGAACAAAATCGATCGCGGCCCAAAAACAGACAAACCAAGCAAACTCAGGCGTCGAGACGTTCCCAAACACCAGGCTACAGACTGTCTCAAAAGTTTGCACGCAGTCCAAGCAGAAATCGCGCTCAGGGAAAGCCATAAAATGGAAAGTCATCTCAAGGGTCACATTCAAGAGAGAGGTCCACACGATGCTATTATTGTGCAAGTCCTGGGCACACAAAAAGTGATTGTTATATTAAGAATAAAGAGTACAAACAAAGGCAAATGGATATGACCCATAATGTAGACACCATATGTCGCCGGGCCACTGGACATCACAATGTATGACAACAGAAAAATTGTTTTTTATAATTAAACCGGAGGAATCACATGCCACGACAAAAATCGACCAACAATAAACCTAAACCTAAAATGAACGTATGTTTGATTGGAAATGAGTGTATCTTAGTATCCGCGTCATGTGAAGATCAAATTGTTTCATTATTCTTAGATACAGGCTCCTCAGTGAATTTAATAACACAAGAGGAATTACAGAGAATTTTTGGAAAAAAGAAAAAGATAACTTTCTTAGAGGAATCTGATTTAGACTTATATGTAGTAGATGGCAAGTCACCGTAAAGGGCATGATACAATTAGATATCAGTTTCACTGAGACCACAAGACCAGTATCTGCTCTTTTTCTATATAGTAGAAAATTTATCTATAAGACCCAACATATTAGTAGGTTTGAATATGACAACAGAGAATATTATTCTACTCCCACATATGAATAGAATACATTACAACAATGAATTCATAGAGGAACTATCATCTGAACTGTCACCCACTAACGGTAGAAAATTAAAAAAAAAAGAGTTGGAAATATCAAACGACTAAACCAAACCACTCAATCGAACGAGCGGACACACGCACTCACAGCACCCCTCCCAACCCCTCCATCCTCTCTACTTAGTGACAAAAATGAAAGCCAAGAAGAATTATTTCCCGCCCATCTCATCAACGATGTTATTCCACCTAACTCATATAGGAAAGTCACCATAAAGAGTAAATTGAGGAATAGTATGGTCCCTGTCGTAGAGAAATTATGTAGAGTGAAAGGACTGTCGCTGGAAAACGCATTATGTCAAGTGAACAACGGTGGGGAAACTCATGTGTTCCTCATTAATCAGATGAATGGAGAAGTAGAGATAAAAAAGGGGACTTGTCTTTGTAGTTTAGAAACATGTCCTGCCCCTGTAAGAGAAACCGTAGCAGGAACTACAAGTAAGATAAAATCTACGGACAGAGAAGGCATGAAGGAGAATTTGATTCACTCAGGACAATATAAAGAAGAAAATGATCTCTTAGATTTATTAGAGAAACATCGACAAACGGTAGCATTACCTGAAGAACAATTAGGGTTTACTAACCTCATTACACACAAGATTAACATACACCCGTATAGGTACTGGCCTATAGAGTTGCGCATTCACAACGCACCCTGGCAAATCAGTATGTTGAGGAATTGCTAAAACTAGGTATTACTGAACCATCTGTCTCCCTGTGGAATGCCCCATTACTTTTCGTGCCCAAGGGAAACGGAGAAATGCGTGCGGTAGTAGATTACCGTAAATTTAATCAGCACACAATCCCTGAATGGTTTCCCATGCCATTGTTAAGTGACGTCTTACAAAATATTGGACCAGAAAATAATGTATTTTCCATAGTCGATTTCCTCAATGGCTATTACCAAATTAGCCTTGAGCAAATATCACACTAATACACTGCTTTCTCCACGAATACAAGGCATTACCAATATAAACGAATGCCAATGGGGTTAAGGACAGCACCAGGCACGTTCCAACGATTAATGAATTACGTATTGTCTGGAATGCTGGAAAAAGAAACCTTTGTCTATCTAGACGACATTATTATTGCTACTCAAACTATAGATGAACATCTACAGAAATTTGACCAGCTCCTACAAAAGCTTGCTGATGCTGGTTTAAAAATTAACCTGTCTAAATGCAAACTGTGCTTTGAGGAAGTAAAATCCTTAGGCCACAGACTAGGTGCCCAAGGTACTCACACGTCTGAGGACAAAATACAGACAGTAAGGGATTTCCCAGAACCAACAAATATAGAAAGCAATTTGGGGGGCTAGCGGGATATTACAGCCTCATATAGCACAACGGCTATTCATCCTACTAAAAAAGGATGCTGTATACCAATAGGAAGAGAAACAAAAACTAGCATTTAATGAATTAAATGATAAACTTACAAATGCACCTTGCTTGGCCTACCCTAATTTCACAAAACCATTTATAATTTGCACAGATGCGTCCATTAAAGGACTAGGAGCCATACTTATGCAAGAAGAATCGTGGAAGATATCAGCCAATTGCATTCGCTAGCAAACAAATAAAAGGTGCAGAGAAAAATTATTGCACCACAGACCTAGAAGAACTTGCAGTGGTCTCTGCATTACAAAAGTTTCGGGATTTGGTATATGATTACGAAATTCACTTATTCACCGACCATAAACTGCTCGTAGGCATGTTCAAAGAAAAACTCCTCTCTGGGAGGAGAGCAAGATGGAAATGTACAGTTGAAAACTACAATGCACATATTCACTACATACAAACCAAAATTAATTTAGTAGCTGAGGCGCTATGTAGGAACCCGACGACATTCATGTCGCGGCATTGTATCTCAAGGGAAACATCCCTAACCATGACGAAATCTCGAAAGCAGACTTGATCCAACGTGGTCTAAAGTTATATACAAATTGGAAAGTGGTGAGGACATACAACTACAAAAGCTATATATACCACTCGAACAATTCACAATTATCAATAATGCCTTATATAGGAACAACCCAGGAAAATCAAACCATAGAAATAATAATAAAGAATTAGTAGTACCTAATGAAATGATACCTCAAGTATTAAGGATAATGCACGATAGTCCACATGCAGGACATCCTGGCAAGGATAGAACAGTTAGACAAGGCAGGCTGTTATATTACTGACCATCATTACAAAAGATATACACAATCATATAGACAGATGCGAGTCATGTGCGAGACACAAAGACTACACATTAACACCTGCACCTATAGGACAATACCCCAAACCTAATCGACTGTGGGACGTTGTCGCGGTTGACTTACTTAAGTTACCCTTATCATACAGTAACAATCAATATCTATTCGTGGCAACTGACCACTTCTCAAGATATGTGATTTTAGCCCCAGTTAAGGATAAGACAGCCAAAACAGTGGCAAGGGCAATCGTAGATAATATATGTCGATTCACAACCCCAAAGGTATTAACAAGTGATAATGGGGGTGAGTTTAATTCCGAAATCTTGCATGAAATATGTAAACTAAACAATATAAAAAAGGTATATGTCTTAGCCTATCACCCAGCATCTGGTGGGTTGGTAGAGACAAAAAAAAAAAAAAAAAAAAATGGATGTGCTACGTCACATTCTTAATGACAATTATGCAAGCTGGGATGATTGGGTTCCCTGAGTGGAAGCTTCAGTTAATGGAGCAATTAATAAATCCATAGGAAACACACCACATTTCATTATATACGGGACAGACAAACAACTACCTTACGAAATTCTAGAAAGTGAAAATTTACCAATATATAATTATGACAATTACCCGAAACTTCGTTTGGGTGAATTCCAGGACATACACAAAAGGGTGAAGAAACAATTATCGATGTCCAAGGAAGAAATGACAGTCATTCAATAAAAGGGCAAAAGAATCACCTATCGACTTAAGAGACATTGTCTTTGGTATCATTCACATTATAGACAATAAATTATCACCAACATTTTAAGGCCCATACAGTGTAATTAAGAAGACTGCAAACATGGTAGTAATTAAGTCACTGTCGAGTGGCAAAGAAAAACAAATTCATGTTGATCATTTAAAAAAGGTCCCAAGGAATTTAGCCAGCAATTATGCAACCCAGGACATAACCGAAACACCGAACAATATCGGTGACAATAAACTAGAGGAAATCATTACACACAAATATAAACTAAAATGGCATAAGAAACACACAAAAACAGGTGCAACTGTTACTACATATGCCACAATACGGCATGTACATAAGTTAGGTATCAATTTAAACTCCTTCTACAAGTGAAACAACGGGCAAAGTTATTGTTCTCCAAGCGTCCGTTATAATACGCATCATCATTATCATCGACCACAACAAGATTTTATTAATCAGTAGATTTTTTTTTTTTTCGGTAAGGTATCGATGAGGGGAATTATACCATGGATTCTCGTCTACATAGAAAGAGGTGCTCACTTAGACCCTTAACATATAGTACGGCAAGGATGCCTCATAGCTCCAACGACCTCGACATCAATCGTGAAGGATATCATGAGTACTGAAATTAGTTTGGACTTCTTATATGAATTACTTGCTTATTTGGAGAATATTGCCAAACCACTGGACTTCATGATAGGAAGGTATGTTTCAGTAGCTCATAACGTAAAAGAAGTGACAGAAATCATGAAGTTAACGAAATGGAAGATAGAAAAGGCTAAATCAATCATGCTCATCATATCCAAGATATCCCATCTCATGGAACGGAGACATTAATGGACACGAACAACATCACACGTACTCGTGAAAGGCGCAGTTTGTTCAACCTGGGTAGTGCAATTCTGGGGAACATTTTTGGACTGGCTACAGAGGAATATCTTCAAGAAATAAACAACGAATATAATAAAATAGCTCATGTACAACATATCAACAGAAGTTACTTGGCGGTCAAAGCACAGCATTAAAGACGATCGAGAAAAATCTAAGAAAGGCAGAAAGTATAACTCACCAGAGTGTGGACAAAATAAATTCCATGGAAGGAAACATGACACTTTTCCAACACTTCTCAGTAATCATGGAACATACCGACATAATAAGACTCCATTTAGATAACACTAGAGTTCGTTACAGGGCACTCACGCAAGGCATTGCAAATGCTGGTAATGGCAAGATCACAATTAACCTACTTCCAGTTCACGATCTACGTCAGATAATCAGTCAAGGCATACATAAACATGGTTTGAAACCTTTGTTCCGGGGTAGGGATCTCATGTTATATTATCAATATTTAGAAGCAACTCTAACACCAACATCAGCAATAGTTCATGTACGATTCATAACTGACGATCTGTTCAGTCTATCAGATACACCCCTTCCCTTCTAAGAATAATGACACTGGTCATCATCAACATCAACACAGACACCGAACTCATTGTGGTCTCCAAGGTACAGGACACTGTCACTTTTGTTAGTGAATCAACGATTGAACGAAAGTGCCGTAGGTCCTTACATGCTGTTCGCCTTTGTCACGTTTCAGCCTACTGGAACAGTCCCTTGTGAAATGGCTATCATAAGAAATCATGACATTCATCATCATATCACCTTCACATTTGCTCCAGATAAACCTACACATCATCAAAGCATCGGACGATCACAGTTTTTCTACATCACTCATAACACATCAGTATTCATAATCTGTTCAGATATACCACCATCTCATACTTTAGCATCAGGATTATACATAGAACCTGACTACACCATCCATGTCCATTTTAGCTACCAGCAATCACTATGCCATCTTCAATCACACCCACAAATGTTTCCACCCACTACCTAAGATGGATTTAAACATGAGCTCAAGTATTCAGTTGACTTCATATAAGTCTGATACTATGCACCTAATCAATGAAACAAGGAAGCCCTGGGAAGAATTGAGTATGATGTTCAACCCATATTATGTGTATAGCCCAGCACCAATTGTCTTTATAATCGTCACCATTGTATTTGCCATAGTGCTGTTGGCAATGCACAGAATGCAAGCAAGAATTGCAACCTTGGAGTCAGTATTTACGGGAGGATGAGTGAATATTCAAGTGAGACCTCCTGAGTGACGTATGTATATGTAAATAGTGTAAATCACACACACACACACACACACATATATATATATATATATATATATATATATATATATATATATATATATATATATATATATATAGATAGATAGATAGATAGATAGATAGATAGATATAGATATATATAGATATAGATATAAAATAAATTTTATGAGATGAAAATTACGGGGTATCATATATATAATATTAATCTAATCATGAATTATTGTTCACCAAAATACATACAACCAGTTCATATAACAATATTATTATATCTCATATGTATATGTGTCACAGATAAAAATCACAATACAAATATATTAATGACTCCTACTATAATCCACGGCATGGAACTGCCATTAGTATGTCTCTTGTACATACACATCTGTGCCACTATATTACTACAATATGTTATTCTGTATTCAGCTTTACTACAGTTATACATACAATGTATTACTACAATATGATATGTATTTACTCATTACAATGTATTACTACAATATGTTATGTATTCACCCAATACAGTGTATTACTATAACATGTTCCTACAATATTATTGTGATTATACAGTATTATCATATTATATCTCTACAATATTAAAATGAAACTATGTACTAATATATTAGCATTAGTTGCTACATGCTGTCGTAGGTCGCCAGCAGGGCGTGACTGAGCGATGTCAGGACTCTAAATATAAAAAATAATAATTGGTAGCATAAGTGTAATCTAGAAGGTTAAATCAAAGTCATGACTAGGGCCTGCAGGAACGTCGTTCGCAAATTCCCGCTGAGGAATGCTATATTCAGCACCTCATGATGCTTGGCCAGAAAGCCGCAATACATACACACACACACATTTCGACGACAGTGTAGCGCACGTGATGGAAGTTCTTATATATGGAAAGAAAGATGAGGAGACTTCAGAAGTAATTAGGAGACTAGAGAGGAGAGACAGCGAGAAGGGGTCTAATGCGAGAGGCTGCGAGACGTTAGCTAGCACAAACGCTCTCGTGTAAGACACGCAGTGTTCATCTTGAGCTTTCTCTTTTGAAGTCAATAAAACTACAATCAAACCCCAGTATTCATCTTTATCTTTTACTGTCATCGACTACAAGTGAACTGAGGTAATTTCCTCACATATTTACTCACTGTTACCTACAGCTCGGCTACGATTACTATATAATCTATTACAAGACTGATATATTATTTTGGTGGCAGTGGTGGGGTCAAAATAAATGAATGAAGTGAAATGAATTTTCTACATTCAGCTTTCAGCTCTCCGCTTCACTCATCCACTAGTCACTTGAAGTCAAAGATATTCATTCATTTCCAGCATTTTTATTTCTCCTTAGCTTACAGCCTTCCGTCTCCCATTAACCTATTTCATTTCATTTTACATTTATTTCCATTAATTCCAAATGGTTTCATGTAAATTTTTTAAGCACTTCATCCACCACCTGTTCTAATTTTTTCATTCGCATATTCACAATGTTTTTTCTTGCACACATATTTCTGCTTAAATCATGTAATTCCCCTCGTATCCAGTTATGTATTTCTATGTTTCCTACTTTCTTTTTGTCATTTTTACTCCACTTTACTCTTTTCTTTTCTTTTTTTTTTAACTCCATCCATATTTGATTAATCTCTTACGTTTCAGAGTTCATTTACTTCCTGAGCTGTGTAATCAGTTCCATTTCTCACTTTTATTTCCTTCATCTAATTCGTAGGCTAGTTGATTTATTTTTCATTCATCTCTATCAGTTTCTTATTTTGTTATATAATTTATATATTTTGGATATTGTGGAATGAAGTGGACAGAGTGGAATGAATTGTTGGTTGAAAATATCTTAAAATGCTTCAATGAGTATGTACTAAACCAACAGAAAGGAGAAAGGTTGTAGCTGTTCCATGTACGAGAATAAGAGTGATGCAAGTGAATGAAAAATCTATCATGGTATAAGGCAGTAGAGCGTCGTAGGAAAGGTACAGACGTGGCCATAAATAATCATCTATCATCCTGTACCCTGTACCTCAGACAGGTTCCTTTATGCGCGGCAAGTCACGCTGGAATAAGAGGGGCTGAGGGGGAGGGGCCAGAGAGAGAGGGGAAGGTGGGTGGGGGGACGAGGGATGGTGCTGGAATGGAGTGAGGCAGCAGAGGGAGGGTAGGTAGGGGAGGGAGAATGAAATCTGAAGTTGTGGTCATATAATTTGTCTATTTTCTTTCATTCAAGGAGCCATATAAAGGAGTTAGCTTATTATTCGGTAGATAAAGCTGCATTACACATTGTATAGCGGAGTCAGATAACAAGCTTTAGACAGGAGGTGATATCAAGAACTGGCTCGTGAGAGAAATATACTAATGTGACTTATCAAACATTAGTGCGGAGCCAGATATTTGGGTTTATCTGTGTATTTTGACATCAGATGGAGAATGGAATCTGGATGGCTTTGACTTTCGTCATGTTTGTGTAAGAAATGTCCTCTAGCGTTACATATAATTAATTTTTGGAACTAAATATTATATGCAACATCTGCTGTGTCCACAGTAAATAAGATCACCCTTGCGGTATACATTCCATCTATACAGTCACGACCATGTCAGTTCAATAACTATTTAATGACATCTATATGAAAAGGCTATTTAAAATAACTGTGCAGAAAAGTTAAATAAATGTGATGTCTTTGCACATGGGTGGATATGATAACGGTACCTCTCACAATCTGTTAGAGGGAAAATGAAACAAAATCCTACCCAAACTCCCAAAATATATCTATGTCAGTGTCTACCGACATTGGTCAAGCCAAAGCCTTAGTATGTAGTCCAGTGGCCTCATGCCTTTAAAACCTCATGCAGGCTTCGTGGCACCTGGGAAACAAAGTTGTTGATGGTCTGGGGGTTTCGTCTAAACAGCTCCTTTCGCATCATTTACTCTCACCCTCATTCATTACACTGTTCTTCATCATATTTATGTTACTTGTCTTCCCGCTCTTCGTTTTGTGTAGTATGCACTTTTTACACCCAAGCTCACAAAGCCAGAGAGGGTGTTACGTACTAAGCAGCTTGTGTGTGTGTGTGTGTGTGTGTGTGTGTGTGTGTGTGTGTGTGTGTGTGTGTGTGTGTGTGTGTGTGTGTTCTTACCTAATTGTTCTTACCTAATTGTATCTTTACAGGAATGAGTCAAGCTCGTATTGTCCCGTGTCTTAAACCATATTTATCATACATATCCTTAAATTTGTGATTTGTTTTGGCACACACTATTTCATTCGGTAGTGCATTCCATTGATCAATTGCTCTGTTTGGGAAACTGAATTTCCTTACGTCTTTATCACCTCTCTTCTTATGCAGTTTTTTGCAGTGTCCTCTTGCTGATGCTTCTCCGTATGTTAAGTAATCATTTATGTCTATTTTCTCCTTCCCTGATATGCACTTATATAGCATTATCATGTCACCTCTTTTCCTTCTCTCCTGTAGTGTTGGTAGATTCAGTTTATTTAGTCTTTCTTCGTAGCTTAGGTCCCTTAAGCTTGGTATCCATCTTGTAGCGGCCCTTTGAACTTTTTCAATTTTGTCTATATGCTTTTTGAGATGAGGACTCCAGACTACTGATGCATATTCCAGGGTTGGTCTAATGAATGATGTTATTATCCTTCTTAGCATGTCTTCATTTATGTATGTGAATGCTATTCTCATATTTGCAAGCAGTGTATACATGTTCCGTACCTTCTCGCTGATGTGGTCAGCCGGAGATAGTCTGTTATTGATAATCACACCTAGGTCTTTCTCTCTTTCTGATGTGTATAGGGTTTTATTTCCTAACTTATAATCCCAATCAGGTCTTTTTCCACTTTTACCAAACTTGTGTGTGTGTGTGTGTGTGTGTGTGTGTGTGTGTGTGTTTGCTGACAATATAACTAAAAATGCTTTCTTCCGATTTTAACCAAAATTGATGGAACCGTTCATGGTTAGCCAAGGAGTAAACATTTGTTGAAAGGAAAGTTTCAAACTTCAGAGTCACAAGACATGATCAAGTTAAACATTTTTTTTTTTAATCAGAATTGGACCAAACTTTCAGCTGGAGTTGAAAACAAAGTAAGAGTAACAGGATTCAATTACTGGAAAAGTCAGAAAAGGATAAGGTCACAGGGAAGGTCAAAAGCTAAGACATTCAAAAACTTTTTATCTGATCTGAACCAGCTTGGTGTGAAGGTTAAGTGTTAGGCAAGAACGAGGGATTCAGTGTTAGAAAAAACAACCAAAGGTCGAGAACAACGTCAGAGTTCAACCCACGTGTCTGTGTGTGAACAAAATAACGTTTTTTTTTTTTTTTTTTCAGAATTTATTCAATCATATTGGATGGGTTGAGGATCGCCCAAGGGGTTAACCTATGGCTTTTGAGAAAAATAAGTCAAGAGTCAGAGTCTTATGGCAAGGTCAACTTAAACTGTTTTTATCCGCCATATACTAAATATTGTGGAACAATTCATGTTAAAACAGGGATACTAGATTCGATTTTGAGAGCAACCAGTCAATGGTCAAGCTCATAGGAAACGATCAAAATTCAGTGTCAGTAGGTAAAGTCAGCTCAAAGAGCTCTAAGTTATTTGAAATAAACATAATGGAAATGTTAATGGTTAGTCAAGAATAAAGTAATTCAATTTCGAGAGTAATTTTGGAAGGTGAAGATCATAAGAAAAACCTTTGACTAGTGCTGCACTCCTTGAGTGTTTCGTGTTGTTATTTTCATTCTTTCCTACTTCCTCTGCAGTTTTCACTTACTTATCATATCTATCTCTTCCCATTAACTTTGTTTCATTTACTCTTGTGTAATAATTCTCTCTCTCTCTCTCTCTCTCTCTCTCTCTCTCTCTCTCTCTCCTTCTCGATAACGTACCACAAACAAGAGCATACTGTACATTCATAACAAACTGCCCTCCCTCCCTTAATATAAAGGCCCCATCCCATTCCCCTATGCGTTCCTCCCCTTTCTCTCCCTCCTCTCTGAACTGAGTCACACAAATAGTATTGCTTCCTGCAGGTCAGGCTTCATATGCAGTATTTTTTTTTTTTTTATGGTGACAATTGTGATACCATCAGCCTTTTCCCACTAACTTATATCCCTATGTTACATAATTGATAGGTGGAACAACAACACAATCTCTTAAGAGGTGGAAAAATACTGTCAAATTTCTTCATCATAATCATCGCTATCATCGTCATTTTGATTGCCTTCATAATCACCATCATCATTAGTAAATCTTACTGTCATAAACAGAATGGTAGAATCTGCAAACAGGAACACAGAACAAAACTAGAGGAAACTGTAATCAGAGTTCCTAACGCTAATGACTACATATTTATTTACTTCTCAGTATAGTCACGCTTTTCTGCCTAATCATGATTATGAATTGCTGACCGGGACTATAGACAGTCTGTTGTGATGCGCATATATCCGTATTATATTATCCTAATCAATCTGGTCACTACGAATGGTCTGCCTTAAGCTGAAAAAAAGTTGTCTGGCGATAGAAAGGAGAGAGAGCGAGAGAGAGAGAGAGAGAGAGAGAGAGAGAGGATGACTCTGGAGATAGAAATGAGAGAGAGAGAGAGAGAGAGAGAGAGAGAGAGAGAGAGAGAGAGAGAGAGAGAGAGAGAGAGAGAGAGAATGACTGCGTGAAATTTATTGTCCATTTACTTGTACGAAGGATTTGTTTTTATTCTCTCATTTCTTTCCATACAGGCCCAGCACTCGATGACACACTGAAGGCCAGTATATAAGACAAAGGCAGGAGTAAATAAGGCGGTACCAATCACAGGAAGAACGAAAAATAAACATAATTCTGAAATTCTAGGATAAAAAAAATATATATATAGCTGAAGATTTCTGACATTTCCAATGGAACGCAAGATGGTTTCCACACAGACACAGTACTGTAAATTGACATGTATATTTATAAGCTGCCCTGATGATAATGAGCTTACAATTATACGGAACCTGAAAACGAAAACTATTTGTGTACTAACACATACAGAGAATACATACAGCAGTCATGCTCCTCCTACCCGCTAGTTCGGTCAGTGCACGTCAGTCTTTCTTATATGACGTCTCCAGAAATATCTGTATATCACACTTACCATCACATGCCTAAACCAGACAATATCTGATCAGGTTTCGCCTACCTGTATCCCTATTGCCCTCAAGACCATCTTCCCTTCACTGGCCCTAACCACGGAAGTCAAGCTGGCTTTTTCCTACATGCTTTTTAGTCGTAAGGAAGGCTATTTGAAATTAACTCGTCCGTCTTTGCTTGCTATTCTGTGTAGCGTACGTCTTGATGTGTGTGTGTGTGTGTGTGTGTGTGTGTGTGTGTGAGAGAGAGAGAGAGAGAGAGAGAGAGAGAGAGAGAGAGAGAGAGAGAGAGAGAGAGAGAGAGAGAGAGAGTTATAAAAGATGAGATAGTATGAATATGACTTAAAATTGTTGGTTGCTGAAGATGTACTGAAGTGCTTACGACAATGCGTTACACTAAAATAAAGAAAGCAAGAAGCGGTGCCAAGACACAGCAAACCCGTCCCCGGCAGTCATTTTAGTGCTGACGTATATACACAACAGGATATCTAGTCAAAGATGTCACATATAAAATTTTGAGTAAATCGGATGAAAATTGACGATTTTATGCCCTTTTGAAATTTTAGGCCTAAATCCACCTGACACTGACCCCCCCCTGCCGCTAACTGGGGGCAATCCCCCTGATGTAATGGAGCATGTTATAGGATGCAGATTTGAAAGATGCAACTTTAAGTTTTGGTGCCATGTCGATATAACGAATTTGAAAGGAGTCATGGAAACAAAAAGAAAAAACGATTTTTCAAAATGTTTGGTCTAAAATTTAATCAGGATATTAGGTCACAGCCTGTCTTCCCTGTAACTTTAGTCAAAATCTCAACAGATTTTCTCAATTAAACATACAAACATACAAAGAGACAAACCTAGTGAAAACAATACCCGTCTCCAAGACCCTCCGGAGTGGGGACGGTTAAAAACCCTGATCAGAAAACAAATCTATATATATAAAGCTGCAATGAATGAACAAATCTCAGAAACCAGTGGATATAGACCAGAATTTATTTTTATACACTTCTGGAATAACGGGGAGTGTTTTCAGCCATAAATCATTGAAATCTGTAAAGTTTGAAAATTTAGTACATTTTTGCTACAGCATCGATTTTTGCTACAATCAGACTGCATTCAGTATTATTAATGTGAAATAAAACGCAAAACCAGTTTGATCAGATAGGTAATTGCAGGATATCTGATGAGTTTTACTACCAGATCTTTGACAACCGACCCTGATTTCCCGCACTTTCTCACAGCAGCATTTGGCACTGATTCAGTAAGCACTGTCAAGAAAATTGAAAATTATTATTCTGGAAGGAGGGACCATAAATGTAGTCTGTCTGTCAGGAAACTATTAAATAGAGTAATAAAGTCTTGGTAGATCAGGTACTCAATGTCGACTGCTCCACTGTCAAGGTGGAAAGTGCACTTGCGTATCTGTGACACCAATCACGTCCAGATGGGAACCTTAAAATTTCCATTAAGACAGTGTCTCTTTGGAGGGGAACTTAATTGCTCACCGCAAGAGGCGTATGGCCCCGAAGGCGCCCGGGGGCCAAAGGCCCTTATATGGAAATGCCCAGCTTTGCTGGGTGGGTCGGCTGGTATATATATATATATATATATATATATATATATGTGTGTGTGTGTGTGTGTGTGTGTGTGTGTGTGTGTGTGTGTATACGGTTGAATCTCCCAGATTGAGGCTTTGTGGGAATGTGAGCACGTCTCGATTTGAGAATTCCGCGAGTTAGAAGTTACTAATTGTATGGGAAAACCTACTTATGGGTCTGTCATCTTGGAAAAGTTGCCTCCCTTACCTACAAACCTACATCAAACTGGTCATCGGCAAACACTAACAACCTGGAAAAGAAATTAATAAAGTATTATTAATGGGAATGAACAATACTGTAAAACTCTTACCTGACACTGACTGACGACACTGCTTGAATGGACGGGGGAGGGGTTCAAAGGCTTAACCCTCTTCAGGTACACCTGGGTCTGATGGACCCCGACAATTTTTTCGATGGTATAATTCAGTAACTTATAGATGCCTGAGATTCCTGTCCTTCTCAATAGCTTCCTAACTTTTTGTGCCCATGCAGGGTGTAGGGGGGGTCACTTTCGTGTCTCTCTATGTTTTTGCAATATACTACTTAGGACTGCATGTCGGGTCTGTGAGACGCAGGTGTACCTGAGGAGAGGGGAGAATTTTTCACTATGAGTTTCCAAGTTTATTTTATGTTGTGTGGGATCCACTATGCCCATATTGAAGGTCCTCCATCCCTCAAGGTGTGACACAAGTGCTAGGTTCATAGTGTTCTTTGTTTTCGTGTATGGTGACTGAAAAAAAAAAAAAAAATCTTAGTTTGGCATTATTTTCATATTACAAAAAAATACATGGAGTTCTGTGAATTAAAACTTATTCACATAGTTTTGTAACCGATAAGACCTAATACATTGTAGGATAATCAGGAATTCATTATATAATACATGTGTGACACAACGGCTTTTTTTAAAGCTGGGTCTGACAGACCAAGGTGTACCTAAGCTGGAAGCAATACTGTGGGTCTACCTGTGGGGGGTTAAGGAGCAGTACGGCCTATCAGGACAAGGGAAATGGGCTGCTGTCTCAAGCTGCCTCCTCAGTGCCGCTTTCTCCTCATCAACCTCCCTCAGAAACCGCTCAAAATTCAGTGTGGAGACAACGGAAATGGTATCGTAGTCACCCTTCCCTGCTTCCGTGTCCGTCACGAATTCGCGACATTGTATTATTTTGTGATTTCACGACATTATATGATTATGGGAACTCACGAACATAAGTGAAAATCCATTGCTTTGCTCAGTTCTAACCGCTGGTTTACGCTCCAATTGGAACAGAGTTTCATAACATTTAACTGTATTTCACGAGTGATTGACCATATGCATGATAATAATGCTTTACTGAGTGAATATATTATGAATATACATCGTTCACCCCGCCTCTCTAAGCGCTGAGAGAAAACTCCGACCCCTTCCCAAGTAGCTATAGAGCATCCTTGAGAAACATAACCAGTGTGAGAGGGACACCCACAAGGGATAGTTGTGTGCAAGGACGTGCAAGGATTCCCGGTGATTACACCTTCGTGTCTCTCGATCTGTGGGCCCCATGTTTTGACACCATGCCTATCCACTCATCGTAGTTAATAGCTGGTGCTGAACAGCTCAGAGGGAGGTGGATGTAGCGACGGAGGAGCAGACAATAGGATCGTTCAAGATTACCCGTCGTCTGCAGTGTCTTAGGGGTGACCCTCATGGTCCCCTGACTCCACATCTCAATTAACAGTATCTGTTTTCAGTTTTCTAGGCTTAAAAGTATTATGTAAGGTAGCTTGACTGTGCGTGAGTGAATTTACTTCTTTGAGATTCAGGATTTATTTGCTTAACCTGTAACATGAGAATTTATTTTGCTGTAATTAATAAATTTCAGTTCTCTTTGAGCTCAATTACATGTAATAATAATTGTGTTTGATTTCTCCATGTTGTTCTCAATTTATTGTTCGAGTTTCCATAAACCTTCCTTGATATTAAAGAACAGTTACCAACTCAGAGACGTCCAAAATATCCAGAGTTTTCTTAGACTACATAACACTCTAACTTATTTAGCATACTAACTGAGATAAAATTACATAAATTACACTTTATTTACTTGTTCGAGTTTCCACAAACCTTCCTTGATATTAAAGCACAGTTACCAATTCAGAGACATCCAAAATATCCAGTTTTCTTATATTGCATTACACTATAAATTATTTAGCATACAAACTAAGTTAAAATTACATAATTTAACAATCACATATATAAAACATAATAGAGAAAAAGAGAATAAATATTAATGTTCAACTTACAAAATACCTCCACTCACAGATAGCAGGCTAACTGGCAGCTCTCGTTCGTTCGTTGAAAGATTCCCTGCACATATATATAGTGCAGGCCGGGCCATACATTAGCCCGGTCAGTGGGATATGGGCTGGTTAAATAACAGTAAGTGGGGAGGACAGGACCTGGGGATTGCCCAGCACACACGTCCTGTCTCCTGACTGGCTTTGTGGTGTGTGTTAGGCAGCTCTGACATGTAACTGAAAAAAAATACTAGAAGTACTGAGAACCTTTCAGTACTACCTAACTAGCAAATCCTGCTTCTCAACATTACTGATTGTCATGGAGTAAGGACGCTCTCGGAGGTCAATAGTACTACTAATTCAGCATCCATGAGTAATTATCTCTTGCTGTGTACTATTTGAAGAGACTAAATTTCTCTTCTTTGGAGAATTGGTGATGTAAGTCGGAATAAAGTAAAACTTGATAAGCTAATTCCATAAGTCGATAACCCTAGTGTCAGTGGCGACTTTCCTTTTCCTCCCATTTGTAGTGGAGATGTATTCAGCATTTTTTTTTTTTTTCTCCCAGTGATAAATGGTGGCGATTTATACTGAATTTTACTTCCCCTGTGACAAGGTTATCGTAAGAGTGGTTGATTCGTTGAAATTAATTCTTTCCCAAACAGGCATAGTCTTTCCATATTTTCTGTTGAAACCTTCACAGAGTACTTGTTCTTATTCCTGGATTTCCACATCTACTGGGCATTTTTATTAACCTACCTCTGAAAGCTATAAATGAGGATTTAGAATGCGTGATACACTGATGTGTCCAGTCGGAGCGGTGGTTGGTAAAGAACGCGGCAGATGGAAAGATTCAATGGTAAACATTACCACCAGTGACCTGCCCGCTTCCTTAAATACCTCCAATAGGTATATTTTGTTTTTTTCCTCTCACTTCTTGCAGTCATAATTCAACAGTTAACTATGTGTTGCATTTGTACCAGAATTACGTAACTTGAGATCATGAGTTTGTTATAGGTGGAATCACTGCACCCTTTTGGTAAAGACTACCTCATTAAATCTGTAATGGTGGGCAACTTTGGCTTTCTTCTCGCCACCATCAATCATCTTTCTTATATCTAACACTTTTGGGTGTAAGCTAATATTGGCTTCTTTTCCTTTCCCTTCCTTAATGAAGTTACAGGCTTTGGAGGGTTATGGTTGGCCATGGTAACATTTTGCAGGTGGAGGAAGCATGAGAGAAAAAAATTGTCCTCTAGTTAACCACAGAGTACCTATATACTGAGAGTAGCGACAACTCCCCGATAGGACGCCATTTTCCTGCCAAATGCGCGGCGCGCACCGACTCCCTGCCCGGCGACCTGCTGTCCTCTCTCTCTCCAGCTGGTGATAGTTGCTATAAATACTGACGAAAGCATAATATAAGAGAAGATGATGAATGAGAAGTAGGATGCTTACAATCAATGTTTATATGGGAATATTTAACAAATACTATATTACAGCAGTAACCTGTTGAGGGACAGGACTTGATTACATTCTGTACAAGTTTCCTCATGGCTACACTTTTACTGAGTTCTGCATTTTTCTTGTTTCTTTTTTCTTCTTCATTAGTCTTTTTGCAGTAGAAATGCAAGCGAGCATTGATCAACTTGCTTAGAAGTTTGTTTTTGAGGTTGTGACTGGTAGGAATATCATAATTTTTGGTTAGGTTTACTGCTTCATTCATCAGGGTTTTCTTAATGTTATCCTTTCTTGTCAAATCACACTGACCTTTTCTGAACATCAGCTCGTCTTTATGCAGCATCTCATATACTTTATAAGTCCTCCTTTTTTGTATTCCTTGAGTAAAGTGAGGTCTGCTGCTTTATGAGCTGTCTGATGGGGTGATGACATTACATCTCCCAGGCACTGGTCACAGGTGGTCCCCGTGTTTTTTACACTGTGAACACAATAACCTATAAAGTTGTACAATCACTCTCTGTCACTGACAAGTCCTGCTTACCTTCATCTGTGAAGGTTATTATGCTGACCAGACTCACGTGAAAAAGTGTTACAGCTTCTAAGTAACCAATTATAACATTAGAAGTAAACTAGAGTACCTATACAGTATAGGTACTCTCAGGTAAACTGTATGTTGTACTGGACCCCTTAGAAACTTGTAACATTCATAGATGGTTGACTGAAGAGTCACGAAGGTACACGTCCACATAATATACAGTACATAAAATGCACGTAGTACACGAATATGGTAGCACACGAAAAAAAAAAAACACGATGCGTGTTCCATGTATTGTCACAACACACGAAATAAGAGTACATGTAGAATACACATCAAAAGATTCTGTACGGATAATGCACGTAAGATTTTGCGTAAAAACACGAGACATGTGATACTAAACACACGAAAGGTAAACGTCATACACATATGAACAGTAGCATACGATAATATAAAAGTAAGATAGTATAATGGTAGGCTACCTTGGTATGAGGAGCGCACTATTATTTTGTGAATAATAATTTTTTTCCATGTAGGCATAACATACAAGGAACACAATGCACTCATATGAACAGGAAGTATGCAAGATATTTATAAACATAGGCAAGATATGCATAAACAACCATAAACAACTATCAACATAGTATGAAAAAAACGTGAATTTATGAGTCATCACTTCTTACGCAGATTCATTCTCAATGATTAACCCGTCCTGATACTCTTACCTACTTTAGTGGTTCCCTCTTACACCGACAGTTCATTTATTTCAACGGCAGAGAGGAACAAACTCCCAGCAAATTACAGGAAAACATTCATTAAGCATACCATACCTCACATAAGACTGATTTAGAAGTTGGTTCCCACCCCAGACGATTGACTTTATTCCTCCATAATTTCCTTCTTTCTGGATCAGATGGAAATGTGAACATTTTAAAGCCTTTCTCCGGTCGATTGGCACACCCATAGGCAGAACAGCCCGGCATCATGCCCACTCTCAGCAACAAAAAAACTTGGACTAACGCTTACGGAATGCCTGCGCCTGAGTCTTAGTCAGGCGGCACGCGAATTTGGCAGGAAAATGGCGGCCATCAGCTGAGCGTCCGGTACCCCCTATGTTGCTACTCTCCCGGTATACAGGTACTCTAGTTAACCACACTGGAACCACATGCTAACAGCAGCGAGGAGACAATGCATTGAGCTGGACCTCATTGTGCCAAGCATGTTTCTTGATCACGTGAGCAATTCTTACCAGGAAACCTCCAAAGCAGGGATAAAGAAATAGGAGCAGAAAGCCAGAGAATAAGCAGAAATGGCTGGGATATCATTAGGCAGTGGAACCTGTAGGTTTGTTGATCTGAATGTTGTGATGGATTGTTTTCAACTAATCTCCAAGTATGAATGGTTTAGGCGAGTAAACAACTGGGTATGGTAGGCAATGGTGTATGTGGGATGAAACAGAAATGTGGTGGGTGGTGGGCAGAGATCATGAGAATATAATTTGTGAAATTGGGTGGTGTAAGATGAACCCTGGGACAGCAATGGTCCTTCTGGAAGGACTGTGCAGGTGGCTATGGCAGTCCTTTGAGAAGACCGTTGAGAAGATTGTATATTGTGTGCTTAATTATTCCCTCCCAACTCTTGAGTATGCTAGATTAGTGGGTCACTTAGGTTCCCCCTAGCCTGCCTGAATGTCGTCATCACTCTGTCACCCACTGACCACCATGGAGTAATGACACTGTCCTGTTTCTCCCATCTGTTCTCCCTCTAACCTAGGAGGAGGCATGCCCAGCCACCCCAATGGCACCACCTACCACCAGGTACACACCTGACACTGCCTCCATAGGAGATGAGGTGGATGTGTTAAGGGAAAAGGTTAGGAATGGAACCTATGTGACTGTGTGTGCCAAGTGCAAGGTCGGCCTTTGTATGAGAGTATGCTTCTGTGCCTACTACAGCTCTAAACACTTCTAAGTGTCAGAAGAGATTGTAAATATGTGCAAAAATTTTGGTTTAGTATGTAAGATACCATAAACATACTGCAATAGTGAATAAGGAGACAAAGGTGAATGACAGTGCAGTGCACTACATACAAGCAAATGAGAAAGCAACGCTCTGTGAGTGCGTCTGAGTATACCACGCCTCCAAACAACTTGGTAAATATTGTCTTTTTAAGTAAATGCACAATTCTAGAATGCACAAAAGTAAATAGTGAGTATGGAGACAATGGTGAGTGATATTGCTGTTACTTTTTTTTTTTTACAGAAGTGGCAATTGTGCATAATTATGCTACTTTAGTACCTCGTAAGTGACTTTGTAGTAGTGACAACAATATGTGATATACTTGTATTTAGTGAGAAAATGCAACAATTAGATGGAAAATGTGCTGTCACTTCAGTTTCTAATACTCTCAGGGTGCATGCTTACTGCTAAGAGTAGCACTTGTGATATAACTTTTGTAGGTTACGTCCATACCACAGTACAATGCAACAAGTGTCCTTATAATTGAACATTAA
Source organism: Coenobita brevimanus (assembly GCF_032717465.1). Taxonomy (NCBI): domain Eukaryota; kingdom Metazoa; phylum Arthropoda; class Malacostraca; order Decapoda; family Coenobitidae; genus Coenobita; species Coenobita brevimanus. Next base: position 13,706,320 of record NC_136956.1, read on the forward strand.
GGTATAACCTGTTTTGTAGTGAAAATCACGGAAACCCTCCGAAACTTCTTCCTATACATGGCGTGGCTACCACTAACAACAATGCAAGAATGCCTCATGCCCTGCTAGGCAACCTGCATTCAGCTAACTCTTCTCTGGCCATAAATCACCTACGGACTTCCAGTTTGATTTAGAGGATAGTGGGGAAGTTTAAGTTTGTGTGGCTAGAATTTAGACACATCAGGTTACACACAGTGAACGTCGGGGGCAGGGTTGGGAGAGGCAGACCGAGAAAAATCTTGGAGGTCATAGAGAGTGACCTCAGGGATAAGGGACTAAAAAGGGAGGCTGCCAGAGATCGAGCTGCGTGGGTAGCCGCCATTAGGTAACCAGGGCCGACGCATGTAAGAATGTTGGAGCCTTTATAAACGATGCGTAGAATTTGGTTAAGAATAAGTGGATCAAAACAGCTTGTGAAAGCACCGCGTTTTTCTTGTATCTGCTGCACCAATAATGTGAGTTAAAAAAGACACACCACTGAGGCCGAAGGTTTAATGGTTTGAGTACATTGAAAGTTTATTTCCAAGATTCCTCCTTCAACAACAACAACAAAAAGATATGCTCGTGTTGCCCTCATTAGCCTGGCGTCTTGCGGCACAGGAAAAATATATATTTGGTATCGTGTTGCTAAAGAGGTGTTCAAAAGAAGAGTGGTCAACTACTTGCTTATCGTAATGTTAAAAAAAAAAATGGATCAGCATTATAATTTTGAAATTTAGATTTAAATGGACATTATTCAGATGATTTTTGGAATTATTATTCAGTTGAAGTTAGATTGTACTCGTAAATGAAATCATGATTATGTTTATATTTCAAATATATTTTAATACAATTATGACTGTTTTGCAAATGTGAATGGAGCTGATTACAACTATGATTGCATAAAAATCTGTAATCGCTTATGATCGATTTCAGAGTACAATTATCCAGTGTTTGGAGATTATGAAACAGTTGGAGAAGAAAAATGCTAGGAACTGCTGAAGATGGCAGGATAAGACTATCCGTGAATAGGTTGGGCTGATATACTGTAGAATATACTAACAATAATTATGTTAAAGTGAATGAGGGGAGAAGTTTTAGTCCATCAGTGCACAATCACAGGGCGATGGTGATGATTGTCACGGGGTTTTTAAAATAAATGCAAAATTATTTAAATGATAATTCCCAATGATACTGAAGAGCAGGGACAATGAATTGTCTTGCTAAATCAAGCAATGATTACTTTATACCGGTCCGCTTGTGAGACTCTCTCAGAACGAGAATTTATAAACTTTATCAACAGTACACAGCAGAGACTAATTACTCAATTGCTGTTTATTAGTACTGTTAGCCTCTGGAGAAAGTTACTTCACCCCTGACAATAAATAACTAATACTATTAATAATATCAGGTTCTTGCTGATGCGTAACTCCTAGAAGGCACAACGGATTTTAAGCTTAATACAAGACTGGCCTAAGTACCAGTTATGAATGGCAAAGCGTTTATGCAAGCTAGGAGCTATAAGGGAAATAAGCTTAATTGTGGAGAAATGAAACCCGAGTTTACATTACATTAAGCTCAAAGAAAAAGAACTGTTAAAATTATTAATTACAAAGAAATAAATTTAACGTTACATTTCAAATGAATCCGAATAAAGAGATCGCACTCACTCACTCACTCAATAGCTAAATTCTTACGCCTAGAAAAAAACAACATGCGGCGCAGCCAGCCAGCATGTGAGGAAACAGTACACTTAACTAAACTCTTAAACCTAGGAAAATACGAAAAGGAAATACTGGTCAATGAGTGTAGTGTATCACCGAAGAAGGGTGGGAGCCTGGAGAACTGTAGTCTAGTGGAGTCTGGGTGCTAGCTGACCTCTCACTCTCTCACTGCTGGAGCACAGAACCTCACTCCGTCACAACAGACACTTTACTGAATTCAAATACAGGCCAGCCCAGAGAAGGCACGGCCAACGGTCGAGGCAAGCAGGGCGAACAATAAAGAAACAATAATATCGCTCAGTTGAGCACTTAATGACGTGCATTTGATCGGTCACTTTTGAAGCAGTGACGAATGTTCTGAAAAGTATACCACCGAAATGGAGAGAGAAACGGTTAACTGAGTGATACACAGTGAGTTTTCCACTAATAGTTCGTGGTTTCTCACCAAAGGAAAATGTCGCTAATTTGATTCGTGACAATGATAATGATGATGAGAGTGTCACTGAGCCTTTGTGTAGGCATATATTATAAATGCGTATGTTCATATTCGTGCACGTGTGTGTGCGTGTGTGTGTGTGTGTGTGTGTGTGTGTGTGTGTGTGTGTGTGTATGTGTGTGTGTGTGTGTGTGTGTGTGTGTGTGTGTGTGTGCAGAGGTGAGAAGGGGAGAGAGGGAGTGTAGAGTGAAATTTTAAAGAAGCTGAAATGAACACTGGAGTGGAGAGTTTGCTATAATCAGGAAGAGGAAAATAGTGTTACGAGAAAAGTGAAGCTGGGAGGAGGGGAAAGAAGAGAGATAAATTCAAGAATGGAACAGGTGAGAGAAATGGGAATAAAATGGAGAATGAGAGGAGGAACTGAGATGGAAGGGAAATGTAAAGAACAAAGACGTAAAGGAATTAAAAAGATGAATGAAAGGAATGCTGAAAAACAAGGGCGGCAGAGAAATGAAACAGAGCAGAAGAGGGAATGCAGGAAGACAAAGTTACAGCGAATTAAACAAACCGCACACAAGTTGTTGCTTTAACAAGAGGATTATGCTGTGACTACCAGCAGCATATGCATTACCTGGAAAAATAAGCCTTTAAATTTTCAGATTTGGCCAAAATTATACTGTCGAACTAAACTTGTTAGTTATCACATTTCTTACAGTGTAGACGAAGTAATAATTCCACACATAAATGTAACTGGAGTGACCCTGTATACGGTGCGAATATATTTATGGTCCTCATTTTGCGATGGAGACCAGAATGCATTTGTTCAGCTTGTCTCCTTGCTCTTTCTTACTTCCTTCGTTCTTCCTTGCAGACAGTTGTAAACATGAGTGCTATTAATATATTTCATAATCACTTTTCTCTCTCTCTCTCTCTCTCTCTCTCTCTCTCTCTCTCTCTCTCTCTCTCTCTGTTTATGAATGTGTGTGTGTGTGTGTGTGTGTGTGTGTGTGTGTGTGTGTGTGTGTGTGTGTGTTACCAAATTGTGTCTATACAGGAATGAGTCAAGCTCGTACTGTCATGTATTCTGAACCATTTTTATCATACATGTCTTTAAATTTGTTAATAGGTTTGGTACACACAATTTCATTTGGTAATGCATTCCACTGATCAAGTGCTCTGTTTGGGAAACTGAATGTTCTTACGTCTTTAATACCTCTTTTTTTTTTTTTTTTTTTTTTTTTTTTGTACAGTTTTCTGCAGTGTCCTCTTGATATTGGTTCCCCATAGGTAATATACTCATTTACATCTATTTTCTCATTTCTTGTGATGCATTTATATAACATAATCATGTCTTTTTTTTCCTTGTCTCCTGTAATGTTGGTAGGTTTTATTTCTTTGAGTCTTTCTTCATTGATTAGGTCCCTTAAGCTTGGTATCCATTTTGTAACAGCCCTTTGTACCTTTTCAGTGTTATCTATGTGTTTTTTTGAGATGTGGCTTCCACACTACTGATGCATACTCCAGAGTTGGTTGGATGAATGATGTTATTATCTTTCTCAACATGTCTTCATTTATACCGTATATCTATCTATCTATCTATCTATCTATATATTAGATAATGAATGGAGGAAGAAAAAACAAAAGAAAAAAATAAGTCCATGTGCCTAAAGGCATCCTCCATTCATAAAATATTTATAACAACTGGATTTGAATTGGATTGGATTAAATGTTTGTGGGAAACAACTCCCAGGAAGTGAATTCCAGAGAGTAGTAGTTCTGAGGATAAATGAATTTTGATAAGATGTTCTGCATTGCGGGGGAGAGAGTGTGACTTCATGGGCGCTCCCAGCTGCCCGAATATTTCGGGAGAAATTATGAAGGGGAGGAAGAGTTGAAGTCAGTTCGTCAGAACACTTACGGTAAAAGTATCTATAAAATAATGCTAAAGAGGCAACATCTCTACGTACTGATAATGGAGGAAGATCTTGCGTGATGGCAGGATTATTGATTAATCTAATGGCTTTATTTTGAATTTTTTCCAACTGCCTCAATGCAACCACTCCACATCCACTCCACAGTGGTGAACAGTATTCGATCTGGGAACGCGCATGACTTTTGTATATTGAGGCCATCTGCTCGTCAGTGAAGAACTCACGAACTCTGTACCTAAGTCCCAATTTTTTGGAAGCATTTTTAGCAAGGGATTTAGCATACGCTGTCCAGCTTAGGTTGGGGTTTAGAGTAACACCTAAGATATCAATTGTAGTGGATATGGGAATACTGACACCATTTAGAATTATGTGAGAGTCTGAGGGATTCTTTCTGTTGGAGAAATTAATGTATTTAGTTTTCTGAGCATTAAATGAGACCAGATTTGTTTGTCCCCATTGATTAATTTTAGAGAGGTCATGGTTCAGAGAAAAATGCTGTGTTTATTTGGGAATTCATAATATCAAATTGTGTAAAGGAGTACTAAATGTGAAAGAACTTTGAAGGGTCAAGTCATCAGCATAAGAGTGTATTGGGTTGTGAGTGACAGATAGGAGGTCATTTATATGAATGAGAAAGAGGGTTGGCGCCAAAACTGATCCCTGAGGTACACCAGCATTTATGGAATGAAACTGAGAATAAATATCTACCATGACCTGTATTTTTCTATTTGGTAAGAAGAAACTAGAGGAACCAGTGATGCAAGGCCATAGTGTGACATCTTAGACAATTAGGCCCGGTGCCATACTCTGTCAAATGCTTCTGATATATCTAGTGCTATTGTGTGTGTTTTACCGTGTTGGTCTATTGTTTTGTTAATCTGATAGGTAAGAAGGCAAAGAATGTCTACAGATGAACGTTCTTGTCTAAAGGCATACTGCCGATCATTGATTAATTTATTGATTTCTAGATGCTTGATTATGTGTTTGTTAATTAGCGTCTCAAAAACTTTACCAAGAATGGAAGTTATTGCAATTGGTCTATAGCTTGATGGATCAGAAGTTGCCCCCTTTTTAGGAACAGGATGGATATTTGCTTCTTTCCAAGAGGCTGGAAAACTTGAGGTACAGATATATAAGCGGAAAAATTTTGCCGATACAGGAGCCAACACTGAGGAACAATTCTTAAGTACCACTATTGAAGGAATTTCATCTGGACCAGTAGCTTTGTCTGCTGAGAGATTCTGTAATACAGTTTGTACGTATCTGGTGTGAATCACGAAAGGAGGCATTTGAGGGGAATCAAAATCAGTTACAGGAATACTGTGATTTTCTGTATTTAGGGTTGAGTTTCTTGAAAAAATGTCAACAAGAAGTTTGGTTTTCCACGTGGGTCACTTACTAGATTTCCACTAGGGGACTGTAAAGGAGGACTGGAAGAGGTGATAGTAAAGTTAGGCTTGAATGAATTAAGGATTGACCAGAATATTTTGTTATCATTTGGGTTGTTAAGTAGTTTGTTAGCCTGTATATACAGAAAGTTTGATTCAGAAAGTTTGATGATAGCTTTAGCATGGTTTCTGATATTTCTAAAATAGTTAAAGGCTTCTTTGGTTTTGGTCCTTGTATAAGTGTTATAGGCTATTGTTTTATGTTCTGTTACTCTAGCACACTTGTGGTCAAACCATTTAGGAGAATTACATCTTTTTCTGTAACTATGATGGGGAATGAATGTTTCCATGCCGACTTTAATGAAATCCTGTATATGGCCCAATGTGGAATTTGCATCTTGGGAGAAAAAGGAGGTCCAAGGAACATCCATGAAAAAATTATAGAGTCCCTTCCAGTCTGCCCTGTTGTAGTGCTATTTAGTCACCACGACCTGTTCAGAGCAGGAGGGTGTGGTAGGTGTTAAACTGGTGGCTTGAACCAGACAATGATCCGAGGATCCGAGGGGGGAATTCACTTCGACATTATAATTATCTGAATTGGTTGTTAGAAACAAGTCCAATAGGTGGGGATTTTGATCGGGGTTGTCTGGTACATGAGTGGGTTGACTGACTAACTGGGTGAGATTAAATGAGTCTGCAAATAGCTCACATTCAAGACCAGAGTCATCAGTTCTGGCTGAATAAGTGAGCCATTCAACATTATGGACATTAAAATAATCCAGAACAGTAATTTCTGATGCAGTATTAATGTTGAGGACACTTAATTGTGAAGACAGAGAGTCAAATAAACTCGGCTCTGGAGGGGCATTAGGGGAACGATAAACACAACAGAAATACTTAATTTTACCAAAAGAATTACTTTGTATATGGAATAGTCGAAATAAGGACAATTAAATTTAGTAATCTCCTCTAGGGCAATTTCTGATTTAGCAAGGCAACATACGCCTTCTTTGAGTCTGAAATTTTGAATCAAGATATAACCAGGAAAATGAAATCTAGCTAAATCAGAGGTGGAGGTTACTTGTGTCTCTGTCAGAAATAGCATATCAGGGGATTCAAACTGGAGGAAATTTTGAACAGAGTTGATGTTGGAGTGAAGTCCCCTAATATTGCAAAAGAAAATTTTAGTGCACTGACGAGCAGATTTAGGGCGCCGCAGCACTGGAGGTGGCACAGTCGCTTGATGACGACCGGAAGGGCCCTGTGCAAACGACCCAGCCCTGCCGGTGGTGGTCACCCGAGAAACCATCGCACTAATTCCCAGTATAGCAGCAGCCATGGTTCTTTGTATGGAGGGGAGAACAGGGATGTGTTGTGGAATGTGAATGATATGTAATGACAAGATTTATGTTTTATGGAGACAGGATAGCTGGTTTAAGGCAATGTGATATAATGTGGATGTGTTTGTTGTGTGAAGAGGGCAGCCTGATGCCCTCTGATGTTTGAGGCAGTTAGATGTGTAACCAGCTACCAAGTCCTAGGAGAGAAAATGGAATCCAGGCTATTCCCTGAGTCTCCCATTACCTTGGCGGTAGTACTTCCCTGGGCGGGGCTGCCTACCCCTACTACTCATATTAGCAATCAGTGTGTACATGTTCCTTGCTTTTTCATTTATGTGGTCAGCCAGTCATAGTCTGTTACTGATAATCAATCCTAAATCCTTTTACCTTTCTGATGTATGCAGGGTTGAACTTCCTAACTTATGGTCTCAGTCTGGTCTTTTTACAGTTTTACCAAATTTTATTACATGACATTTGTCCATATTGAATTCCAATAGCCATCTATTGCTCCATTCATGGAGCTTTCTTAATTCCTCGTGTAGCTCTATGCAAGAGTCTGTGTTTGTAATTTCCCTTCGTAATTTTGCATCATCAGCAAACATATTTAGGTACCTTCCATTTCCAGTGTTGCTGTCTGTGTTATTTGTTTATACTAAAAACATAATTGGTGCCAGCACCGAACCCTGTGGAATCCATTTGTCACTTCTCTCCATGATGAGTAATTTCTCCTTAGCACTGTTCTCATTTCCCTTTTACTGAGAAAATATTGCATCCAACTTATTTTTTTTATGTGCTCGATTCTGGGCATAGGCTTCACAGCCTGCTCCCAAGGCCCAGTAGTCCTCCTACATATCATACACCTTGGATTCCTCCTTGATGGTACAGTTTCCACTAAAGTCTTTTGTGTGGTACTCTGTCTAATACCTTCTTAAAATCCAAATACTCGTATATGCTGTCTACCCAGCCATCTCATTTCTGTAGTGTTTCTGCAACTCTGTCATAGTGCCTTAATAGGATTGTAGAACATGATTTTCCTTTTCTAAACTAAATTGTCTTTCTGTTATCATATTGTGTTCTTCCATGTGTGTGTGTGTGTGTGTGTGTGTGTGTGTGTGTGTGTGTGTGTGTGTGTGTGTGTGTGTGTGTGTGTGTGTTCATCAGCTCTGACCAAGAAATGAAAGATATATGGCAGGAAGAAAGTCTACAATGCGTATTGACATGTGAGAAAGGTGCTAGGATGCTTGGAAGGAGAGGTAATGAGGATTGAGGAAGGAACGGGTTACGGCTAAAGAAGGAAAGAAAAATGAGAGATGTGGGAAAGGAAAAAGGTGCTGGGAATTATGAAAATGAATGTGAAACTGCTATGTAATGGAGGGAAGAAACCTATCTTGAGCAGATGATGCACAAAAAAATAAAGAAAAATAAAGAATATTTAGAGTATGAGGAAAATTATTCAGAGGAAGAAATATGAACAACACATACATTGAAAACAATGGTATAGAGTACAAAAAGAGAAAAAGAAAACCAAGACACCCTGACAGAGCAATACTGCAGTCACAATGTTGGTTCCAAGGAGGGAACTTTGCCCTTTAATCTTGAACTTCAACTAGCTACCTTCATAGGTGAATTGCTCCTCTCTTGCTTTGCCCTTAACACTTCCACCAAGGTACAAATCAGATAAGAACTGTTTGAGATAACATTGCCCTGTGACACTGAAACTAGATTTTTCCTATGTGTTTGACATTTGACTGATCATTCTAAAAATCCAATCGATCTATCCAATTTTTATTCTTAACCGTTCCATAAGCTTCTACCTTGGCATGTGACCTTGACCTGTCACTAGCCTGGCACCCTCACTCTTGCACTCACCCTTACTCACCCACCCACCCACACACGCACACACACACACACACACACACACACACGCACGCACGCACACACACACACACACACACACACACACACACACACACACACACACACACACACACACACACACACACACACATACATACATACACACAAAAACATACATACATACATACATTTATGTACACACACGAGAGACAGACAGACAGACAAACATAGACAGAGAGAGATGCAGAACGCATACTCTCATACGATAACCATATTTATACGACCAGCACTACTGCCTTTCATAGGAGTGCATGCACATAGTTCTGAAGTAGCCTACTCCTTCAGCACCTCAGTAACTTAAGGTGGACAATCTTTCTCACACTCGTTCCAAACCATTTTCTTTACCTTCCCGCACCCCACAAACACACCTCTCCGTCTGTCTGTATCTCTGTCTCGGCAGCGGCCTTTATTGTTAGGCTGCCATGATCATTTTGTGAAATCAATCAGTCAGTTTTACGCAGCCGTGATCTTTTTCGTGCAGTCTCTCTCTCTCTCTCTCTCTCTCTCTCTCTCTCTCTCTCTCACACACACACACACACACACACACACACACACACACACACACACACACACACACACACACACACACACACATATATTGACAAAACTGTGAAAAGGAAGTGATAAATGAAGCAAGGAAGACAATGACGTGAACGGGAATGGGTTGGGTTGTAGGAAATGGAGGAATTATGAGGAGAGATAAGAGGCCAGGGAGACAATAGAGGGAGAATGGGTGGAAGATGGGAGGTAGATGGGTGGGAGAGAGGGGAGGTGGTAGACTAGGAGAAACTGGAGTAAAGAAAGTAGGAGAGAAGAGAGGGAGGACAGCAAGTGAGAGAGAGAAGATAGGAGCGTCGATGAAGGAGAAATGGGAGGTGAGGGTGGGAGAGAAGGGAGGAAGAAGGGTTGGGGAGAAAGGCAAAAGAAGAGTAGGAGAGATGGCAAGAGAGAAGCTGTAAGGAAAGGGAGAAGAGATGGTGGGAAGGAAGATAGGAGTGAAACAGGAAGGAAGATGGGGAGAGTGCAGGTGAGAAAAGAGTACGAAGTTGTGTCAGAAGGGAATAGAAGGAGAAAACGAGAGAGTAGAAGTAAGATGCGGGATTGTTGTGTAACGGAATGTTTTATCGCTGGCTGAGTCACATCAGTTCAAGTAATCGTTATCTTCATTATATATATATATATATATATATATATATATATATATATATATATATATATATATATATATATATATATATATATATATATTTTTTAAATAACAGTATATCCAGGTATATAATGAATAGGAGAAGGTGGTACAATAACATTGTTCTTTTCTAACAACCATCTCTTAGCTGTCTCTCTCCGATAACTCCCCCGACACTCTTTGATTCTCAACTTTCCCTGCCAAACACCCAGTTGACTGTGACATTCATTCAGTATTAGGTTTCTATTGTTGGTAATATTTTCTTACCCCTGAGAACTGTAATAATATCACTGACAGTAAAACATACTTCCAATATGGACAAACTTAAATAGACAAAGCTATAATTTTATTATATTAAGAAAATACTCGAAACGAAATGCACACTTCGATTTCTACTCTAAACCATGTTCACACTAGAAAACACAGTGACTAACCCACACCACCATACAGGAAAGCAAAACATTTAGCAACAACAGCTCACACAATCTTCCGATAGAAAACGCTTTGCAATATACTGTACACCAACACAATAACAATGCAAATAAATATCATAAGTAAACTAAGCCACATAACTCACACGAACAAAACAACAACCGAACAACCGAAATGAGGTTTGCTTCGTATAGTGCCGATTTATTTATCTATAAAATGGCAAAACTGAGCCTTAGAGCAACAAGGGTAGTTTCTGCCTAACAGTCAAACGATCACTTTGTGGCGAATGCTTCACTCCCCTCCACCAAGATTTACAGTGTGATACATAACCTCTAAAGCTGATATAAAAAATCAAGGAGCAGGATACTTTACCTTTTGTAACTATAATTTTAACTGAGTATTTCTGTAATAGTAATGATGATCTCAGAAGTCTTGAGTTTTCTGATTTCTTTTCTTTAAATATTCTAGAGCAGAGTGGACTGTGTGTAGGGGAAATATCTTACTATAAATTTAATTATCAAACTTTTTCAGGGCCAATATTATGGTCAGACATTCCCCTTCCATAACTGAATATCTGGTCTCTCTGGGTTGCAACTTGCTATTAGCATATGCCGCAGCGAGAAGTCCTTCCTCATACTCCTGAAGCAGTGCTGTTCCCAGGGCAAAGATCCCCATCTTTCACATGACTACTTTATAGCCTTTTTGTCACAGTTGTATTTATATATTACTGAAATATCCATTAACCTATCCTGAACCAATCAACAGGTTTCATTAGGTCTGTTCCTCCAGTTGGCTAGTTATAGGTATTATGCATGTCATTTTTATCACACTCAGTAATTCACAATACCTTCAAAAGTTTAACTGGCCCTTTTACCTAGCGTCCATACGAAAGTTCAAAAGGTGAGACTCCTGTGCTAGCCCGTGGTACAGCCGACAACAGAAGTTCGTCCCTCTTAGCGTGCGTGATACGAGCCTCTTGATCTGGTAACACTGTATGAGATAGAGTTGACAGGTACGCTTTAAATGGCTAATATTAAAGAAATGTGTTCGGAGATAAGAACACATTCCCTAATGATAATATTAATTTGAAGCAGGTGGGATAATGTTATTGTGAAATGTTTGACACTGGTGTATGAAGATTCTTCGTTACGGACACAGACGCATGGGATTACTTGGACTGGACTGATGTTGCCAGCAAGTATTATATGAAATATTATAGAACGATTGCAGTCCTAAAGGTGAGGTTGCAAGAAAACACTAAGTACGATGTCAGTTACACACTAAACAAACACAGAAACTGACAGTTCGTGTTTCGCCAGTATGCGGTTTAGTTTTACAAGTTAAATCACTTCCTTTTCCGACCTCTCTCCCCACCCGTCTCTTCTCTTCCTAGTCATGCTCTGCCATCATCCACGTTTTATCGTTATTGCTGAATACCGTATGTCTGTAGATAAACTGTGGGAAACAATATAAAAGTGTCAAATGAACTTCATTTCCTCCATCGCTTGAAATGTTATCCATGACTTGAATATAAATGTTAGTAACATGAATAAATCGTCACTGTGGTGGTTAGGAGACATTACTCGTCACATTGTATAACATTTATATAACCATCGTTAATACAGTGCTCCAAATACACTCCCTCTCCACCCCCTCGCCGTCTCCTCCCCTCCCCCTTCCACTGTCTCCATCACTTCTCCCCCCTCCCTTACCCCCCACAACCAGTACCCCATGTTTCTCTCCCACAACACCCCCCACCCAACCCAACGATTTCATTTAACTGACTCTGCTTCTGTTTACCTCCCTAACTAGATCGGTTCTTCATAATTTGAATACAGTTATTACCATTTACAGGACTTTGAGTCTTAATTGTAATGACATTATAAACACAATACTCGTGCATGTTATATTGCCAACTGTATTACACACAAGTAACCAAATTACTTACATAACAATATGTCCATCGTAACTATCAGTGTTCAATACCATCCCCCCCTTGTGGATTCCTTCCCTCCTCGCCTCCTTCCCGCTTTCTGTATCCCTCACTCCTCCCCTCACTTTATAACATATTTATCTGTGTCCCAACTTGTAATATACGTAATCCCTCCCCTCACCCAAAGTATTCTCTGCTTCCATAATCCTCCCCCCCACACATTGTGTTCCGCACTAAAGTGAGACCTATGAGATACGTCTAATTATATATAATTTAAAACAATATGCCATCGACATACTTTGATCTGAACTCCCTCAACGCATGATCTTACAAGGTCAGAGAATGCAGTCAGCAAGATTATCCCTATCATTCCATTCCCATAGCTGCATTGCATGGTTAGAACAAAAGGTAACGGCATGGCTGTCCGTCAGCGCCCTGAACATCTGTTCTGCAACTGCCGATATTATCGATACAGGAGTGACAAGGACTCGGATGGATAGGAAGTGAACCTTTACCATAATTAACCCTTACACCGCGACAATCTCATACGTCCACTTACATCTGCCTGCTGTCCGGGCTCATGACAAGCATATTCCGATAAGGGCTTAATCTACTCATCCAGAGGGGTATAATCCCCCTTCATCGTATATTACGATGATTATGGTAGCCAAATGTATGAGGATACAGCTTTTGTGACTATCATCTATTTTGCTATATTTAATCGTAACTGAAGATCTACAAATTATCACCAAGAATACTGACAGTACTTTTAAGAAAATATTTTCTGGACGCGTGTAGATCATACAACATCTATCTATCTATCTATCTATAGCCCGACGCCCTAATCCCGAAAGGGTTGTCGCAGACAAAACGCCTCCAAGTCGCTCTGTCACCCACCTTTTGACTCCCCTCCCCCCAACTCAACCCTCCCTCCCCCATATATTCCTCTCAACTCCGTCCCTCCACCTCATCCTCGGTCTACCCCTCCCTCTCCCTCCCTCCACCTCACATACATACACCCTCTTAGTCAGTCTTTCATTCTCCATTCTCTCCACATGTCCAAACCACCTCAGTCATACAACATACGCAATGATTATTTTTCATTTTATACTTTCTTTGGTGAAAGAAGGACGTTTGTGCTTCATATTTTATGTATGTTGGGATTTATAAAATAAGTGTAAGCAAGATATTAATGGCTAGAGGAGGAGAAATAAAATGATCATTAAACTGAGGCACTGACTGCCGTCCTTTGAACAGTTAATTCCTCTTGACCGCCATTGTCACGGTCATTATAATATTACACATTATTAATGGATACTATACAAAAACATGACCCAAACATCGTTATGTTGTTCGATTCCCGAGACAAAAATGAAAAAGGGAGAGAAAAAGACATTTGAAATGACAAGGGAGAGAAGTTGGGCAGGGTCAATACAATAACACGGTGGGGAGGGATTCGGAGTGTTGCAGGCTAGAAACAAAGGTTACTGGAAATGGGGGCGGAGGGAGGGGGGAGAAGTGATGGAAACAGTGGAAGGGGGAGGGGAGGAGACGGCGAGGGGGTGGAGAGGGAGTGTATTTTGGGCACTGTAAGAACGATAGTTAGGTAAGTGTTACATAAATGATGACGAGAAATGTCTCCTAACCACCACAGTGACTATTTATTCATGTTACTAACATTTATATTCAAGTCATTGATAACACTTCAAGCGATGGAGGAAAAGAAGCTCATTGACACTTTTATATTATTTCCCACAGTTTACCTACAGACATACGATTTTCAACATTAACGATAAATCGTGGATGATGGCAGAGCATGACTTGGAAGAGGAGAGACGGGTGGGGAGAGAGGTCGGAAAGGGAAGTGACAACTTTTAAAACAAAATCGCATACTGGCGAAACACGAACTTGCAGTTTCTGTGTTTGTTTAGTGTGTAACTGACATCGTAATTAGTGTTTTCTTGCAACCTCACCTTTAAGACTGCAATCGTTTTATAATATTTCATATAATACTTGCTGGCAACATCAGTCCAGTCCAAGTACTCCTAGGCGTCTGTGTCCGTAACGAAGAATCTTCATACACCAATGTCAAACATTTCACAATAACTCTATTATCCCACCTGCTACAAATTAATATTATCATTAGAGAATGTGTTCTTATCTCCGAACACATTTCTTTAATATTAGCCATTTAAAGCGTACCTGTCAACTCTATCTCATACAGTGTTACCAGATCAAGAGGCTCGTATCACGCACGCTAAGAGGGACGAACTTCTGCTGTCGGCTGTACCTCTCCATACGCAAATGAAATTACTGGAAGGTAACTGTCCCATTGTTGGGTCGTTCTCGGTGCATCTTCTTTAACATAGCTGTAAATGTTTCAGTAAAGTTCTCATTAAGTCTGTTTGTGAAAGAGTGGTAAAGCATGGCAAAAGCTTGTCTCACACTAATGAGATGGCAAGCTTTCTCCATGAGCTAGGTGATTTGTGACCCTCTGCCACTTAGAACCCCGATGAGAAATCCTGGTCGACAAAAAATAAAGTGTCTCAGCAACTCTCTCGGTGTCTATAGAGGGTAGGGGTACTGCCTCAGGCAACCTGGTAACAAACTGAACACAGGTTTAGATATATCTAACACCTTGGTCAGATACTTGCACAAACGGCATGCCTGGATCAATGGCAACTTTATGAAAGGGCTTGGATATCACTGGGGTTTTACCTAGAAAAATCTTCCCTGCAATAAACATGGGTAATGTCCATTGACACCTGTCACGGCTTTTGCACCACCTCTTAACACCCCCACCCACCCCAGGCCAATACTAACTCCAAAATCATGTTCATAATTTTTTGCATCCCCATGTGACTCCCCATTAAAGACTCTTGGGCAGGCATTATGACCGATTCCCTACGTTCTCTAGGTATTAATAGCTGTTTAACCGATCCCCCTCTTTTCCTGGAATAAACCCTATATCAGAGCCCCTTTTCACCCTTAATAGCCTCAGCTTATTAGAATCCTTATTTCCCTGAATGAAGATGAGTAATGTCTAGTCTCCTCCCTGTTACTCACAGGTTCAGCCACCTCCAGCAGTCTCAGGGGTTGATCCTTCTGTTGTCATTGTCCTCGAGTCTCCACTGCAGCCACACTCTCTGCCATGGCACCTTCCTCGACATTAGAGGAAGAAGATACAACAGTGAAAGGGTTGGGGGTCAGGGTAGCTACCTCCACATTGGATGAAGAGGGGACAGAAAGGTTGACTCAAGTGACAGTACATCTGGCTTTGTGCACTTAGACTGGTTCATCCCCTCTACTGGGACCTCACTCGACCTCCTCGAGCTCCTGTTGGGATCACTGTCTTGAGGATGTTGCCTATGATCAGGTCACAGATGGCATTCTTCATGCAGATGACGCCTCTCTTGCCCGAGTACTAGGTAGAACTGACGTAGATACGGATCATCTATGAGAACAAATTTTCTCACGCTATCAGTAATCTGTTCTGGGCACACGAGTCTTTTTTTTCACCACTATACCCACTGCCTATACAGCCCATGTCTTGTAGCACATTCACTGGTTCCTCGTTGACGAAGCCATTTTCCTTTACTAGTCTTGAATCAGTACAGTAGATCCTAAGCCAATGACCTGAGAAGCTTTCTCACCTGACAGACGAGTGACCGACCATTCCTCTTCTTCCACACGGAGTGTAGCATTCACCTCCTCCTTCATTGATCTGCCAGGCTGAGAAGATGTAGTTGTAGTCACAGAAGCTTGGTTAGGTTTCGAGTAGGTCTTGCAGTCACGAACAAAATAATCCACTTTATCACTGAGAAAATACCATCCTTCTCGAAAAGCACTTTGAGGAACATTCAGTGAAGTTGTATTCGCCTGTGTCTCATCAGGTAAGTTGTTTAGCTTGATAACTGCTCTCTCCACATCTCAGTCTTATTCACCATCCCTGATTATGATTTGGGAGTCCTGTCCTTTAAAAACATTTTCAGTTCATAGTGACACTTCCCAAGAAATTGTTCCCTGATAATCATATTGTGGAGGCCTTGATATTCTCGAATGATGTCTATTGGGTCTATCAAACGATCGAAGAATTGATTAATCCTCAACGAAAACTGCTTCACCTTTCTCGGGAGTAGTCTCACCAGTGCATGATGTAACATGATAACTTTTACATCTTCATAATCAACAGCTTGAATGGTAGGCTGATCTTCAAAGTTAGTGATTAACCCGTCAATAAAGGACCGAAGTACACAGTCCAGTTGTTGTGTCTCACTAGTTGGCCATGGCTTACCTCTCTTACCTTTTCAGATCTTCATTTCTTTATGTAAGCAAGAAGGAACTAAACGCCAGGAGCCTGCAAGGTGTTCCCATCAAGAAAAACTAAAATCAGGATAACAGAGAGTCAAATTCAAATTCCGTTCATTTCGAGATGCCTGGATACAATGCATATGAAAGAATGGAGATCATAGGCAGCAGGAAATACAGAGAGGGACAGTCCCAGATTCGACCTGTTGCATACACAAATGACTGAGAGTAATAGTTAACTCACATTAGAGAGTTGGACAGAAAATGGATGAGAGATTATTGCTAGATAGGTGCTACGTGCCCGTCGCAGTGATGGAGGGATGGAAGCAGACAGATCAGAGAAGCAGCGACCATTGAAGTAGCGATAGAAGAGAGATAAAGATGCAACAGTGTGGCAAAGAGACAGAGGTTGAAGGGAGCCAGTCAGAGGAGGAGAGTTAATGAGGCGAAAAGCCTTGATTCCACCTTGTTGAGAAGGGCTGTATACGAAGAGCCTCCCCACACGTGAGAGTTGTACTCTACACAGGGGGCAAATAAAATTCGAGTATAAAGTCAACAACTGTGCAAGGGTAAACAAAACATGGAGAAGGCCGAGCACACCTACTCTCCTGGAAGCAGATTTTACAAGAAAGTTAATATGATATTTCCAAGATAAATCCCTAGAGAATGAAACCCCATGTATGTTTAAAGATAATGCAGGATTGAGTTCAGTATTGTTAAAAAATAGAGTGTATTCTTTTGGAAGATTTTGTTGGGTTGACAAATGTAAGAAATGAGTTTTTGATGAATTAAAAACACCAAGATTACTTTTACTTAATCAGAGATATAAACCAAGTAAGACATTAGGTGTGTCATAGCCTTCGTTTGATGAAGTAACTGCTCGGACAGACGCTGCAGGAAGTGAATAGAAAGGTAAGGAGTGGAGTCATCAGCATATGAGTGGATAAGGTTAACTGTACAGCTTAGAGGGTCGTTGATGAATAAAAGGAAGAAAGTTGGTGATGTGGCAGAGCCCTGAGGAATGCCACTATTGAGAGCTCTAGAAGAATTGTGGCCGTCTACAACAGCAGCTATAGAACGACAAGAAAGGACGCTAGAGATGAAGACAAAGACAAAAGGATAGAAACCGTAAGAGGGCAGTTTGGAAATTAAAGAATTATGCCAGACTTGATTTAAATCCTTTGAGATGCCAAGTACAATGGCAAAGCTTTTGCCAAAGTCCCGAAAGGAGGATGACCAGGAGTCTGAAGGTAGGTGAGAAAATCGCCAGTGAAGCGTCCCCAGCAGAACCCATACTGACGATCAGAAAGAAGGTTGTTATAGGCAAGTTGCTTTAAATTATTTTGTTAAGATGAATCTCAGGATGTTAAAGATATTGTGCGATAGTTAGAAGGATGGGAATGGTTACCCTTGTTTGGGACATGATGACTGAAGGCAAACTTCCAGCAAGAAGGAAAGGTACAAGTTGACAGACACATAAGAAAGAGTTTACCTAGGCAGGGTGTAAGCACAGGAGCACAGTTCTTGAGGACAATTGGAGGGACACCATTAGGTCCATATGCCTTGCTAGTATTCAGGCTAGTGATGGCAGAAAATACATCAATTGATAAACTTTTGTGTCAGCATTGCGGAAGTCAAGGGGGAAGTGATGTAGGAACAGCACAGGAAACGCCTAAGGCAGAATTGAAGGAGAACGTCTGAACAAAGAGTTTTGCATTATCAGTAGAAGAAGTAGCTACAGAGACATCAGAGTGGAAAAGAGTAGGGAAGGATGATGAAGTAAAGTTGTTAGAAAGGTTTTCGGCAAGGTGCCAGAGGGAGCGGGAAGAATTCGAGTTGGAGAGTTCTGAGCATTTAGCATGAATGAAATTATTTTTAGCAGAGTGAAGAGCAGAGTTAGCATGATTCCGGACAGATACATATAAGAGATGAGATTCAGGGGTGGGTTGACTCTGGTAACTTTTGTAGGCCTTTTCCATGTTATGGACAGCATTAGAACAAGCGTGATTAAACCAAGGCTTTCTTCTTTCTTGCATTAGCCACAGGATATGAGAAAGGAATTTATGCTTCCATGCCCGAGAGAATAACTCCAGTAATGTGAAAGACATACTCAGATGGCTCATGGCCATGGAAGCCATAATCATTCCAGGGAAAATTAAAGAAGTACAGCTTGAGGGCCTCCCAATTCTCGGCTGTACTTCGTAGAGTGTCACAGCCACTGCTTCTTGGGAAGGTCTACTGGGCTTACTGGAGCGTTAGGACAGAATAGGGTGATTAGGTTGTGATTGAAGGAGCCCAACGGAGAGGAAACATAGACAGTGTAAACAGATGGATTAATTGTAAAGAAGAGGTCAAGTATGTCGGAACTTTTTCCAAGCTGTTAGGCATACGGGTAGGGTGCTGTAAAAGGTGCTCTTGGTCATTAAGGATAGAATAGATGTAGGCTTGTTCACCAGGATCTCAGAGAAAGGAGAGCAAACCTAAAGGTAGTGGAAAAATTGAAATCTCCTAGAATGGAGATTTCAGAAAATGAACAAACTGATAGGATTCGTTTCATCTTAGAAGTAAGACAGTCGAAGAATTTTTCATAGCCAATAGAATCAGGGGATAACTAAATAGCACAGATATATTTAGTCAGAGAATGACAGGGCAACCGTAACCAAAGAGTAGAAAATTCAGAAGATTCATGTTGAGGAACCCAAGAGCAAGGGATGTTATTGCATACATATACACAACAGCCACCTTTGGCTTTGAAATGAGTATGGAGAAAGATGGAGGATACAGAGCAGGGTTTGCCATCAGTCGCCTCAGACAACTGAGTCTCAGTGAGGAAGAGAGGGCGATGTTTAAAGGAGGAGAGGTAGTGCTCAACGGCGAGAAAGTTAGAGGAAAGCCCGAGAATGTTGCAGAAATGAAGAAGAAATGAGTAAGACAGCGATTCCGGGCATCTTGTTTGGTCGTCACCGGGAAAAGGGTGGATAGCGGGGGCATTGATGGGCCCCACTTCTGGGGACTCCAAGACATGGTGATAGTGCGCCATTTTTAGTAAAATTCTGAATTGGATGGGTAGTGTGTACTGTGCATGTAGTTCAGTGTTGACAGTTAGAGGAACTTGTACTGGACAGCATGCTGGCCTACTCTGTGTTCCTGAAATACTGAAAAAGTTCGGCAATGGGGTATGGTCACAAGCTAGCCTGGGCTGATGAAACAAGAGGTCCAGCTCTCCCTGTCAACATTTCATCCGCCTTGGGAGTACCACCCTGCCAAACTGGTGCTACAGTCTACTCCATACATCCCATGTTATCTACTTGTTCTTTCAGTTTTGACTATAAGTACAGGAGTTACAACTGCAGAACTGGCATCTTGTGTAGCACATATACTTCTACAAGACCTTCGAAGCTGTTCGAGTTGAGGATAATGTCCTCTTTCTTTCTCTTTATCTGTTTTTAAAGTGCTCCCGTTCTCGTTCTTTGTCCTCTAGCTCTTCTATTCTTTTTAATGTTCATGTTCTGCGACTTTTGAAAGCTTTGCTCTCACTTATTTTTACTGGTGTCCCATATAATTCATGAGTGCATCACTTTCGTATCCTAGTTCTCTTCTTACCTTAATAAAGTTCGACCACGTGGAGTATTCACTAATCGCGGCAGTGATGAAGACATCCGTCAGATAATATCCGTAGATGTAGATTGACACAGGGAGACAGGGAGGTTGGTTGTAATTGTAGATCATGGAAGCACCGCCAGTATAGTCGTGAGGCGGCATATGGCTCGAACTTGGCACAAGTGTCAAAGACCACCAGATGTCATGATTATGTAGCCTTTATCTTTTGTTACTGAGAGAGAAGATATATTATCTTGTCTGGTTGATTGAAGAGACTCAGGTAAGCGTTGTACGAGATATCAGTGTAGGCCGTCTCTGTTTCATAGGTGAAGTGAGGTAATGAAACAGGTGGATTGGGATCACTGGAGTGTATTTGTGAGACGGTCGCTTGACTGAGAAAGTTAAAGGGCTTGGCGTGCCTTGTTTGTATACTCAGGAGCAGTTTGTGCTAGCTGCCGTCTTCCTTCTTTACTCTCACCCTCCTACTTCCTATCACTCCCTGGGAATGTCCCTCCTTCTCTCCTGACTGTCTCTGGCTCTCTCTCTGGTTTTCTAACTCTCCTGCTTGTGATTTCAGACCTATATCCCCCTGAGTCTTCCGGCTAATTGTGAGGGCGTACGTGTCCGTACATATGTGTGTGTGTGGGAGGGGGCCTGTTTCTGGCACCTGATCAAAGATTGTTTGGCATTCTTGATTAGTCTAGGGTGGTGGATGTGTAGTTGTCTCTTCAGACTTAACTACCTGTCTTGCATATTGTTAGCTATAGGTATATAGTTACATAGTTACATATTACATACAGTATTGTGTCATAACCTATCCATGTCTACATATCGCTCGGTCACGCCAAACTGTCGTGCCCACGACTTCTGCCAATATTACAATTTGGTTAAGTATATAGTAACGTGGTACACTGATATGACTATGATCGAAAAAACATTGAGTAAATGCACGGAAGTGATCACAATATTATAGTGACATAAAAACAATATAGAAACATAACATATACAGTAGCAGTGGTATACTGCAGTAGAATAACAGTTTATGTATAACATACATATATAATGGCGAGTCTAAAGTAGTCAGCTGGATCAAGCAACAGTTATAATATGTAATGTACAGTACTATTGCGATCACTAATTTCTTTACCCCCTTGTTCGTGGTGGGTCGAGGCCAGGGGAGAAGACATGCAAGGCAAACTGACACAGGTCACTTCATTGTAAGCGACTCACTTACCTGAGCGCAACTCACACTCACGGACGAAACACATGAGCACAGTTATCAAGCAGTTCGTGAATCTTTATCAGACTGCTTGACCAACCGTTTCCGGCTTCCTGGCAGTTTCAGCCCTGGTTTCGACTTCCCTTGAGTTAGGGAGGTAAAAAAATTAGTGATTGCGATAGTACTTGTTATTTTTATACATATATATGAAACATTAATATAGTTCTATAAAATGGATACAGGTATATTAATTTTAATATGCATTATATTGTGTGACCCCATAATTTCTTTCTTTTTCTCATATATATATATATATATATATATATATATATATATATATATATATATATATATATATATATATATATATATATGTGTGTGTGTGTGTGTGTGTGTGTGTGTGTGTGTATGATGTCGCCTTGGTTGTTTAATATTTACATGGATGGTGTTGTAAGGAAGGTGAATGCAAGAGTTTTAGGTGGAGGTCTGAGTCTGGTGAACGTTGATGGTGGAGAGTGGAATCTGAAGCAGCTGCTGTTTGCAGATGATACTGCACTGGTGACTGATTCAGAGGAGAGATTGAGACAGTTGGTAGAGGAGTTTGGAAGGGTGTGTGAAAGAGGAAATTGAAAGTAAATGAGAATAAAAGTAAAGTGATGAAGTGTACGAGGTTGATAGATGGTAGGGGGATGAATATAGTTTTGAATGGTGAGTTGCTTGAGGAGGTAGATTGTTTTAGATATCTAGGGTCACATGTTGCTGTGGATGGAAGAATAGATGCAGAAGTGAAGTTTAGAATAAATGAAGTAGGAAAGGTGCTGGGAGGAATGAAAAAAGTGTTTAAATGTCGTTCGCTTAGAATGGATGTAAAGAGAAGGCTGTATGAGGGTGTTGTGGTACCGACTGCATTATATGGGGCTGAAACATGGAATATGGGTGTAGCAGAGAGGAAAAGTTTGAATGTAATGGAGATGAGGTGTCTAAGGAGTATGTGTGGAGTGACGCGTATGGATCGGGTGCGAAATGATGAAGTGCGAAGGAGAACTGGAGTTGTTCGGGAGATGGCTGGTAGAGTTGAGCAGAGGGTGTTGCGATGGTTTGGGCATATGGAGAGAATGGATAATGAGCGATTGGTGAAAAAGATAACTAGATCTGATGTGAGAGGTGTAAGGCTGAGAGGAAGACCACGAATAGGATGGATGGACTGTGTGAAGAGAGCTTTCGATGCGAGAGGGATGTCTGTTGAGCAAGGAAGAGTGGCTGTGCGTGACAGAAATAAATGGAGAGAAATTGTGAATGAATAAGTGATGACGCAGCCCTGAAGGGATATTCTTCCGCATTTGGTCTGATCAGCTAGTCAGGTCAGGTGCAGGTAAGGGGATGGGTCTGTTATGATGTGGCAGGGGTAAACCAGTTCTGCTGTTGGGCCCTGCTGCGGATGTCACTGATTGCATTGCGCAGTTGACCCTTGTGCGGTGTGGTGCGGTGAGGATCTGTCCGTTCTCCCCTTTGGGGCTAAGATGCGAATGAATGTGTTTGAATGGATGAGTAAATGGCGAGTGTGTCGTCCTGTCTCGGCTACCTCTCTTTCCTTGGGGGAAGCAGCCTATATATATATATATATATATATATATATATATATATATATATATATATATATATATATATATATATATATATATATATATATATATATATATATATTGTTACATAGCCTATGATTTCATCATCCTTTGTATAATTCTAACGTACAGTATGCTGCATGTTTGATCACGATTCGCCTCGTGGCTTCCATAGTGACCAGGCTTGCGTGTTCTACCTCACTCCCCCCTTCTCCCCTTATAGTAGAGTAAGTCGTTCTTTCTGTTGTTCAGAGCAGGAGTGTCAACTCTTCGTCCTCTGTGCCCTCGTTTCCGCGTCCTTCTTGCAAGTTGAATCAAGCTCTGCCGGTCCCTATATAATGAGTTCAGTCTCTGCATTAATTGCCACTTAGATCTACTCTTCATTTTGTTCACATCTCTGTCCTCCCCTGTACAGTTATTATTATTTTTGTGAGTGCTCAGGAAGTCTCCAGCCATCTAGCTGCTGTATAATTTGAGTATAAGTGTCGTTACCATTTTTCTTGTACTGTATGGCCTAAGGTGTTAATTCGTAGGCCTGGTAAGGTTTTTGTGATTCATGTAGAGCTTTAATATCAGCCAATATTAATAATTTTTTGTATGTGTAATAATATATCTTCCTTTAACTGAGCATTATCCGGTTTTCTCATTTTATCAGGGCTGACATAGATAAATTTACTCTTGATAATTTCGTGTTAATAGAGGCTATTGCAGTTAACCATATATTTAACCTGTTTTTGCCATTACATTATCCTTATGAGTCCTGAATGTTTAGTTGTTACTTTGAGCATTAAACTTTAACTTGTAATTTTACCTAACTCTTTTGTTTTGAACCTGGAACTTTGCGGGACAGTAGTGATTTTAGTATTCTCACTTGAAGTGTTCATTATCTCTCTCTGTTCCGTAACATAAATTTGGCAACCTCGCCAGGATCCGAACCTGGAATCCACTTTCAGCCAGGAGATCTGGTTTTGATTCTGCTACCAGTGCATGGGCAACCTCTTCAAGCCAAGTTTAGTTGTCCTTATTTCGTGAAGAAGAAACTCAGTGATGTCAACTATGTCATCGCCACACCAGATCGTAGAAAGAACAAGCAACTTTGTCACATCAACATGCTAAAGTTATATCACAGGCGGGACGAAAATAACCCAGTCTGCACTGCAACTGTTCCACCCGAGTCTGCAAGTGAAGCTCTCCCATGCAGTATGAGCCTGAGTGATAGTTTGGGGAAGAATCCTGATATCATGAATGATCTCCAGACTAAGCTTTCTCATTTAGCTCCCAAGGAAAGGAAGGAGTTTTCGGCATTACTGCAGGAGTACCCGCAAGTGTTCCGTGCCACTCCAGGAAGAACCACTGCGTTGATGCATGATGTCGATGTTGGAGACGCAAAGCCAATTAAACTGCCTCCTTACCGTGTGAACCCAGTGAAAGTTCCTCTCATCCAGAAGGAGCTTGGCTACCTGTTGGACCACAAGATGATTGAGCCCTGTCAGAGCGAGTGGAGTTCTCCTGTCACTGTAGTCCCTAAGCCAGGTGGGTCACAGCGGCTTTGCATCGACTACAGACGTGTTAATCAGATAACCAAAACAGACACTTACCCTCTCCCTCGCGTGGAAGATTGCATAGACAAGATCGGAAAGGCTAGGTACATAAGTAAGTTTGATTTGTTAAAGGGATACTGGCAAGTACCTATGACTGAACGTGCTAGGGAGATCTCATGTTTTGTAACACTAGGAAAGGCTTTCGCATGTTCTGTAATGCCATATGGTATGAAGAATGCACCAGCCACTTTTCAGAAGCTCATGAATGTTGTAACAGAGGGTTTGGCAGGGTGTGTTGTTTATATTGATGATGTATTAATCTTCAGTGACAACTGGAAAGATCACCTATGCCATGTCAGTAAATTTCTTGAGCGTTTGGTTCAGGCTAATCTTGTAGCTAATTTATCAAAGTGTGAGTCTGGTCAAGCTAAAGTTCAGTACCTTGGGTACGCAATTGGTGATGGACACGTTGCACCACCAGGAGCTAAGGTTCAGATTATAAGTGATCTTCCCAGACCTAAAAGTAGGAAAGAGCTACAAAGAATTTTGGGAATGGTAGGTTATTACAGGAGATTTGTTCTTAAATTTTCTATTCTTGTATCACCACTTACAGACCTACTGAAAAAGGGAGTTAAATTTGTCTGGACCGATAACTGTGAATCCTCTTTCAGTAAACTTAAAGCTATCTTATTAAGTCAGCCAGTGCTCGCTACTCCAAATTTTGCTAAGCCTTTTAAGATGGCTGTTGACGCAAGTGATACAGGAGCTGGGGCTGTTTTGCTGCAAGAGGATGATCAGGGTATTGAACACCCTGTATCTTATTACAGTAAGAAGTTCACTCCACCTCAGAAGAACTACTCAACTATTGAGAAAGAGCTTTTGGCCTTGATTTTGGGTTTACAGCATTTTTCATTTTATTTGTGTTCTGGTTTTGACCCCATAGTCATTTATACCGATCATAACCCACTGAAATTCCTTAGTAAGTTTAAAGATAAAAATCAGAGATTGACAAGTCTACTTCTTCAGGAGTATTCATTAGACATACAACATGTCGAGGGGAAAGAATATGTTATTGCAGATTGCTTATCTAGACTTTAGACAGATTGTTTTAGAGTAATAAGAAATTTCCTTTGTAAATTTCTTTTTCTTTGTGGGCAGGTGTTACCTAGCCTATGATTTCATCATCCTTTGTATAATTCTAACGTACAGTGTGCTGCATGTTTGATCACGATTCGCCTCGTGGCTTCCATAGTGACCAGGCTTGTGTGTTCTACCTCACTCCCCCCTTCTCCCCTTATAGTAGAGTAAGTCGTTCTTTCTGTTGTTCAGAGCAGGAGTGTCAACTCTTCGTCCTCTGTGCCCTCATTTCCGCGTCCTTCTTGCAAGTTGAATCAAGCTCTGTCGGCCCCTATATAATGAGCTCAGTCTCTGCATTAATTGCCACTTAGATCTACTCCTCATTTTGTTCACATCTCTGTCCTCCCCTGTACAGTTTTTATTATTTTTGTGAGTGCTCAGGAAGTCTCCAGCCATCTAGCTGCTGTATAATTTGAGTATAAGTGTTGTTACCATTTTTCTTGTACTGTATGGCCTAAGGTGTTAATTCGTAGGCCTGGTAAGGTTTTTGTGATTCATGTAGAGTTTTAATGTCAGCCAATATTAATAATATTTCGTATCTGTAATAATATATCTTGCTTTAACTGAGCATTATCCAGTTTTCTCATTTTATTAGGGCAGACTTTGATAAATTTACTCTTGCTAATTTCGTGTTAATAGAGGCTATTGCAGTTAACCGTATATTTAACCTGTTTTTGCCATTACATTATCCTTATGAGTCCTGAATGTTTAGTTGTTAGTTTGAGCATTAAACTTTAACTTGTAATTTTACCTAACTCTTTTGTTTTGAACCTGGAACTTTGCGGGACAGTAGTGATTTTAGTATTCTCACTTGAAGTGTTCATTATCTCTCTCTGTTCGGTAACAATATATATATATATATATATATATATATATATATATATATATATATATATATATATATATATATATATATATATATATATAATTTACATAATATACAAATGTACAACTTTCATTCAGAGGATTTTACTTGAATGTTTACTGCTCTTCCCCCCGTGAATAATGATTCAAAGTTTGCAATCCTAACTTGCATTATGTGTATAGCCAATAGTAATATAGCAAATATTATGGAGAAGATTACAAAGACAACTGGAACTGGGCTATACACTTTAAATGGATTGACCTTCTCATACTATATTCTTTCTAGGGCTTCATTGTTTGATCGATCGGTTGCGTGGTTTCAAACTTACAGTAGATGTAGTCAACCTAATTTGTGCACTCATGTATATATCCGTCTTAGTTAGTGGTTGGAAGTTCTTGTGAGTGTGATTCAGGATGATATAGAGTTTTTTTTATGCTAAAGTGGATAAAGATCGTGTAAGTACAGCACAAAAGTCAGGTTCTGTGTATAGACCTGATGCTGAAGTATGTGATGGTGGTGTATCTGGACAAATTACGACTGCTGATGTGTTATGAGTGAAGGAAAAGAAATGTGAATGACTGAGGCACTGATGATGAGTGAGTTTATCTGGGGCAAATGTGAAGTTGCAATGCAGATGAATGTCATGATTTCTTACGATAGCCACCTCACATGGGACTGTTCCCCGCTGGCTGAAACAAGATGTACGCAGCACATTGGCGAAAAGCTTGTAGTGACGTGAGACATTTACGTTCAATTGTCGGTTCACTAGTGAAAGTGACAGTGTCCTGTTTCTTAAAGACCATGAGTTCCATGTTAGTATTGATGGTGACCAATGTGTCATCTTTCTTAAAAGTGAAAGACATATTTGATAGACTGTGAACAGATCATCTGTTATAAATGGTACTGTACATGAACTACTATTGATGTCGGTGTAAGAGTTGCTTTTAAGTATGGGTAATATAGCAAGAGATTCTTTTCCTCAAACACCGGTTTCAAACCATGTTTATGTATGCATTGACTGATTATTTGACGTAAATCGCGAATTGGCAGTAAACTAATGGTTGCCATTACCATCATTTGCAATACCTTTCATGAAGGCTTGATAACGAGTACTGGTATTGTTTAACTGAAGTATTAATATATCAATATGTTCTATGACCACTGAGAAGTGTTGGAAAAGTGTCTTATTGCCTTTCAGTGAATTTATTTCTTCCACGGTTTTTTGAGTTGTTTTTTTCCTGCCTTTCTGAGACTTTACACAATCGTCATCATTGCCGTGTTTTGTATCTGTTGATATGTCAAGATATGAGCTATCCTATTATATTTGTTAGTTTTTTCTTCCAGATCCTTCTCTGTAGCTAATCCAAAAATGTTACTTATAACTGCTCCACCCAGATCGAACAAACCGCGTCTGTCACGTGCATGTGCGATGTTGTTTGTGTCCCTAAGTGTCTCAGTCCCACGTGATGGGATATCCTCGATAATGGTGAGCATGAGGGTTTTTGCTTGTTCCAGTTTCCATTCAGCCAGCTTAATTAATTCAGTCACTTCCTTCGTGTAATGGATGAGCTTCTGATGCAAAGCTTCTTATCACTGCTCCTAAAGTCCTAAATGGTCTAGCTGTGTTCTCCAACATAATTGGTAAGTAGTTGATAGTATCCAAACTCATTTCATTACTCATTACATCCTATACAATTGTTGTCGAGGCTTTTGGGGCGATAAGGCACCTTTGCCTGAATATATGTTGAGGATGTAGGTGATCCGATCCTCTTGCTATATACAGAATAATCCATGAAATAAGATTTCTAATCGTTACCTACCGAGAAAATAACTTTATGAAGTAGCTAATTCAGTCATGCTGAGGAAGATGGTAGTGTTGATGAACATTATAAATTGGCTCTTGGAGAATAATAACTATGCTCAACATTGCTTGATGTTTTACCTACAGAAGTAGTTTATATCGATTCCTAGTTCATATAAATGCTGCATTGTGGCATTTGCTGTAATAGTCACACCTGTCTTTGGCATGCGACCGTAATTTATTCAGGTATGTATTAATTTCTTCTTGTTTGTTGTCATCGTATGTGCTAGGTTGTTCGATTGTATCCGATGTTTCATAATTGCTGGCCAAATTCTTGAGACCCCTTTTTAAATTATCAATATGAATTTGTTTTTCTCCGCCACTTGACAGAGACTTCATTACAACTTTATCACCTGTTTTCTTAATAACTCTGTATGGGCCTTCAAACTTCGGTGCCAGTTTATTGTGTCTAGTGTGACTGATGCCATAAACCAGGTTGCCTATGTTAATATTTGATTCTTTTCCCTTTTCGTTATATGACTCCATCACTTCTTCCTTTGACCTCGTTAATTGTTTCTTAACTTTTGTGTGTACTTCTTGGAATTCACATAAACGAAGTTTAGGGTAATCGTAATAATTGTATATTGGCCGTTTTTCACCCTCTAGGAACTCTTATGGTAAACGTTTGTCTGTCCCGTAGATAATGAAATGGGGTGTGTCTCCTATAGACTTGTTTATCGCACAATTATTTGATGCTTCCAATCTGGGAATCCAATCATCCCAGCTCTCATAATTTTCACTGAAAATGTGTCGTAATACGTCCAACACTTTTTTGTTATGTCTCACGACCAATCCATAGGACGCTGGATGATTTGCCAAGATATTAACCTTTTTTTTTTATATATATATATTGTATTGTTTACATATTTCTAGTAAGATTTTAGAGTTAAATTCACCTCTGTTATCACTTATTACTACCCATGGTGTGGTGAATCTACAGATAATATTGTCCATAATTACCCGAGCAACTGTTTCTGCTGTCTTATTGGAATTAAAATCACATACCTTGAGAAATAATTAGTGGCCACGAAGAGATATTGATTATTATTGTTAGATAAGGGTAAGTCAACCGCAACAACTTCCCACAGTTGATCTGGTACAGGATATGTGCCTAATTTTGCAGAGGTGATGGTATAACCTTTGTGTCTCGCACAAGATTCACATTTATAAATGTTCTCATGTATATCTTTTCGTAATGATAACTTCTGGGCCTGTCTGACTGTCCTATCTTTGCCAGGATGTCCTGCATGTGGACTGTCGTATATTGTCCTTAAAATGTGAGGTGTCATTTCATTAGGTATCACTAGTTGTCTGTTATTTCTTCTAAGATTTGGTTGTCCTGGGTTCATCCTATATAAAGCATTGTTGACTATTGTGAATTGTTTGAGTGGTATATGATGCTTGGGTAATTGTACAGTATGTCCTCGCCACTCTCCTAATTTTATATAACTTTAGACCACGTGGGATCAAGGCTCTGTGCTCGTGAGATTTCCTCACGGCAGGGGATTAGTTCCCTTAGACTTAATGTAGCAACATGAGTTGTCGTTGGGTTCCTTGATAATGCATCAGCTGCTGAATTTATTATGCCCTAAATACAGCAAATCTGCACATTGTAATATTTAACTGTACATTTTCATCTTGCTCTCCTCCCAGAGAGAAGTTTTTCTTAGAATATGCCCACGAGTGATTTACGGTTAGTGTCCAAATGAATTTCGTACAAGTACCCAATAATACCAAATCTCGAAACTTTTGTAATGCAAAGACCATTGCATGTGCCTCTAGATCTGTAGTGGAATAATATTTATCTGCACTTTTTATTTGCAGTTGGTTGATATTTTCCACGGTTGTCGTCTAGTATTAATACGGTCCCCAATCTTTTAAGGGAAGCATCTGTGAAATATATGAATGGTTTGTGATATTAGGATAGGCCAAGCATGGTGCACATGTAAGTTTATCTTTATATCATTAAATGCTGTTTTTTGCACCCCTCCGCCATGAAATACAGCTTTTTTTTTTTTTTTTTTTTTTTTTTTTTTTTTTAGTAGGTGGAACAACGGTTCTGCTATGTGGGAGAATTGTTGTATGAATGATCTGTAACATCCTGCCGGTCCTAATAATTGTCTTACTTTATCCACATTTGTGGGTTCAGGGAAATCCCTTACTGCTGTCATTTTCTCATCTGAGGTGTGGATCCCCTCTGCATCAAGTCTGCGGCCTAAGAATTTTATTTCATTAAAGCCAAATTTGCATTTAGACAGCTTAATTTTTAAACCAGCATTGGATACCTTGTGTAGGAGCTGATCAAATTCTGTAAATGTTCTTCTATTGTGTTTGTGGCGATTATGATGTCGTCCAAGTAGACAAAAACACCACTTCCTTTCATTCCTGATAATAGACTATTCATTAATTGTTGGAATGTTCCTGGAGCTGTCCTTAATCCCATCGGCATTCTTTTATACTGATAATGCCCACTATTTGTCAAGAAAGCAGTGTATTTGCGGGATTCATCATCTAACTCAATTTGATAATATCCACTAAGCAAATCGATTGTGGAAAATACGCTGTTTTCCCGCCCAGTATTTTGCAAGACGTCACTTAACAATTGCTTAGGAAACTGGTCTGGGATTGTGTGTTGGTTTAATTTGCGATAATCAACGACAGTCCTCATTTCACCGCTGTGCTTGGGCACAGGAAACAGTGGTGCATTCCATGGTGATGCTGATGGTTCAATAATACTGTTTTAACATTTCATCAACATATTAATTTGCTAGGGTACGTTGTGAGTGTGCTACCCTATGGGTTAGTACATTTATTGGTTGTGTGTCCTGAAGTACGTTAATCTTGTGTTTATTCAGGTTAGTAAAACCTAATTTCTCATCAGGTAATGAGACTGTCTTTCGATTTCATATTACTTGATGTTCCACTTATTGTTACATCACGTGTAGGAGCTGGACAAGCCTCTTTTGGAGGGAATTCAAGGAGGTAAGTCAGGGTGATAAGGAATGATGGTAATGAAGGAAGAAACACTTTGCAGATGGTGAGAATTCTTTAAAGACTTGTTGAATATCGAGCACGAAAGTAGCAAGGACAAGTGGTTGGGGAATGGCTGGGAGGAGAAGAGGGATGAGTAGGAAGGAAGGGAACAGAAATGTTTGAATCATGAAAAAAAAAAAAGTCAAAATAGGGACAGCCCAGGACTTAATGGAGTGTTTGGTGAAATGCTGGAATAAAGGGGAAAATGGAAGATGTGCAGATTGGCCTGGGAGAAAGGTAGGGTCCTGGAGGATTAGAAGTCAGGTATAACTGTTCCCCTATACAAAGGAAAAAAGAACTGTGTTACATTCATGGGGGATTTGTCTTCTCGATGTACTAGGAAAAATAGATAGCAGGATACTTATTGCCAAAGTTAGAGTAATAACTCTATGTATGTATACTGCCTTCGTGGGTATGCAGAAAGCAAATGACAGAGCGGACAGACGCGGAATGTGGAAGGTATTGAAAAATATATGGAGTAGAAGGAATGTTGGTGAATGTTATGAACAATATATGCTAGGGGACTAGGGCTGCAGTGCATGTGGAGAGTGAATTAAGTGAGTTGTGTGATCTGAGTGTTGGATTGAAGTAGGAGTGTGTTATATCTCCGTGGTTTTTCAGTTTGCATAGGGATGGAGTTACCAGTTAAAGCTGTGGAACGGTCGAATGTCTTTAATGAGCGAGGGTAGGCTGTGGAAACTTCCATTAATGTTGTTTGCTGATGATACTGTATGTTAATTGAAGTTGAATCTGAGCTGCAAGACTTGGTGAATGCATCTTGGAGTGTACAGTATATAGGTAATGGACTCTAAGATTGCATGTAGGTAAGACTAACGTTATGGTCTGAGAAAAATGAGGCTACAGGTGCAAAATGAGGCTGGATAGTGAGGAAATGAAGAAAATGAGAGCATTCAAATACTTAAGTGGTGTGATGAGTAAGGAAGGAAGTTTAGAGGATGAAGTGTTTGAAAGGTATACCAGGGTAGCTAATTTACTAATGGCAGTGAAAAGGAGAGGAAAATGAACATAGAATTTAAGAAAAAAATAAAAGAAAAAGAAAAGGCTGTTGGAAGGACAGAAGTTAAGTATGAGAACAGTGGAACAGAGTTATTTGAAAGGAGTATGTGGAGTGAGATGCACAGAGACATAGACAAATGAGGAAGTACGGAGTGTTTTTCTGTTACATGGGTGACTGAAAGTGTTACGGGAAATAATTTGAAATGGTTTGGCCATGTACAGAATGAGAGTCTAACTAAAAGAGCTTATGTGACTGAGGTGGAGGAGGATAGGAGGAAGGGAAGACCAAGGATGAGATGGAGGGATTGAGTGGAAAGATAAAAGATACATGTGGGTCGGGGTGTGTGAGTTATAAAGGGGACTGTCATATGGCAGAGGGCAGAGCAACGTGTAGACGATTTGTTTGTAGCCACCCATTAGGGATTAAGGAGCGTGCCATTAGAGGGATTGACAGATTTAAATCTCATCGAATAGGAGTATTTTGTAGAATCTTTTCAACAAGAAAAAGAAACGGACTGTACAGCATCTAACTCCCAAGCAACCCAGCTGCCAGGAGACTGACAATAGAACCAAGGTGTAGAAAAACTAAATTAATAGTGTCTGGAATGGGTGGGGCCTATGTTAGTTCAACAAGTCATGATCTGCACAGGAAATAATAAGGATATTGTATTCTGCTATCTTGCTGCCTGCTTATTTTAGCTATAATCTTGCTACCCACATTCGACAAAATAAGAGATATATGGTGTTAACTCTGGTAAGTGTGAAATAAAATGTGATTCTGGATCTGTTAATGACAGTTGAAGTGAAATAATACACTTCACTTTTTGTTATATGGATGTTGACCAAGAACAACAAAATTGTTAAATACCACTCTACAGCAGACAGGCTGCCGTCTCCCCGTGGGGGAATACCCTTGGGGTCCCATTATGAGTAAAATCCGGTCTTAGTGGAGGTGTACCACAGTGCTGGGATTCGTGTGCCGTGGGTTGGAAAAAAAAAAAAAAAGATACAGCCGTGCACACTGGTTTTTCCTCAAACCCTTGAGAACCGCCTGTTCAGACAGGAGCAGCCGCCAAAGTGTCCGTCCTGCATAAAACATGGTGATGGAGGAAGTACACAACGGCGCGGATCCACAATTTATTAGCGCATCGTGCTTTCCACGGAATCGCATATTATGTTCTCTATACCAAAAAAGCAACTGAATTTTGTATGATAAGCGCATTTTTTCACTCAACTCTTCCGTTAGCCAGACTTTAACGTCTGTTGTCCTTTCCTCACCACGAGGAAGCGGGGAAGTGGGAGTAGGATTTTGAAGCAGGATATTTTTTGGCAGTTTCGAGATAGCCCTTTATTTATCTCAGAAATAGTAAAATCCACACTGGACACACAGAGCTACATGTTTGATCATGCCATGAAATGGAAACCCATAGTTCTCATATAGTCATGTCTGCTAATCTCCCCTGAATTATACTTGTACTGTGAGACGGCATGCTCAGTCCGGTGTCTGTCAACTTTACAAGGAATTGCTGGTTCATCGGTACTCCTGATTTTCACATAGCTTTTAGCCTGAAGCTTTTCCAGTGCATCCATGACAACAAATATAGTCGGATGTGCTGTATAAAACTGTTAATTGAAATGAGTATGGAAGGATCCAGCGGAATTGTAACTTTTTGGTTCGAGGAGACTTCAGCTCCTTAGCACTGGAGGATGTCTTGACTCTGCTGCGACATGGTTATAACGGGACAGTTTGCAAAGCGCGTAAATCTGTCATCCTGCGGTGCGTCTGTCACCAAAACATCGACAAAGCAATCTTTAACATCAGCAGGGTCAATAAAATGGAGACCAAATCATAGCTTCAGCCACTGGCCCATGCCACTGTTGTTGTCTTTATATACACCTTATTTAGGTCGAAATTTTGTACTTTTTGCCACTGTGCCTGGCCTAAATGGAATCGGCAACATTTGATGACTACATTTGGAAATATTTCTTTCAGAACAGTGAGCATGGGGAATTCAAAATCAGCGTGTATCACCGAGGCTAGCAGTTGCAGATTCTTTGCAGAACAATCGTCAGTTAAGCAATTCCACATAGATGTACAAATATCCTCTGATTTACCTGACAAGAGAGCATACACTACTGGAGTATAATAACCATTACGTAAGCCGTGTATAGAGTATTGCTGATAGAAGAACTTTGGACAACTCGTGAGAGTTTCATCAATGAAGATCTCTTCAGCTGAATTCGCCAGAAATTCAAGATTAGTTGCACATGAAAGAATAACAATTCCAGTTTCTGTATTATTTTCAAGGACAAAATCTTCATCTTTGCTGGTAGTGGTATCCATGGATGTAAGTGCATGATGCACTTCCTCACGAGTTTTGGACAAAACAGGATACACTTTCCGTCTTTCTCGGTATATCGAATGTGCTTTAACTCTAATATCACCAGATTGCAGGAGATTATCAGAAAATTTATGCAAATCTGCTCTAATGATCTAGGAAGGTCTTGCCGTCATGGCATCACTCGCTTTCCGTTTCACATGTGCATGCAGTTGCTGTCTTTCAAGTTTTCTTTCATCTTTGTCATGGTTATGCTCCTATTGCAACGGAACATGGCAGCAAATGTGCTGTCTGTTCTGAGTCTAACTTTACATTTCTTGTTTGTTCATCGCCAAAAAATACATCCTTCCCTCAGTACACTGTCCACTCTGTATATATATTCGTCGTGCACCAAACTTTTCTTCCCATTGTTGATCTCAGAAATGGTAAAATCCATTGTAAAATACAGTACTAAGAACAGTTAAAGCACGTCGACTTCACTGGACCGAAATGCCGGACTGACTGTGTATCGTTGACTGACTGACATGTCTAGTTCACTGAGCAGCCAGGCCAGTCTTGATAATTACCCTTAATGCGTTTAATATAGAGTGAGGTAGTTCAACAACCACGGCGATCATTTGATGGTATGTTTTGTTGCACTCTTCGAACATGGTCTCGATTTTTAATCCGCGCTTTCATAATAGCCTACGCCCGTGCACAAGTGCAAAATTTTTTGTTCCTAGTTGAAAAACTGCCGTTGTCTCCCCACCCCCATCCCCTCTTGGGGGATGCTTCCATGAAGGGTGAGGGAGTACCATCATCTGAGTGGAGATCTACAATGAAATAAAATATTATTTTCCTACGTATAAAACTGGCCGCGCATACCCGCCATCGTAGTGCGGTTCTTGTTTTCCCACGGTTCTTGTTTTCCCACCCTGTCTAAAATTTGGTCCTGGTGGAGGTCTAACGTTATGGAAAATTTCATTTTCCTAGGTAGTCCCAGCTTCTAGAAAATGTGTCCCCTTAGACCCTCTCTCTTCCTCTTTTCCGTCTTGGACAAATATGCTCGCTAACCAGTTCTGTGAAGTGGGAGAACTATGCGGTGATGAAAGCAAAATAATATACTGGGAGGAAAAAAATCAGTAAGGAACGTACAGCTGATTCTACTCCTGCATGGCACATCCAGTACTGTCAGTGTTGTCTTAGTCAGAGGTGTAAACTCCTATCCGCGACTGCTGAACAAGATTCGGAACACATTATTCAGCAGGAGAAACGGGAAGAGAAAGTGGCATAAAATAATGCCTACCGACTTCTGAGAAAACACGGACAGTGCTGGGTGAGTGACTCAGGAATGAAACCGATGAAACCACTGGTTTATTCGACACTAACACAGACATTCCTCAAGTGCAGACGGCCTCTGTTGCGCCTGTTCCATTGTCCACTCTCCACAGTCAGTGGATGAGCACAATCTAAAACGTGTCCATGATATCCTGTGTACCTCACACACACTAATTTTTTGTATATATAGATCACAAGCATTCTTATCTGGGTTGGTAATTATGTATACTTGTCTTTTTGAAGAGTCCGAATCAGACATATTCCACGCTTCAGCTTACACTGCTAGCTTGAAGTCATCGACATTGGTATCAATGAGGTTTCTACATCACTGATGGTGTGGGGGGTAAAACCCTAAATGGTACGCAAAGCATTGTTCAAAACGTCCTTGGGTCACCCTCCGTCTCGAACCTCCCCTGACACATCCTAGTAAAAGAATTTAAGTTGTCTGTGTCAGACCAACTCTGGGGTGGTGGACAGCCTGATTTCATAAAACATGGACCATTACATGCGGTAGTGTGAACACCCAGCAGTTGTTTTACCCACCAATTATATAACTTAACAGTTGGTTTTGTATCACCATTCAGCCAGGATTCGTACTATAGACGAGTAAGATGGGCGACATCATTGCTATATCAAACACACGGTCCTACATGTAAAAAGAGATACATGTATCAACATTTTTCTTAATGAAAAAAAAGAAGTAAATTTTAAGACATGACTCATTTTCACATCTGCATGCATTCTGATGGCTGATGAAGTCGATCCGTCTGCTGTAAAAGGGCTGCCCAAGTACACATAATAAATACAAGATTCCACCAATGTATCAATAACAGGGACTGGAGTAGTATCCTCTTCATCACCACAAACCACAAGGAATATTAGTTTTTGTATGATTATCTTCACACCGTGGGACCGACAAAACTGGCATAATAAAGAATCTTTCTTCATCATTTTATTCATAGACGCTGTTAACAAAAAAGTATCATCCATTAAGATAAGTACATGTAACCACGTTAAAAGGTCTTCTACTCCACATTGTTTCTTTAATAATTTGATTAGGTCATTGGCATAAAGAATAAATATGAAACAAGAAGATGGTGAACCCTTATGTACGCCTATTGTGGTAGTAATTATAGCAGTACCTATGACACAGTTAGTAACTTAATATACTGTATAGCTACCACTGCCGCCAACATCACCGCTCCTCACCTTAATCTCTTCACTACAGAAAATAACATGTTACTGGACACCCCGTCGCACGCTTGTGAGAAATCAACAAAAGTGACAATTTAAATGTCTTCTTTCTGTCTGTTTCTGTCAGTAACCGTAAAGTAACAATATGCTCTAAGCATCCTCGTCTATTCTGACTCCCTGCCCGTTCACGGTATGGCGAAAATCACCTCTGTAACCTCGTACACAAAATCATATTATACAGATTTACAAGCCTTTATAACACTAATTCCTCCATAGTTACTTACCATTGAGCTAATACCTCGTTTAAAAATAGTAACCAACCTTGCTGTCCTTCAGGATAATGGGTATCAGAAGTGAACAATCATCCATCCATCAACACACACACACACACACACACACACACACACACACACACACACACACACACACACACACACACACACACACACACACACACCATTCTCGTTAGTGAGGACGACACCTCGCTGACGAAGTGGAGGTAGCCTAATGCCCAATGACCGTTCAAAAAAGATAAGGTATATTTTTATTCCTGCTCCTTCCAAATGAGTGTAATTGGATTTGGAAGATTCTTTTACACAGAAAGAAAAATTATGAAGCTGAGTTAGTTTGTCCATTTCAAATTTAGTACAAGGTGAGGTACGTTAGGTTTGACTGGACTGTCCTTGGTTGATTACTATTAGGTTATATTAAGACATGTAAGAGTTCGGCAGGTGAAGCGGACATAATAGGGCACAACGTGAAAGTTATACTTTGCGCTTGTACACTAGCACAAAACATGCATAAAGAGAGAGAGAGAGAGAGAGAGAGAGAGAGAGAGAGAGAGAGAGAGAGAGAGAGAGAGAGAGAGAGAGAGAGAGAAAGGTCAGAGCTCGGAATAAACCCATTAATAACCCACATACCTCCGGCTTGTCTCCTGATGGGTTAACCATGAGATGCATCGTGGTGACACGAACTGATATCGCAGTTTTAGCAGCCACAAACTATGGTGGAAATAGAATCGGTTATGCAAAGTCCTCCCAAACTTTTTTTTGTTAAGCTGAACTGAGCTTCATCAAAGTAAATGAAATTAGATAAGGATTGGATAGGTTACGCTGGATTAGACCCGGTAAGCCTAGGCCGTGTTGGGCTGGGTTTTGCTGTATGAATGTAGTCAATCGCAGACTAACTTAGGTGAGTTAGTTTAAATGAATATTGGTGATAAAAAGATACATTGAAAAGGCATAAACATATTAGGTCACATATTTTGAATATTTCTTGGATCATTATTTTAAAGGGCAGGTACGTAACATTTCCTGATGATTTTATTTTTCCACTCTATTATTTGACCGGAAAATACTCACTATAAATTACTGTAGATATTAACCTTTTTACATTGATGATACTTATCACTACAGCCACAGGTTTTCAGCCATAAGGCAGTTATTTTTATCAATATGAAGAAGCATTGTTTATTGTGTTGCTTGTAGAATAAAGAAAAGGGAAGGATGGCGCTGCATTCCGGATTAACAGTAGTAAATGATAAAGAAACGGAGAGTGGTTCGGCAAATGGTGGCTTTGACTGTAGTCTTGGAATTACTGCTGGTGATGGTAGCATTGCTCTGGATCATGGTATAAATGTGTCCGTGTTCGTCATAGTAGAAATGGTGGTGGTACTAGTGGTGGTAACGGTGGTGGTAGTAACTGTATTTTCTGCGATGTTGCACAATTTCCAGGTGTTTTAGAGAACAACTGACCGCAACCACATAGTTCACCTGAAAAAATTGATTGACCTTTGTTTCGTTGTCGAGAAAGGAACTGAACTTTTGTCATTCTGATGAAACATACGATCATGCTCAAAATCATGACCAGAAATTCGACAGGTCTATATCCAGTGTTAGCGGTGATGGTGGTAATAGTGTTGATACTTCCAATAAATGGAGGTATTAATGTTGGTAGTAATGGTACTGGTGCAACTGATAATGTACCACTCTCAATAACTGTTTGTTTTAATGAGGAGTGTTGATGTGGTGATGGTCCTGGCAGTAGCGATGGTAACTGTTGCAGTATTGGTGTTGTGAATGATGTTGGGAGATGATGCGTGGCTGGTCGTCATAAAGTTTTAATGAAGGAATATAGCGTAATGGATTCTCATGGAGTTTTCACACACCAATCATACACTCATATGAACTTTTCTGAGTACACGCGATTTTGGTCTGTATGATAGTATGTGCATTTTTTTTTCTTTTTTGTTTATGAAGGTAAATTATTTGAATAATCCCACATTTAGGAAGTCAGTCATATTACATATCTGGATTATCTCATTCTAGAAGTGAGATTCTAACTTTTTCGAACATCACAAAATATTTACATGTAATTTACAACGAAGTAGCATGATTTCCAAATGTTTTAGAGAAATATTTACCGCACTAGTATAGTTCACTTGAAGATCGATTGATCATTATGTCGATGTCAAGAATGGAACTGAACTTCTGCTTTTTCTAATGAAACATATGATCATACCAAAAATCATGACCAGAAATTCGATAGGTCTCTTGTTGTAACACCGAAGGACTGTAATTTTTACGTTTTACCACGCCAGGAAAAAGTTTAATAAGAGTTTTTATTATCCAGAGATCTTCTTCTTTGCCTAAACCCGCCCGGTGTTATACATAATTTGAAATCCAATTGAACACAGCTGTTTGTCAGAATGGGAAGGTCAGAGCCATTCTCACTGATTGGTTCACAAATCATTTTTTGATTTTAATTTTGTATAAATGCAAGGAACCAAAGGTTAGAAGTCTGCAAATTGCTCCTTCCATGAAAAAGTAAAAAGAAGATAAACCAGAGCCAAAATTTAGATCCGTTCATTTCGAGATGCCTAGACATACTGCATTTGAAAGACTGGAGGTCATAGGAAGTAGGAAATATAGAAAGAGGAAGACAGTACCAGTGCTGACCTGTTGCATAATTAAAGGACGAGGATTAATGGTTAACTTTTGCATTAGAGATTTGGACGGAAAGGGATGAGAGTTTGCTACTAGACGGGTGCTATGCGCCCGGGGAGGGATGCAAGTAGAGAGTTCAGAGGAACAGTGACCATTGAAGTGGCAACAAAAATAAAAAAAAAGATAATTGTGCAACAGTGCGGCGAAGAGACAGAGGCTGAAGGGAGCCAGTAAGAGTAAAGCCGACAAAAAGTCTATGACTCCAGCTTGTTGGGAAGAGCTGTATGTTGGAAGTGTCCCCACACATGAGAGTTGTGCTCAACACGGGGGCGAATAAAACCCTTGTATAAAGTCAACAACTGTGCAAGAGTAAAGAGAGCACAAAGTCGGCTTAGCACACCTAATATCTTTGAAACAGATTTTACAAGAGAGGTAAATATGCTCTTTCCAAGATAAAACGCGGAACAATGAAACCTCAAGTATTTTCAAAGCTGAAGCAGGAGTGAGTTGGGTATTGTTATTAATTAGAGGATATTTCTGTGGTAGATTTTGACAGGTCTAAATATGTAAGAACTGAGTTTTTGATACATGAAAAAGGAAATTATTACTTTCACCCAAATCAGAGATATGTCAAATGAGACGTTATTTGTGACATAGCCTCACCCCTTGTTTTTTCAAGGTTACTGCTGAGACTGACGCTGCGAGAAACAGATGGAAAGGCGAACGGTGGAGTCATCAGCGTATGAGCGAATAAGGTTAGATGTACAAGTTAAAAGGTCACTGGTGACTAGAAGAACAAGAGATGGTACCAGAACAATGCCCTAAGGAACACCACTCTTTATAGCTCTGGGAGGAGGGCGGTGGCCGTTTGCATCAGCAATAGAACGACTTGAAAGGAAGCTAGAGATGAAGGCTCAAACAGAAAGGTAGAAACAGTAAGAGGGCAGTTTAGAAATTAAAAATTTATGCCAAATTCGATTGAAAACTTTGAGATGTCAAGTACAATGACAACGCTTTCACCAAAGTCCCGAAAGGAGGATGACCAGGAGTCTGAAAGGAATGTGAAAAGATCGCCAATGGAGCATCCCTGATGGAACCCATACTGACTATCGGAAAGAAGAGTATGATAGAAATGGTGCTTTATTTTTTAAAAGAATATTCAAAAACTTTTGGAATACAGGATGTTTAGGCAACTGGGCGATAGTTAGAGGGCTGGGAATGGTCACCCTTCTTTGGGACAGGCTGAATGAGACCAAATCTCCAACAAGAAGAAAAGTAACAACTTGACAGACAGAACCGAGATTATACCTAGGCTGGGTGTAAACAAAGCTGCACAGTTCTTGAGGAAAACAGGAGGAACCCCAGCAGGCTCAAATGCCTAGTTAGTACTGAGGTCACTGATGGCAGAAAACATATTAAATGAAGAAATTTTAATGTCAGCCATGAGGAAGTCAGAGGGGGCAAGTGATAAAGGAAAAACACCAAAATTGTCTACGGTGAAATTAGAGGTGAAACTTTGAGTGAAGAATTCTGTTTTATCAGTAGAAGAAACCGTTACATAGTCGTCAGATCTGAATAAAAAAGCAGGAAAGGATGATGAAGTAAGGTTTTTAAAAAGGTTTTTGGCAAGGTACCAGAAGGAGCGGGAAGAATTTGATTTGAAGTTATCAGAGCATTTAATAGGGTTGAAATAATTTTTCGTACAGTGAAGGACAGACTTAGCACGATTCCAGGCAGAAACATAAAAGAGATGAGATTCAGGGATAGGTTAGCTCCAGTACATTTTGTAAGCCTTCTCCTTGTTGTGGACAACATTAAAAATAGTGTGATCAAACCAACTTAGTTTTTTCATTAGTCACAGGATAAGAGAAAGGAAGGTATGCCTCCATGCCCGAAAGAATAACCTCTGTAACGCACGAGGCACACTCAGATGGCTCTCAGCCATGGAAACAATAACCACTCCATGAAAAATCAAGGAAGTACTGACCGAGGGCCTCCCAATCAGCAGCACCGAAGTGTCAAAGCTGCCACTTTGGGGGAGGGTCCACAGGCTTTACTGGAGAGATAGGGCAGGTTAAAGTGATGGTGTCTGTGATCGGAGGAGCCCAATGGAGAGAAAAGACTAGCAATGTAAGCAGATGGATCAGTTGTATGGAATAGATCAGTTATGTTGGTACTCTCGCAAAGGTGGTCATGGATACGGGTAGGGTGCTGTACAAGCTGCTCTAGATCATTAAGTATAGAGAAGATGTAGGGTTGTTCACCAGGTGGATCAATGAAAGAGGGTTGTTGGTCTCATTCTGCTTGTTCACTGTATTCGTTGTATTGAGAAATCTCTTACTGTATATCGTATTGGCAACAGCACGGTAGTTGTTATTGCCAGGCCCTACTAGCGACAGAAGCAGACCCAAATAAAGCATTAATCTTTTAATCACTCCTAACTTAGAGAGAACTGAGCATGACTGGATCCGCCAGGGTGACTCCAACAATGTTCTGTGTGTATATCTAAGCCTTTATTCCCCAGAGACTTTAGCAATATCCACAATCATTTCGTATATTGAGAATTTTCATAAATACCTTCAGTTTCTTTACGTATACGATATTAAATTC
Organism: Coenobita brevimanus; assembly: GCF_032717465.1. NCBI lineage: Eukaryota > Metazoa > Arthropoda > Malacostraca > Decapoda > Coenobitidae > Coenobita > Coenobita brevimanus. The sequence goes on from NC_136956.1 coordinate 13,749,233, forward strand.
ATAAAACGACTTCTTTTCAATCTTTTTTTTTTTATTTGTTTGTCTAGGCCAACAGTCCCCAAGAGTTCAGCAATAAACAACTTGGCTGTTCTACTTACACATCAGTTAACTTGTGGACAGGTGTAGTACTTAAAACAGTTAAAAAGACCAGTTATATATCTCCGTGATACTTCTGATCTGTGATATCGGAATTACCTGCTGAGTATTGTGACAGCTTATTCATACCTATCGGGTCAGTGCTCAAGAGGAAGGAGAGATGGAGAGGCGTGGATGGAAATGGTAAAATGTACTGGCACTGATATGATCCTCTGAGGATAAAAGGTGGCGATGCGAGGAAAACTGGATGGGTTAAATTACTGGATGGGATCAGTATCAGCCTGACGGCTGGTAATGTACTCTCTCTTTCTCTCTCTCTCTCTCTCTCTCTGTTCATCTTAGCTGCCTCCCTTATTCCCTTCTTCTCCCGATTCCCCTTCGTATGTTCCCAATACCTTGATTAACTATGTCTTTTCCAGTTCTTACTTCTTTCTTCACTTTATCTTCTTCTCTCTCCCTCTCTCCCCTTCGCTATACTTATGCACACATTCTCCCTCCATCGTCCTCCATGGATATCCGAAATTCCATGGAAGTCTAGACATTCACGGCCGCTTATTTGGATGAAGTTCTTTACTATTTTATCACCTTACTCCTCAATTCCTTCATTACCTGCATACGTCTCCTCTTTACCATTCATACTTTTATATCTTCCTCCCGCTTTCTACGTTACTATACATCTCATTTTTTCTTTTTCATTTTCTCGTCTTTTCTGCTTCCTTTTCCCCCTGTATACAATTCCCGTCCTTCTGTCTTCCTTCCTCGCTCGAAAGTCTAACTCTTCTTTTCTACGCCTCTGTTCCTCCGTTTCCCGTCCCTTCCCTAAATGTTTTTTTTTTCCCTTGATCTATTTCCCTTCGTTTCTCTATCCCTCTTAATCTTTCTACCATCATTTTTCATTTCTCCCTGGATCACTTTTTTTTCCAACCTGTTCATTGCCCTTTTCTTCCTGCCATTGCTTGCATCTTTTTTGTCCCTTTTCGAATTCGTTATCTGTTTCCTTCATTTATCTGGTCTCTTTTAGCATTTCTTTCTTCTTACACACCGCATCCCTCTCTTCTTATCTTAACTGTTCCCTTCTCTTATCTCTATGTTTCTCTCTGCCTGGCCCTGCTCCTCCTCCCCCAACCCTATCTGGTGTCCAGGACTGTCCAAAGTTTTGGCTACTTTATGGGTGCGTCAGAGTGAGTAGCTGTCCCTGGCCCTTTTTGGCTCACTACTGTACAATACTCATTTTCATTCTTTACCTACCTCTGTCTCCCTCTAGCTCAGGTTAGTTTGCTAGACATTTTTTTTTTTCAACTGCTGTTTCGGTTTTTCACTATTTATCTTCTACGGGCTTTTCCTAACGTCCTATATTCCTCTCTTCTGTCCTTTATTTCTCCTTGTCTCTCTCCATCTGTCCTTGTCTCTCCTTCCTCCCTCATTCACTGTTTAAAGCATTCTCTACTTTCCTGTTCCCCATCTGTCTCCCTACTTTGCTTGATTTTTTCCTCCATTTCCCTCCCTGTCTCTCCTTATCTCTCTTTTCACACACATGTGATCCAGGAACCATGGGAGATTGAGTGAGGTGGTCAGCTTTAGAGAGTGACCACAAATCCACCACGGAAAAATACCTGCCCTGTTCTGTACACACCTCGCACCCAACTCCCTACCTCCCTTTGTGTCTGTTTCACTCTCTGTCTCTCTTTACTTTCTTCTGTCTTTCTCCAACTCTCCATGATTCTCCATACCTCTAATTTTTTCTGCGTCTGACTCCCACCGTATACTCCGGTTACATGACACATTCTACTTTGATCTGATCCAAAATCCACCAAATTATCCTGATGTGATGCCTCATATATTTTCGCATCAAACATCAGATATATTAAGATACGAGGATAAGGATAGGAATACTTTCTGCAATAACTAAGCAGTGCTCTTATCACACTGTCTATAATGAAAAACATCACAAGCATATGTGCAAAAAAAAAAAAAATAAATAAATAAGAAGGATGAATGAATATGGAATGCGGGCTTTCATTATTCCATAAAACACATTTTTCTTTCAGTTGATTGTTCTATATCAAATGTATCAAGTAACTTGAGACAAATAAAATAATATTGCTTACATTTATAATTAATGTGCTTTAAGTCGTATTTAGACACATTCATGTAGTGTAGCTTTTTGTGTTATTAAGTAGTTACTAAATATACCTCTGCCACAAAAAGGATGCAACAACCAAGGGCTGAGAGCCTACATATTTTCCTGCGAGGAAGAAAGAACTGATGACTGGAAGTCGGCATTCATATAATATAACGAAGATGGAACCATTTCGATACCTGTATTTTTTTTATGGCAGGAAAAACAAAAGTTTGAAATCCTTCATTTTTTTTTTTTTTTTTTAATAAGGAAGAAAGAATTATGGGCTTGAAGTTTTTTTTTTTTCAGAATGAAAAGATACAAACTTCTAAATCCGCTACATTCGAGGTACCTGTACCTCTACGTAAAAAATAATTCACGTCATAAGAAGGAGAGAAAGACAAACTGAGTAGGACGGCTTCCGATATGACCCACCGTATTATGAATAACTGTCTCACAGTTTTTTTTTTTTTTTTCAGATATACTAAATCTCAAAATTGCAAAACTCTGCCTCTACAGACATCTGCTGTCTAAAAGTTATGAAGAGCATGATGGTGAAGAGAAGGAAATAGTGGCAGTGGCAGGACACGAGAAAATAAAATAAAAATAATTTCGTGCATGAGTAAAGAGCACGATGAGACGGATGAACTGATGACTAAAAAAGATATGAAATAACAAGAATAACATTTTCATAACCCAAAGCGTTTCCCGCAACCCTTCCTTCCCACGACCCTCCAACACATTATAAATACAAACACGTAAAGATCATCATGGAATATCACTCTCTCTTACTTAACTTTTTTCTGCCAGCATCACGCGGAGGGTTTGGTGGGCGGGGAGGTCTTCTTGTTTTGCTATCCATACCTTCAGCTCATAAAATCAGATATCAGAGTCATACTGTTCTTTTCAAGAGGTAGCGCTAAAAGGACAATAGGTCTGTTGCTTTTTTCCTTCTTTTGTACTCCCTACGTTCTCTCTCTCTCTCTCTCTCTCTCTCTCTCTCTCAAACCATTATCGCTTCGTTCTCCCTGTCCTTACTCCTTATTAATCGCCTTACAAACAATTCTGATGTGATTTTCTTTCTAATCTTTACCCATCCCTTGCCTCGGCCCCTCTTTCTTCTCTTTCCAGTTACGATTCTCCATCCCCTTCCGCTTCTTCAACAGTTTCCTTCCCTAATTACGAATTCGAGGTCATTTTCTTCCCATTCTCATGAAGAAAACAGCCGATGGGGAACACATAAATTTTTTTCCTTTACATGACAGTTTTTACCTCGGTTACAAAAAGCCAGGTTTATCAGACCAGTTCAAGTTTATCATTCTTCTTTTTTTCCCTTCATTCCTGTTCTTGTCGACGAAAAATTTATAATTGAAATATACGGCACTAGAATAATTAATCCTACAGCACCCACCTCTACTGATTATGCTGTCATGACCCCTCCCCCAATCCCAAATCACTGTCAACTCATTCTACCAGTTCTGTCTCTCAGGCCAGCTGACTCTCACAACGCTTTCTTTAATAGAACATACTCTGAAAATAGCATTTCCTGCTATAATAAAAACAAAATCTATAACACTTAAATTATCAGGGTATATCTCGTTACCCCAGGCCCACCTATCACACACCTTCCAGCCTATGTTATCCGATCATTGACTCCCCACGCCCTTCCGCTCCTTTGATGGTTTCACACAGCGACTTAGGTCACGTGATCGACGAACTCTCTTGTTGTATACTCTTGTTTGTATACTCCCCTGCCTCCTTCTACAGGAGGAAAGAATGATCAAGCAGAAATTAATGCTTTGCTTTTTTTTATGCGTAACATTGTAACACCCTACCGCGTGTAAACGCAGACCACTACAACATCATTAGGTCTGTGGCTCTTTGTATTCCCCTGTGCTGATTCTCTTGTTACCTGGTACGACTTTGACATCGCCATCCTTCTCATACTCCCTGCCTTTTCCCCTCCCTTTCCCTGCCCTAAAAACACCACCTACAGATACTGGCACATTTTCCTCGCTGCCTCTCCCACTTTTTTCCCCTTACATTCCCTGCCAGCAAAGCTTATGAAGCCATTTCCACCTCCCCCTCCTCTTAAACTCCCTCCCCCTCTTAATCTTGTTTTTGGCTACGACCCTGTTTATCATGTCGCTGCAGTAAAGGGCGTACGGGACAACTAGCAGAACCTGTGCCATGGAATATGTCACAGGGCAGCCTCATTTCGCGCTGATGGTCTTAAAGGGGAACTCTCTCATACTGTTCATGAAGATTATGGAAATCGCGGCAACCAGTCTAAAATTAGTTAATAATGGTATTTTACAAAGATTGTGTAGTTAACTAAGGAGCCAAGCGAATGTACATAATTCCATGGATCCCAGCCTTCTCCCTCCCTCTGGGTTTCAGATACGAGATACTTGATGCCTCCATGTTTGAAAATAGAAAGGGAGAGAAATGAAAGACGTAAAAATGTGAAATGCAATGGAATAAGGAAATACTATAAGGCAAAATGTTTTAATATTTCGCTCGATGGAGACCATAACAATTAAAAAGTAATTAAAGAGGGAAGCCTAAACGCGTGGACAAATCTCCTATACTGAAGAGAGCATAGAGAAATAAAGAATTTAAATAAATGTCTGACCAATTCTCATACGAGTACTGGTCGTAACAGTTTCCCAGTATGCAGGCATAATGCTATTATGACTGTTGTTTCAAAGGGATTAATAGCAACTGTTCTACAAAGAAAATACAGACTTTTCCCCATTACACTGGTTTTATCCAAGACATTTGTTTGCCTGTTTGCTCGGCGACTCTCAGGTTTCAGCCAAAAAAATAATTTACTGCAACCAAACCAGTTCTGATTAAGGAAGGTTTTAAGTACCTGTGATGCTCTCGTACCCATTGTCTATAAGCATTGTTGGAAGCTGATTACAAGGCAAGACAAATTTCACTTCATTTTAGTTCTGCTTTTGTTTATTTACTAAAGCATTCTTAATCAGACGAGTTTCTGTTTGGATCGGTTGATCTGTTATAAATGCGGTGTCTACATTAGCTAATAGATAGTGGTAAGAGGTGGTTGCTATAGTCGCGGCGCGCTACTCTGAGGTTGATATCGTGGCCTGGCAACTACCATTCAAAAGTACGTCTGATTTCGTGTGTTATATGAGACTCATGTGATTCGTGTATATGTTCGTGTATAATAATATTCGTGTATAATATATTCGTGCTTAATATTTTGATTCGTGCATAATATGATACGAAATCGGTCGCACTTTTGAATGGTAAGTTGCCAGGGTACGATAATGACAACCTCAGAGTCGTGCGCCGCGACTCTAGTAATTTTGATCCTTTATTTCACTTAAATCTGTTTAAAGCTGGTTAACGTATTTGTATGTTTGCTTTTCATCCGCTTTACCAGCATTATCTGGACTGTAGCTTCGTGTTAAAATTAGAAACACTCAGAAAGTGCATTAACCGCACCAAAAAGTCGGCCTAAGGCCGGTCCACACAGTCAGTGGGCACCTTTGGCTCTGTGTGATGGTAATGAAAATTTGCAGGAAAATAATCATGTAAACGCGATGAGGTGAAGCAGTTTCACTCTTGATGTCTATCTATCTATCTATTGCCAGACGCCTCAATCCCGTTTGGGGTGGCCACAAACAAATCGCCTCCAAGTCGCCCTGTCCCCCGCCATTTCACTGCCCTGCTCCCAACTCACACCCCCCTCTCTCATATACCTCTCCACCCCGTCCCTCCATCTCATCCTCGGTCTCCCCCTCCCTCTTCCACCCTCCACCTTACTCATATACACTCTCTTCGTCAGTCTTTCACCCTCCATCCTCTCCACATGATGTACTGTTTATAATGTCAATCGCTACCATGCTTCACATCTGATGAACAGTGCACTTAGACACACCAGTTGCCCATAGATCGTGTGAAAGGATTCCAAGACCAAAATTTTACCATCGCTTGTGCTGATTGCTCTGAAAATCGACTCGCTCATCCTTACCTGATCCTAATTCCATCCAACAAAATTTGCAGATAAAAAAGTCATGAGTTGATCTAATCCTATGACACTGACCATTGACCTCTTATTCTAGAAATAATTTAATTCCTGTGTAGCTTTTAATCCTTCCACCAGATCGAATCATACCTTCCGGATTAAAAGTTCAAACTTTGACCTATGGCCTGTGACCTTTCCCTTTGAGCGATTATTCCAGATTATTAACTCTTTTTGCCTTATTTCCATTCCTCAATACTTCCACTAAGTTTGGTCATAATCGCATGAGAACTTAAATATATGAGGTGATTGACCTTGACTCCTCCTCCTTTTTAGAAACGGCCCCTTTGATGGTTCTAAGTCATTACACAAAATTCTGTGCAATATCATCCATTATATATATATATATATATATATATATATATATATATATATATATATATATATATATATATATATATATACACAGATATAGAGTCTTGTGAATATGGAGATATAATAACTACTGGACTAAGCACAAAGTCCCTCCGAGCTGCACCCCTGGATAAAAAGACTGCATTTTGATGATCCGGCTTTACAAAGAAAATATTAAATAAATAATGTTTTATTTCTTTTCCTACTTAGAGAATTCCAGTCTGCATTACTCTGGGAGATGTTATATAAAAATATCTAATGATGCAGTCAGTGCAAAACGAAGATAAACAATGCATAAATTCGCGTCTTACTGTCAATTAGTGGAAAAAGAAGATAAATGAAAGAAAAGCATTCGGGAGCCGAGTACTAATCGCCCCCTAGAATATGCTGTTAATCAAGTCCAAGATTTTGGCCATATCTTAATGACCTGAAGGTTTCATGTTGATAGCTCAAGCCGCTCATGAGATATACTGGTGGTAAAGGCGAGCTATACAAACTACTTGATATATGGCAGCTATTATGGTGGGCATGGCCTTGACCACGAGTGCCCATTAACTGTCTCGGCCAAGATTTTGACCATATCTTCATACCCTGAAGGTTTCAAGTTGATAAGGCAGGCCGTTCATGAGAAATAATGGAAAAACACACCCACACCCACCCACCCACCCACACACACAGGCGGACAAAAACATTATTGGTTCGGCTTTGAAAAGGTGGGCGATAACAAAGCATAAAGTCGCGTTTTTCTGTCAGTAACTCTAGATACTCATTACTTTAGATCCTGAAATTATAATCATTGATGCTGTGACTACTGAATGCATTTAACTTAGGACTGAGGGTTTCGTCCTTTATGAAAAATTCGCCTTTGAGCGAAACCTACTCTTAATTGCTTCATTAGTATCTCAGAAGGTCGATATATTACCAGAATGTTGAGAAATTAACAACAGAGTTGTTTTAAATGTTTTATTTCATTTTTACCTCATTTTAATCAAGCACTGCTCGCCTAACGACATCGCTACTGCTGCCGAGTCTAACTAAAATCTTATTTTGTCAGATCGGAATGTTCATCTTGAAATGTGTTGCCTTGCTGGGTATCTGACTGTATTATATGAGTATTTTTTCAATGCTGAGCCTCCTTTGCAGTCAATATTTCCACCTCCTTTTCAGTCCGTTCGTTTGACGAGATAGTTATTAAGTTATAATGCTGAAATCTCTCCTCGTGTTGTATACTATATGGCTCAGTAATCTTTGTGACTTTTCCTTCAATCACTAAAATCTTTAATAATACTCCTAATGACATTTGGATACACAGAGTGTTCTGTCATAAAAAATTGGGTTTAATGCAGTTTGCTTCGTCAGTACGCGCTTTGTGATTATTCTGACTTCTCTTCGAACGCATTAGTGTTTCTGGTCTTTTTATATGCCAGTGATTTTTAAACAACTTCATTGTCATTCACTCTCAAGTTTTGACAAAAAAGAAAAATAAAAATCAATGATTTTTTATCATTTTCAGTTTACCTTCCATTCTGTAAAAATTTGTCAATTCACTTTGTTACATGAGGGAAAAACCCACATTAACTCATTTCTTAAGTGTTTATTTTATTCAAGTTTATGAACATCTAAATACGCAAAGAAAAGTACGGGTGACAAAATATTTTAAGAAATTTTTTGTTTACCTAAAGAGAAGTCTTTGGGCTTCGGTACCATACTTTGAAACATTTTTTTTTTTGTATGTTTTCCAAAAACGCAAAAATGAAAAAAAAAATTACATTATGCATGTTTTTTAAGTCAATGACGAGGATGTTCCTGCGCTCCTGTGACAAGCTTCTGAAACCTAGGTTCATTTGATTCTCCAAAGGAACCCACATTTCTTAATCAACATGCTGAAAGGAACTTCAAGTAGAAAAGAAGCCATCACTGACAACACAGTAAAATTACAGCTGAACAAGTGCCTACGGCGATCCTTCAGTCTCACCATTTATAAATTTATGATCCCACTTGCTCCTCTGGTTCCCCCTAAAATGTTATAGTAGAGTCTATCTATCTCTCTACCTAGGCTGCTTCCCCCAAATAAAGGGAGGTAGCCGAGACAGGACGACACACTCCCAAATTACTCTTCTACATGCACACAATTATTCTTATCTTAGCCCCAAGGGAAGAAGGGCCAGATCCTCATTGCACCACACCTCACTAGGGTCAACTGCGCAGTGCAATCAGCGACATCCGCAGCAAGGCCCGACAGCAGAGCTGGTTTATCCCCGCCACATCATAATGGACCCATCCCCTTACCTGCACCTGACCTGATCAAAGGCTGATCAGACTGATCGGACCTAATGCAGGAGAATATCCCCTCAGGGCCGCGTCACCATTTATTCATTCACAATTTCTCTTCAGTCATTCCTATCACGTGCAGCCACTCTTCCTTGCTCAACAGACATGCCTCTCACATCTAATGCTCACTTCACATAATCCATCCATCCTATTGTGGTCTTCTTCTCTCTCTCACATCCGATCCAGCTATCTTTCTCGCCAGTCACTCTGCATCCACTCTCTCCATATGTCTAAACCATTGCAACACTCTCCGCTCAACCCGATCAGCCATCTCCCGCATAACTCCAATTCTCCTTCGCTCTTCTTCATTTCTCACTCGATCCATACACGTCACTCTACACATACTCCTCAGACATCTCACCTCCATTACATTCAAACTTTTCCTCTCTACTACACCCATATTCCATGTTTCCGCCCCATATAATGCAGTCGGTACCACTACACCCTCATACAGCCTTCTCTTTACAATCATTCTAAGTGAACTATATCTAAACACTTTTTTCATTCCTCTGAGCACCTTTCCTACTTCATTCATTCTAAACCTCGCTTCTACATTTATTCTTCCATCCACAACACCATGTGACCCTAAATACTTAAAACACTCAACATTTTAAAAATATCTAGTTTCTTTTAAATTTAAGAACCATAGATATAGAGAGATAATACAAACCAAATTTCCATTTCCATTGCCTCTGCAAACCTACAGGAATATACTAACCACTTATTTTTTTTTTACAATTGCTTTTTAAATATAGAAAAAATCTAAATATCTGAATATATTAGCTTCCCCCTTCATGCTTCATCCAACCTTCATTCTCCCCTCTAGTTTCATTTAACTCCGACATAGTTTATCTGAATTTCATTAAACAACCTATTCTTAAATACATATTGCAAAAATTCGAGACAGGACCTTTAGATACTCCAGTACTAAAACGTTGAAACTTATGTCCTCTCTTACTGTAGAGGTTGTTCTTATATATTTATTCTTAGTGCATATGTTTTGGAGAAACAGGGAAAAAATAGCAATTTGCTCTTCAATGGGGTTTAAAATCGTAAAACTGACATTCTCTGACTAACACGAGAAGAAATGAAATTAAAACCTTTGTAAACTAATGTGTGTTTCAAAGAAATTGACTTTTTGCACCAAGTAAGAGCCACAAATCCCAAGAATGACACAGATTGCACTATGAATGCTGCAGTCACCAAATACGTATCAAGACATTCATGTTTATGTTTTGAAACATGGGGCGAAGACAACTAAAATATTCTAATGTATGTCCGATTCTAAAACTCTCATTAAGTATATTTTTGTACTACAGTAATTTTTTTTTTGTCATTGTCGTTCATATTAATTATCAGACGCACTGAACTATAAGGAGAAATCCTGGTAAGATCTAGAACCATCGAATGAAGGACGCAGTATAGTTGTGCTAAGACGTGATGTCATTGTTTTCAGAATACTTTGATCGCGCCAAAGTACGACAATGTCTGCCAGATATATAATCAATATTCGATGTGATACAAAGTCATGTCATTCACTTATACACATCTGGTGAAGATCATGTTTTCATACATAATTTCACAGGATTAATTATATTTAACAATCGAAGACTGTAAAGTTAATAATATTGTAGCTAAAATCAGTCTGTAAATTTTTCTAAACTAATCGATTCCTCCGATTGTAGGTAGCTGACGCTATTAGCCAGTTGCATAATAGTTAGCTAGTCATTACTGACATTCGATATTCATGTGCATGTGGCAGAAGAGAGGAAATTCATGGGTCAGAAGAGAGGCTGGGAGGGGATCTGAACGATTCAGTACTTAATTACCACTTTTGTTATTTCTCTTTTATTTTTTGTATTTTATCATGGAAGAACTTCAAGACAGGTAAAATGGAAGAACTCTAGTGGCAAAAGGGAACTGGTAAAAAAAAGAATAATGTAACATGGTGCGTGCAGTAAATATTCCTTCCTTTTCATAATACCCTGAGCATATGTTTAGCCAAAACATATGCACTAAGAATAAATATCTAAGAACAACCTCTACAGTATGAGAGCACATAAGTTTCAGCGTTTTAGTATTGGAGTATCTAAAGGTCCTGTCTCGAATTTTTGCAATATGTATTTAAGAATAGGTTGCTTAATGAAATTCCGATAAATCTTGTCCTGTTTCAGTGCAAAGAATCGAGAAACGGTAGACTGATTTTTATTTTATTTTATTATTATTATTTTTTTTATTAAGCAGTGAGGGTGACCTGGGCACATCATGTTCTCACGTACAGTGAGATCATGTTAGTGGAGAGTTTTCAATGTTTTTTTCTCTTTCCTAATGCCATATTACTCCTTGATAATGTGCGTTTATTGATGTTAAATGTTTGCAAAGAACTTTGTAATCAGATAATTGTTTCAGTCTGAGCAGAAGACTTTTTTCTCCAAGCTTGATGACGCAACATCTTTTGCAGCCATTTTCCTTTTGTTTTTCTGCTTCCCGCGTCTGTGAATGGAGAAGACTAAGATTATATATATATATATATATATATATATATATATATATATATATATATATATATATATATATATATATATATATATATGCAATAGATTCACCATGGGGGAAGCGTAGTCTCAGTATGAAGATAAACACCAAAGTTATCAGGAACATCTTTAATAAATTGGTGACGTTTCGACAACTCGTTTGTCATTTTCAAACCTATAGAAAATACAGTAAAATCAAAGTAAACACCATGTCTATGATAAAAATACGAAAACTAAAGTAAAAAAACAAAGTAAAACACCATGTCTAATAAAATACATGTGAAGAATTATTATGATAAGATGAGGAAATGAATTATACATAACTAACGTTGGTGGGATGCTACTAAGTACAAGGAAAATTTAAACAGAAATACATGTAATAAGACAATACATAAGTCAAACTTTAAAAACAGAGAACGGGCGCACACGACTGCTCCACGCCCGTTCTCTGTTTTTAAAGTTTGACTTATGTATTGTCTTATTACATGTATTTCTGTTTAAATTTTCCTTGTACTTAGTAGCATCCCACCAACGTTAGTTATGTATAATTCATTTCCTCATCTTATCATAATAATTCTTCACATGTATTTTATTAGACATGGTGTTTTACTTTGTTTTTTTACTTTAGTTTTCGTATTTTTATCATAGACATGGTGTTTACTTTGATTTTACTGTATTTTCTATAGGTTTGAAAATGACAAACGAGTTGTCGAAACGTCACCAATTTATTAAAGATGTTCCTGATAACTTTGGTGTTTATCTTTATATATATATATATATATATATATATATATATATATATATATATATATATATATATATATATATATATATATATATATATATATATATACAGATGCAATAGATTCACCATGGGGGAAGCGTAGTCTCGGTATGAAGATAAACACCAAAAGTTATCAGGAACATCTTTACAGAGTGACGTTTCGACATCGTTTGTCATTTTCAAACCTATAGAAAATACAGTAAAATCAGTAAACACCATGTCTATGATAAAATACGAAAACTAAAAGTAAAAAAACAAAGTAAAACACCATGTCTAATAAAATACATGTGAGAATTATTATGATAAGATGAGAAATGAATTATACATAACGTTAATGCTAGTACAAGGAAAATTTAAACAGAAATACATGTAATAAGACAATACATAAGTCAAACTTTAAAAACAGAGAACGGGCGCACACGACTGCTCCACGCCCGTTCTCTGTTTTTAAGGTTTGACTTATGTATTGTCTTATTACATGTATTTCTGTTTAAATTTTCCTTGTACTTAGTAGCATCCCACCAACGTTAGTTATGTATAATTCATTTCCTCATCTTATCATAATAATTCTTCACTTGTATTTTATTAGACATGGTGTTTTACTTTGTTTTTTTACTTTAGTTTTCGTATTTTTATCATAGACATGGTGTTTACTTTGATTTTACTGTATTTTCTATAGGTTTGAAATGACAAACGAGTTGTCGAAACGTCACCAATTTATTAAAGATGATCCTGATACCTTTGGTGTTTCTCTTAAGATATATATATATATATATATATATATATATATATATATATATATATATATATATATCACGCCGCTGTCACCAGAAATGGTGGACTGCTGCGACTGTTGCCACCATGTGAACATAGACACACTTCTTCAAGTTACTGCATCAGAAAAAAGAAAAAGATCTAAAGATAAATCTGAAAATGGCTTTAGTGGCTAACCAAATATTCGGCCTCCGAAGGGCAGTTATGGCCATTGTGGCCTCGAGATCATTACAGTAGCGGCCTCAAAACGGCCTCAAAGGCCAATTCCACCATGCCTATGTTCTCCACGCTGAGTTAACCATGAAACTCAACTTTCCACCTCCTGAGTGCTCCGATATGGGAAGCTAAAAATGATATACAACATACAATAGCCGGGAATTTTAGCAGTGTGTATATATCATCATCATCAGCAGCAGCAGCCGTTGAGGTCCACTGCAGGACCGGCCTATCCCTACTGAAGCAGGGACGATACAGCCAATGTATCTCTACCCAGTGGCTTAGGCTGTCTAATAGAGACTGTATGTAGGGTGAGAAGTGCTTGTAAGTGATTGTAGTGGCTTTGGATGTGTGTGTAGTCTTTGAACCAAGTGTAATCGGCCCGCCTTAAGCCGACTGGGTGCAAGCATACTAGTATGCGGCACTGGTTCAACCACAGCACCCCTCGTGTCCGCCAAAGCAGCAAGTGGCTTGGTGAACGCTTCCCAAAGTTTTTACAACTCTGGCGGGAGGCGAACCTGCGCTCACCAGCGTGCGAAACGCACAATCTACCACTGTACCACAGAGGCTCCTAGTATATATATATATATATATATATATATATATATATATATATATATATATATATATATATATATATATATATATATATATATATATATTTGGATGGTAAAAAACAACCAAATACCTTTTCTCGACATGAGTACTTTTATTCCTTTAAACAGAACTGAAATACACACATAATTTTCCTCCAGAAAACAGTATTTGGGGGTTGCCCCATATTTTACCTATAACTCAGAGGTTCTACGTATCACTGCATTTGAAAACCTTATGATATTAGAGTTTCCTCTGAAGAACTGTGGAGCATCTTTCTATGATTTGCCACCTATAGGAGAGGAAAATGTTTCTGTTCATTATTATTATTATCATTTTTTTTTTTTTGGTATCAGGCTGAAAACCCTTTCTGCTAAGTCATTTACTTTTTTCTTTCGAGAATAGCAATCATTAAGTTATCTGAAACCACAATCGTATATCCACTGAAGGGGGAATTTTACCATGATGGGCTAAGATTTCGCTTTTCCACCTTCCATCATGACATTAACAAAGAAAAATAAAAGAGACTGGTCCTTTTTGTCACAAGGTCTCTTCCAATTTCTGATCTCCCACATCATCTGCAATCTTCAGAAGTCGAAGAAGGATGGGTAACTGGGAATGCTGTAGGTTCTAGACCATCTTTTCTTTTGTCTCTGTAGTCACTCATTCGTCAAAAAAGCATGGAGCAACCAGGTACTCGAAGAAAAACCAAAGGAGCTTGCACATAACAGTGGATACTTTGTTGGCCACAGTCTGATAGGGTTAAGTGTTGATAAGAGAAAGAATGCCATATTCATTCCTTCACTTTTCATTGTCGAGTACTGTGCTTTTCGGGGGCCAGATACTTCTCATGCGGCTTTGACAGTTTTCTGACACACGATTCTATTTGCTGGGAAGGATTTCTCGCGCGCTTTCAGTAAGAGACAACAGCTCCAGAGCTTAACTTGTAACTGGCTGGCAGGGTTCTCCTTCTTCCAGGTGGAGGAACAGGACTAATCAAAACACATCTGATCCATGGGAACTTTTTGTTGTTGATAGTTGTGAATTTGATTTTACTAGGAGCCAAATTTCAGGTGCATATCTCAAACTAGGCAATGCATAGTTTGGGGCAAATATAAATAAGTAACAGTCAAACTCAGATTTCACACACAAGTGGCCAATATGGACAAAAACTAGATATATGGTGGAATGATTCAACTAACTTCGTCATTTATCA
>NC_136956.1:13769304-13841804 GCF_032717465.1 Coenobita brevimanus
GGAAAGTAGAGTGGCACAAGGAAGGAAAGTAGCTGGTGCTATGAAGGCCTTGATAAGAAACAGAGGCTTGAGTGTTGCTGCTGCACGAGGCTTACATGAAGAAGTGTTAGTGCCAACTTTAACATACCTCTGTATGTATGTGAAAGTATGGTGTGGCATGAAAATGAAAAGTCAAGAGTGAGACAGTGGAGATGGGACTGCTGAGGAATATATGTGGAGTACAGAGAGTGGATGATATGCGAAATAATGTAATTCGTGAAGGATGTGGAGTGAGGTCTGTGGACACCACAATCGAAGAGAGTGTACTGAGATGGTATGGTCATGTGGAGACAAAGAGTAACAATAGCATTGTGAAAAAAGGAATTATCCGAGCGAATTTCAAGGAGGGAGGAGGTGAGGTAGGCCAAGCAGAAGGTGGAGGGATATGGTGGATGAGTGTGAGGAAGCAAGGTATGGAAGTCGGTGAGGTTAGGGGACTGACAACAGACTGAGTTGGGTGAATGAATGTTGTGAGAAGAAGTGCATGATCAGGGATTTGGCACCCCTTTTTAACGTGACAGCATCTTGATTGACTTTATCGAATATGTTTATGTGAAGCTACAGAATGTGGTGAAAGTTTCTGGCGTATCAGATACAGCCAGGATTCCGAGAGCTTGAATGATGAGTGAATGGAAGAGAGGCCCATTGGATAGGGCAAACATGCACTATCTGAACGTTGCTTCTCCTCACCCTCCCCTAGGGTGGGAAAGGAGGTCCGGATATTGATGATGATGATGAAGTAAGCTCAATATGTACACTATTTACACTTTCCCATACATTAGTGCCTAGTACCTCATTTCAGTGTGGTAACTGAAGAAGCACTAAGTGAACAGTACCACCTTGCACTCCCTGCCCTGGTAGTGTATCTCCATGTGGACTTGCTGCCATCACAGACTGTTCAGGTAGACATGACACTGCCTATAAATTTTTTTCTTATCAGGTGTGTTTCCCAGGTTCACCTTGTAGTGATGTGAGAGTTGGTCTGCCAGGGTGACATTGTCTGGTACAACATCACTGTGTCTACTTGGTGCAGCTGGCTGAACACTTCCATACTCAGTCAGTAGCTTTTTTTTTTTTTCTTTCTATTTTTTTATGTGTTCGACTCTGGGCATAGGCTTTACAGCCTGCTCCCAAGGCCCAGTAGTCCTCCTACATACCATACACCTCTATATGTCACCACTTCGGCGCTCACACCCACCGTCCATATTGAATACATGCTAGGGCTGTCCCATACAGGACTGGTGTACTGGTACTAGCGGGGGTATTTTTACGACATGTCGGCGAGACTTCTGGTAGATCAGTAAAGTCTGTTTTTATTAAATTCAAATTCTTAAACTTCCCTGCCCCAGCGTCGATTTGAACCTGGGTCCGGCAGGACTGCAGGCCACCTCTCTACCGACTGAGCTACCGCTGTGCAAAAGTTGTTTCTCAAACTCATGTAAAGAAAGTCGTGTACCAACAACTTGCCTAAAGAGTATGAATACATTCAGCACAGTCAAATCATGAACTTTTAAGAATGCCTGCTTGTACAGCCTTTTGCCAACGACAGAAATCTGCATATCTGACTTATCCACAAGCCGTATGTTGATGTAATCACTGACTGTATCAAGAATGATCAAGGGGTTCTTGGTCCTGCGGTCCTGTTTCACACTGGTCTGCACGTTGACCTTCCACTTGTCATGCCAGTCGAGGGCCAACATGTTACTACATTTCCTGGTAAGTGAATCCCCATTTCAGTCTTGGCGAGAAGCCAACATGTTACTACATAAATTCCCCATATTGGTCTTCGCAAGGAATGCAAGATAGGGCCGACTATTTGGCACAGCAGTTTAATCTTAACGTTATTCTATAAAACCACAATTCAGTTGCCTCTATATCTCCTCTCATTGTTTACCGATATATTTCAACTTTCACATTTGTATAACAAAAATGATATCACATCTGTATTTATAAAAGAGCTGTGTTGTTTGTCCTTTCATCACGCCCAAACCAAGGGTTAAAGACCCCCAGACCCATATATATTCTGAATCAGGGTGACCCAAGCATGGTTTTAGGGGGTCAAAATTCAGATCTGGGTTATCTGTGGTCACCGATAGAGTGTTAAACTTTTTGGCCTAGACAATGCCGGGTACCCTTGCAGCCCAATTTTTGGCATGGAGACTCACATGATCTCCAGTTCGGACATAGGCTATGTGAGGTTGACCTACGGGGTCATTTGAGGTCACTGGTAGGAGGTCATTATTTTGTGGTCACCAGTAATAGGCTACACGCTCGAACAACGACCTAGCAGCCCAATTTTTGGCGTGGAGACTCACATGACCTTCAGCTCGGACATAGGCTATGTGAAGCTGACCTCAAAGATCATTTGAGGACACCAGTGACAGTGAACAAGTGCACATAGATACTGTGGGTTAGTCTGCTAAAGTTGAAATAGAAAGTTTCTGGACCTCTTATAATCCCTCTTCAAAAGTATAAGAGGTACAGTCGTCCCAAGAAGTGTTGGCGGAGTTTCAGATTGCTCCGGTCACTCTTCACTGCTAGGCGTTATAATGTAAACTTAGTGAATAGAAGGAAAATAATGTGTACCTTCATCACGACATATCGAATAAAATGCACAGCATATAATGGTATGAATTATGTAAAATGAATAACATGAGGCAATGATATTATTATAGAAGGACTGCGTCATAGAGCTCAGTGATTAGAAGTGAACACAGTAAGATACGTTTTCCCGAATTGAATGTGCAATGTATTAATCCGCGTGTAGCAGGAAGAATAACTTGCTCATGGTGTATTTACATCATGGAGGTATAATGGGTGGAGTCGGCATGAGGTCACGTGACTTGAAGCCAGCGCGCTGCAGCCTCCCGCCCCCTTTGACTCAAACGTCAGCCGAGAGTGGAGCTCCTCATTATGTTTTTGTGTAACCACTCAACATGCCTGCTTCTTCTGCTCTTTGGTGTACGCAGAGGGATCGACGCGACTCTGTAACATTCCATAGGTAAAACTACTAGGTAAAATATAGAAATGGTTTCTTAGAATTGGGCATAAAACTATGTCACGTTGGGTTCTTTTCCATGCATTTTCTTTGATCATTTATGGTCTAGTGATTCGATACTGATGTTTTTTACGACTTTAGCAACATCCAGTAATCTACAGTCAGCTTAGACACCGGTGCTGATACTAAATATTCAATTTTTTTTTTTTTTTGGGGGGGGAAGTAAAGAATACCAGCAAAGTGCTTCCGCGTTGTGGCCAGTCGGCCAGTAAGTAGGCTAGGCCTAGGATATACTGCTGTCTCAAACACCTAATCTAACCCACATAGCCTATCCCAAATTAGCCTTTATAACCTAAGCAACCTAGCCTAACCTAACCTAATCACCTAACCCAGCCTAACGTAACTTAACCTAACCCACCTAGCCCAGCCTGGCCTAACTTATCTTAACCAGGCATTAAATTAACCCATCTAACTTTACTTAACCCAAGCCAGCTTAACCCAGCTCATCCTAACCCAACTTTACCTAACCCAGTTCACGTAATCTGATCTAATCTTAGCCTAAGCTATTTAACTTCAGCTCATCCACTTGATTTAAAAGGTATGTAATGTCTAATAATGACCAACTTTTTCATACTATAAGAGATATTTTATATCAGTCATTGGTTTAATATAGACAAGAAAACTAACAAGGGTTTCCTTCTTGGTTATCTTCTATCAGTGGTATGCCGGGGGTAAGGAGGATTACGACCTTGAGTGAATTTCATTGAGGTGGAATAGATCAATACATGTAGCCCAGGTAATTTGAAATTTAAACTATGGTGAATTTAATTGAACTGGAATCAATAAATTTTCTCTTGCAAATGAATTGGAATTTGGTAACTTAATTTCCCTCTGGAAAAGGATTTGACTTGGAGCAAGGAATTCTGAATTGACCCCACATTTGGTATTCTCTTGACAAAACACTTATTTGTTCGTATTATATCTTGTAGTTTCCCAGGAGACGAAATTTTTCGCAGGAAGTGGACAGAGGCAACACGTAGGAAGGACTTTAATCTTTCAAAATCAGCAGTTCTTTGTTCTCAACATTTTAAGAAAGAAGATTTTTACGGGATCACACCGAACTATGTTAAGGGAAGGTGTGATACCAAGTGTGTTTGCTGGTTTTCCATCATATTTACAGAAGAAAACTAAATTTCCCAGGAAATGCCCAGACAAACGGGAGGTACTGTACCAGCAGCACAGTCTGTTAAACTGGATTCAGTTAACAGCAGTAGAATTGTTAGTGTTGATACCAGTACTGGTACTTCAGAAGACACTAGTGATTGTTCCTCTCCTACGAATAGGCTTATAGATGAAGCCTTAAGCTCTCCTATGGTGTCCTCTGTGGGTCCTGAAAAGGATAAATTGAAAAGAAAATTAGCTGAAAATGAAGAAAAACGTGTAGCATCCAAGAAAAAAATTACAACTTTACTTCAGTCAAAACGAAGGCTCTTAAGGAAAAATGCACAATTACAGAAAGTTATAGAGGACGAGAAAAAATAATCTACTCACGAACAGTTTAGGTGTATTGGAAGACTGTACTGGGGGAGTAGCTGATCTTTTGAGAAGACACTTGGCAAAAAACTACGATGTTTCGAGTCAATCCCTCTCCATCGCTGATGAAAACCTAAATTATTAAATAATACTACTATATTTGATTATTATTGGCCTACCTGACTGATTCATATTTATCTATAGTCACTACAGTATATTATGATGTCAAAACAACACGTTGTTTGTTTCATTTAAGGAATATTAATGATTATTTGTGGAGCAAACAAATCAAGAACTTAACATTTTCTAAGTACAGTATAGTGTGGTGCCTGGTGGGTTTTTCAGGGATCTGTATCATTGACAAAGAATGTCTTTATACATACCTTGCATATCATATATTATTTCCCCAAATTTTTATGTGTGGTGAACACCAGAAAGCAATTAAATGTAATAAGTGTCCTTGCTAAACCGCAAAGTTTTGAGTCAATATCCCCCACCCCCCCAGGCCACTAAGCCCCGCCCACCGGCTTCACTAGCTCGGATAGAGGAAGACCGACATGCCGCCTCCTCCCTATTATACCTTCATGATTTACATATCAGGATTTCAAATACATATGGTTTAGTTTCGAAGGCTAGTTGATGAAAATTCTTGTGTCTACAATGCTCTATCTGATTTTCAAGTACGATAGTGGTGATATAGGAACAGTTATGATGCCACATCAATGATGTTATTCTTAGTAAAGAAACTCTACCCAAGGTAGCAGCCAGCCTTTTCAGCCTTTTATCCTTGTCTTCCCATCGCTTATAATAATTGTAATTTGCTACTTTATTCCCTGCTCTTGAAAAATTATTTTCAGTTGTAAGCAGGTATGGCAGATCTTACTGTTTTACACTACTGTGGGTTTCAGAGGCCGTGTCCCACTGTTCTTTGGGAATAAAGTTATCAACAAACAGTTGGATCAGCATGAATTTCTGGCAGAGCTTGTTGCACACCATGCCCCAATTTTCGGTGATATAGTACATTACCAAATGTGGAGAAATAAGGCACTTGTCTCTGACAAGTGATGCTAAAGTCCCACCTTCATGACGAGGAAACGGACAAGGGTTCCATGACGTTGGTCAGTAGGCTCCACCTACCGCTCCAGCACTCTCCCGCCCCCACCCCCACCCCCACCCCCATCCCCCATTCTCTCTCTCTCTCTCTCTCTCTCTCTCTCTCTCTCTCTCTCTCAAATCGACACTACAGCCAATAGCATTGGCCTTATACATATATTAATGAGGCATGCATTATGCATTATTATATTTGCAAATCTTTATTTAAGAGTGACAGATGAGCTGACGTAAAGGCAAGAGTAGGGTAGGGTAGTGGGTGATAACGACCAAGATTGATGGGAGTGCAATGGTGTGAAGGTTTTCAGGTGTTGTGTGTGTGTGTGTGTTTCCTTTGTGAAGAGGGCTTACGGCAGTACACCTCACCACAGGTTCGAACCAACCAAAGTGAGGCCTATGGCAGCGAATCTGTAATGTATAATGCAAACGCATGTCTGGTAACTGTGTGGGAGAAAGAGGGGTGATGTGCGAGCGGGACTGGTTGGGTAGGGGGGATGGGAAGGGGGGGTGCAGGGTTATGGGGCCATACACTGTATGCCTTAGGACGATTACAATAATCTGTATGTTTGTGATATGACTACTACTCGGACGCATGATGATTAGCTATTGATGTTGTAGCGTTGGTAAATACCTTGACCATCCTCCCCTCCCTCCGTCCCTCCCTTCCTCCATCCCTCCGATTCACAATTACCAGACAAGAATGCGCTTTAATACAGATTCACTAACGCAGGTCTCATTCACCGAGGTTCGAACATGTGGCGAGGTGTAGTGTTCAGAACTTTCACCAGTTTACATGACTTTGGCACTAGCAGTGCCAATAATGGCGTGTATGTTGTAGTATTGTCTGCAAGGCTGTAGAAACGCATTTGTCTTGCAACTTTACTCTTTATACAACAAGGAGAATTCCGCCAATCGGCTAAGGATCAGTCTGATTAGGTAAGTTGGTTATTATGCTCATCTTATGTAGTAACACATAATAAGGGTATTTTCCTGCAACCCACTCATTGACTGCACAACTAAAATAATTATAGTTATCCATACAACGAGAAAGGTATTTATACCAAGATCCCATGCTTACATTGCCATAAAGAGCATTTATTTGTTTTTTCACGGGCCACATCAGACATACAGATTGGCCTTTCTCCAGACAAGCCTTATGACCAGGTTGCATGGCCATGATGGTGGGAGCGGTCCTGAAGGTGGTCCAGCACACCACCAGGTCTCAGCCTGGGACACCGACAGCATCCACAATACTGCCCGTCTTCGACAGTTTCACCATCGGAGCCATTCGCTGTAATGTCCACGCCAATTTTGCTGCCAAGCAGACCGTCACGGTTGGTTCTTTGACGGAGGACCCAAAGATGACAAGCATCATCCTGGGGGCAACCTTGGAAACATCGGTGTGGCAACTCATCCATGACATGAGATTCTGCTACAAGACCTCACAGCGGAAGATGTATATAAGGAAGGAGTCCCTGGACATCGTTTGCCGCCTGATTAGCGATCTCCGGGCACTCCAACGACACTGGGAGGAGGGGAGGCAGGTGGTTTACCTGGACGAGACGTGGCTGACCACCAGGATGAACCACAGCATGAAGTGGGTGGACATCACTCAGCCTGCCATTAGCACCATGTACAGCCATCAGGTGCCGCCTGAGAAGGGGAGTGCTTCATGGTGGTGGCGGGTGGCACAGCTGACAGTTTCAGTGAAAATGCATTCCTCTGCTTCCCCACCAAGAACACCAGTGGCGACTACCACGGCGAGATGAACAGTGAGCTGTTCCTGTGCTGGCTGACCTCACAGCTCCTGCTGTCCCTGGCTGAGCTGTCGGTACTGGTGATGGATAATGCACCATATCACAGCCAGCTGACAGAGGAGAGTCATTGCCTCACCACTGCCACCAAGAAAGAGGATCTCATAAAATGGCTGGAGGACCGCAGGCTACCCTTCCCACCACACACCACATGACCTGAGTTCCTGCTCATCTGCAAGCAAAACCAACCAGAGCTGCAGTACACAGTTGATAACATCATTCGTACATGGGGCCACGAGGTCGTTCGCCTGCCACCCACTCATCCTGAGCTCAACGCCATCGAGCAGGTGTGGGGGTACACCGCTTCACCCAAGCGGACCTGCAAGCCAGGCTGGAGGAAACCAGGCTTTGCGCCACTGGAGAGGTGTGGGCGGGTGCGGTCCGATGATACCGAGCCTTCGAGGACCAGTACTGGTCCATGGACAACATCCATGAAGGCGTGGATCCGGTTATCATCAGCCTTGACAGCAATGACAAGGACAACTTATTCCTTGATAGTGACGAGGATTAAATAAAATATGTGCAGAGTATTTTGTTCACATCATTTTATCCTCCCACTATGTCTCCTCTTCCTTCCATCGTCTACAATGACGTGTTAATAGAACCTGCCCACAACCACCCCCCTGCATTCGTATGAACATTGTATAAATGTCCCATTGTCCCCTGGCCTCCTCCATATTTTTCTTTTTTATTGTGTGTTTTATTTTCGCCAACATCTCCCTCAACGTACTTAACCTACGCTACCCTTCCTCCCCGGCCATATTTCGACCCTTTTCCGTTTCCCGACCCAAATGACCAGGCCTCAACTGTCGCATTCCATCTGACTACAAACACAGACTGACGAGACAAGAACCATCCTGTAATAGATGCTGTATTGGAACAAAAAAATCCACAACAAAATCACACAAAACCTGAAGACCTTCACTTCCATCAATCATGGTCGTTATCACCCACCACCCTACCCTACTCATGCCTTTACACCAGATCATCTGTCACTCTTAAGTAAAGATTTACAAATATAATAACGCATAATGCATGCCTCATTAATATATTTATAAGGCAAATGCTATTGGCCGTAGTGTCGATTTTACAGAGAGAGAGAGAGAGAGAGAGAGAGAGAGAGAATGGGGGTGGGGGTGGGGTCGAGAGAGAGCTGGAGGGGTAGGTGGAGCCTACTGACCAACGTCACGGAACCCTTGTCCGTTTCCTCGTCATGAAGGTGGGACTTTAACATCACTTGTCAAGCACAAATGCCTTATTTCTCCACATTTGGTAATGCACTATATCACCGAAAATTAGGGCATGGTGTGCAACAAGCTTTGCCAGAATTTCATACTGATCCAACTGTTCGTTGATAATTTATTCCCGAGAAACATGGGACACGACCTCTGAAACCCTAGCAGGCAATATAGAGCCCCAAAACCTGAGTTTTAAAGAACTTGCATTGCAAAACCACCTACATTTGCTCTGTCTTTTCATGTTATTTCTTTTTAAATAAACTATTGTCCTCCTTAACTGAAAATGCTCATTGGGAACTCAGTTATTTGCTTATGAACCTCTGCATTTTATTCTCCTGTTAATCTTTTTGCACTGAGGATACTAGGAAAACGAATGTTTGGCAGTACTCGAGGAGCTCCAGCTCTCCGCAAATTTTCGAGATTCTTTCTTTATATCTCATCCACTGATAATCCTCAGGTAAGTCTCCCACGCATTTATCTTGAGGGAGTGCTGGCTAAATGCAGTGTATTAACACCATGTTGTTCGTTCTGGTTGATCAACTTGTTCGAGCCATTTATGATAGCCTACTGACTTCATGGTTGCCAAATCTGAACTCGGCCACATTACCAAATTCCTCAATTTTCATTACTAAATTTCACTTTTCATTACCAAATTCTTAAAGCAAGCATTTATTCTTCACTAATTATATAAAAAATGAAAATAATCATCTCCTTATAATTAAAAGCATGCTGATTATTTTCGCACAATGTAGGCTAGCCGATTAATCAAAGACAACAGACAATCCACCGTATCATCATACACGTGGCCAAACGAATTTTTCATTACCAAATTGACCCACATTTGGTACTGGAGTATACCAAATGCCATCCCTGACTGACTTACGCCGCTTTCCTACTTTCTGTCATCGTCCATGGATACCACAGAAACGGAAATGGCGACTTTAAATTATTCATTAGTATCCTAACACAACTTATAAAAAATAATGACAGTTTTTTATTGTTTACTGAAGTCATTATCTTTTCAGCATTAGGCAACTTAAAATTATTGTTTATTACCATACTGGACAAAAACTCCGCAGATTATTCCTGAATGTCCCTGAGCGATAGTTATGATATTTTAGTTTCGGTTAGGGTTTCCCATTCATCGTAACTGACGAATCTTGGACACTGCCATCACTTCTTGGGGCGACTGTACATGGTCTTTCTGGAGTAGCAAGTTTTATGCTAGGTGTTTAAGGGTCGGCTTCCTGTCCCTTGAACGCCAATTATGCAGCTGGGTTCCCTTTCTAGACCGGAGCTTAGGAGACTAAGAGAGAAACAGGGCACAAAAACTCAGGGCAACAACCTTACACGTATATTGGTAAATTCTAAATGTGGAACAGGTAGATGTCACAAAACAGGAATCTAGACAATTATATGACATGTACTGAGATCAGAGGTAGTAGTATCTCGCAGGATACTGTTTGGATAATAGTTTGGGATAAAAGGGACTAGCACAATGAACAGCACTTAAGGTATTGGGCAAGGGGATCGGTCACTGTTACTTTGAGGGAAATCTACACTGTGATTAAATTGGGCAGCTCGCCTATAAGTCTTATGTCTTGGAAGAATTATAGGTATAACTTTAGAAGTAACCAACGTTACCAATTTTCATTATATTACGTCCCTGAACTATTCTAACTAAGACTTACCCTTTAAGCCTAGTTTCAGTTGGGGGAGCAAATTTTGTAGGGATAGTCATATAGTGACTTAGGTTAGGCTGTCGCTCAGTAACGGAGGAATGTTGCGCCATATTGGCTGGTGCAGGCGTGTGCATTCGGTCTATGTCAGGCTCTAGATCAGGCCTAGGTTAGGTTAGGTTAGGTTAGTTTGGGTTAGTTTAATGCAAATTAGTGTATTTTTAATTAATCTTGATCTTGATTTTGGGGGATAAACCCACTTTTGGAAATCTTACTCAAAATTCCAAAAGGGGGATTTTCCCCCAAAAATGAGGGTCAAAACTAATTAAAGCACAGTATTTTGCATTGGAAACCATAAAAAAAATAATAAAAGAAAACGTTGGTTACTTCTAAAAATTTACCGAATTATATTACTAGAGCCGAGACACACATTCACTGAGGCCACTGAAATCACTGCTCAGCTTCTCTCACTCTGTCACTGTTTTACTGTTGGGCTACACTTCCGTCACTATAGCACTGATAGATCTTGGACTTAGTTTCCCTTTAATATTTTAACACACTACCCAATGTCTAGGTCACTGATTCACTGTCACTGCACTTCCAATGTCACTCACTCTTGGGACTGGGTAGGGAGGCGGCGCGGCGTTGGGAGAGGGCAGCAGGAGAGCTCACAGCCCGGCTCCTGATGGGGGCTGAGCTCTGCCAGGGGCCTCTGTGTCCTGCGGCCACAGGATCACTCGTAGGGGCGTCCTCTCTCATCTGGGGCTGTGTGTGGCAAAAGGCCCTTCACTGTCAGGGCTGGGAACTGGGGTATGACCCTCGGGACTGGGGCTGAAGAGTTCCCTGAGGCACTCACTTAGGCGCCTGATGGAGGACGAATGTTGTCTGCATCGGGGAGGGGAAAGGCCTCGCCCGGGGGTCCTGGGGGTGGCATCAGGGGCCTGTCAGCTGCGGTCTCCTGCCGTCAGGGATGCCATCAGGAGTGGGCTGCGACGTGGGCCTCTGTTGGAGTCCGTCAGGTAGGGTCCTTCTGGAGCTGGCAGGGTGGAGACTAACCCTGGGAATAGCACTGGGCCTCCACAGATCCTCGGGCCTGAGGCCTTCCTCCTGAAGGTTGCCTCGCTGGTGGTGGACAGTAGGGTCGTCTGCACCCCTGCCGATCGGCAGGTCTGATGGCAGAATGCCCTCTCGTAGCAGAGTCACAGGGGGCGAGGGGCTTTGGTGCTCCTCCCTGGCACAGCTGTTGGCCGTCGCTGGGTTCCCATGGGCAACGAAACGAGTGCAGTTGCTGGCCATCCCTTTATCATGGGCGTGGCTACCAGCCGTTGCAGGTAGAGAAGGCGAGGGGGAGATGTAGCAGTCATAGGAGTCAGGGGGAGGGTTGGTGGCGGTGGTTGGCGGTGGGGAAGGTGGGGTTGGGGTTGGGGAGGTGGTGGTGTATCTTGCGGGCGGGCATGAAAGGCGGCCAGAGCAGGTGATGGCGGGTTTTAGGGTGGGAGTGGGTAGTGAGGTGGGTGTGCAGCCGTTTGGTGCTTTGGCTGTGTGTGGAGTGGCGGTGGAGGTGGTGCGCCGGGGTGGGGTAGATTTGGGCGGTGCTCTGATGGTAGGCGTGGGCAAGGCGGTGGGACTTGAGGTGCATGGTGTGTGGACGTGTGAGGGTGCTGTGGTACTGGAGGTGGGTAGTGGTGGTGAGGTGGCAGGTGAGGCGGCATTAGGTGTGGAGGGTGAAGGGGCTGGAGTTGAGGAGGTGGGAGGCTGGCTGTGGAAAAGAATATGTGGCGGAGGTGAGGCGGCGGGTGTGGTGGTGTGAGGTGTGGGTAGTGAGGAGGGAGTGTGGGCTTGTGGCGCCATCCCAGTGTTTGGTGATGGGGTGGCTTGGGTGGTGGCAGGGTTCTGTGCTCATGGTAAGGGGTGAGCGGTGGGTGTGAAGCGAGAGTATGGTGTGGATGTGAGGGTGGTGGCAGGTGGTGTTTGGTGCTGGAACCGTGGTGGCTTGGTTGGGGGTGGTTGTATTGGCGGTGGTGGTGGGGCGGCAGGAGCTGAGGTGCAGGGTGTGACGGATGGTGTGTGGCGTCGAAGGCGAGGTAAGGCGGCTTGAGGTGTGGACAGTGAAGGAGCTGGTGGAGTGGGGGGTGTGCAGCCTTATGGCATTGTTTGGATGTTTGGTGATGGTGTGGTGTAGGTGTTGGCAGGGGGCTGAGCTCATTGTGGTGTGGCAGGAGCTGAGGTGCGGGGTGTGGCAGGTGGCGAGGCGTCTGGTGATGTCACTGGGGACGAGTTGGGGGTCCATGGGGGATGGTGAGTTTCAGGGTGGGATAGGGGAGGTGACCGAGGAAAAGGAGGTGGGTGAGGGGGAGGGGGAGGAGGGTGTGATGGAGCAGGTGTAAGGGTTAATTGTGTTGGTGGGCAATGCGAGTGGAGGTGAAGTGTGGTGGGTGGAAGGCAGTAAGCAGGAGGAGATGGTTTTGGGATGTAGGTTAGGAAATGGGGAGGGTAAAAGAGAAGACATAGCGGGAGGAGTGCGAAATGAAACGTGACATTTCCCCCTGTCGTAGACTGGAGGAGGGATGTGAGGTGGCCCCTGCCAGTATTGGGGAGTGCGAGGGAGGTGGGGGGCGCCTTCTGTGCCTTTTTCATAGGGTTTTGTTTCCCTTAGGCTTGGGACAATCGGCATATGGTGGGGCAACTTGCAGGCGCCTTTGGGTCGTTCTGCTGCACTTGTCGTGAATAGGGCATTCGTGGCTGCAAGCAGAAAATTCCTGCGGGTTAATTGAAATGATGTCCGTGGGAAACTGATTGATTTCGCCGATGTGTTGAGGGGTGGAGTGGATGGCTAGAAGGCTCCTCGTCAATTGGATATCTTTATCCAGGTCTCCCATTGGGTCATGTATTATAGAATGTTCTTTGATGAAACTGGGGAGGATCCTCATGAGTGTGTTAAATATAAGCTGTTCCCGGGTTTCATCATTTGCCTCCGGGTAGGTGGCAGTGACAAGTCGCCTGGCCTGGATCAGTGTGTCGTCCAGGTGCTATTGTGGGTCAAACTATCCAACTGGGATAGTGCCACTACTTTTCCTAGTGAGGGTGTAATGGCCTTGATTACAAGTTTCATGAGGTTTTGCCATATGAGCCCAGGGACGATTTTTGGCGCAATATTTGCTGCCGCTTTACCCGGTAGTGGAAGTGTGACCACTATTTTCTGTTTGTTGTCCTCAAACACGATATATAGTAATGGCTTAATAATTGCTAGATACGTGTGGACGTCATTTTGTTCTGGTTCGAATTTAGGCAGTTGTACGTGAGGTTTGGTTGCCATTTTGCTGGTATTCCCTAAGTGCCTCTCTCGTATGCCCGGGTCAAGAACCACTGCTGTCCACCAGTGTTATGCTAGTTGTTTAAGGGTCAACTTCCCGTCCCTTGAAGGCCTATTATGCAACTGGGTTCCCTTTCTAGACTGGAGCTTAGGAGACTAAGAGAGACACAGGGCACAGAAACTCAGGGCAACAATCTTACATGTAAGTTGGTAAATTCTAAATGTGGAACAGGTAGACATCACAAAACAGGAATCTAGACAATTATTGACAAGTACTGAGATCAGAGGTAGTAGTATCTCGCAGGATACTGTTTGGACAATTGTTCGGGATAAAAGTGAATAGCACAATGTACAGCACTAAAGGTATTGGGCAAGGGGATCGGTTACTGTTACTTTGAGGGAAATCTACACTGTGATTAAATTGGGCAGCTCGCCTATAGGTATTATCTTGGAAGAATTATATTACTAGAGCCAAGACACACATTCACTGAGGTCACTGAAATCACTGCTCGGCTTCTCTCACTCTGTCACTGTTTCACTGCTAGTCTACACTTCCGTCACTATAACACTGATAGATCTTGGACTTAGTTTCCCTCTAATATCTTAACACACTGCCCGATGTCTAGGTCACTATTTCACTGTCACTGCACTTCCACTGTCACTCACTGTCGGGACTGGGTAGGATGGCGGCACTGGGAGAGGGCGGCAGGAGAGCTCACAGCCCGGGTCCTGATGAGGGCTGAGCTCTGCCAGAGGAATCTGTGTCCTGCGGCCACGAGGTCACTTGTAGGGGCGCATTCCCTTGTCCAGGGCTGCGTGCGGCAAAGGGCCCCACACTGTCGGGGCTGGGAACTGGGGTACGGCCCTACGGCCCTCGGGACTGGGGTCAAAGAGTTCCCTGAAGCACTCACTTAGGCGCCTGACGGAGGATGAATGTCATCTGTGTCAGGGTGGGGAAAGGTCTCGCCCGGGGGTCCTGGGGGTGGCCTCGGGGGCCTGTCGGCTGCGGTCTCCTGCCATCGAGGATGCCGTCAGGAGTGGGCTGTGGCGTAGGCCTCCGTCAGAGTCCATCAGGTAGGGTCCCTCTGGAGCCGGCTGGGAGTGTAACTCTCAATTCTTGTAGTAGGATTTAAAGATGAATACAGGGAGTTTATCTTGATTTATTATCTTCAGAGAAAATCTTAAGTTGAGCAGTGTATGTAGTACAGAGACTGAATACACTAAGTAAATCTAGTTGGACCCCTCTTCTTGTTCACTCTCTCCAATCCCTGTCGGTTCTATAGCTCGCCTCCTTCTGAGCTCTGCTTCCTAAATTCTGCTGTAGCAGGGGTCGTGTCACGTGTGTTACACTGTGGTTGGAAAGTTCTAGAAACCTGTGTGTGAGTATGTGTGTATGTGTGTGTATGGTCACTAGGCTTTGTTCGTATGCTATCTCGCTGACACACTACCTATATCATCCCCTGACTTGCTACTTCCTGTGTATTGTCAACATTTCCTTAGTTAACTTGCAAGATCAATTCCGTTTCCCAGGTTTGCCTGGAGCTCTGTCTATCTATCTGTTTATCTATCTATTATGATTTGTAATTATAATATGGATCCTAACATTGCTCGGCCACGCCGCTGAAGGTCCTCCGACAGCAATCATCATTGACATATGCTAATCTATTAGTACATAATATTGATTATAATATTGTATACATATAATATTCATAGTAAATTGCAATGATCTATTAATATTACATTTTAAACAAGTTGTATACATATTTGAATAAATGCACTAAAGGTAAACTATTTAAAGGTAATACAGTATGTACATGGGTTATTGTAGTGAAATGCATACATGCAAGAAAAAAAAATAGTTTAAAATTAAGATTATGGTAAGAGTTATTAATATTTCATTTAAAGATAATACTACTGGTATGTCATACTTCTATATCATGGGTCATTCTCCTTTGTATATATATATATATATATATATATATATATATATATATATATATATATATATATATCAATCAATCAATCAATCAATCAATCATTTCCTGTGGCACCCCACGGGATGCATAGGGTCTCAATGAACTCTCTCCACCAATATTTGTCTCTTGCCATCTCCTTCAGGTCCCACCAACACTCCTCTCCTGCTTCTTTTTTCATTGTCCTCAACCAGGTTTCCCTCGGCCTACCTCTACCTCTTCTTCCTCAAGCAATCCACTCTGGCACGTCCTGTATTAAACAACCTTCTTTTCTGTATATGTGCCCCAGCCACTTCCAGCGAGACAATCTCACATATTCATTAACTGGTTCCACTCTCGTAATATCCCTTACTCTTTCATTTGTAACTCTGTCTTGCCACTTTACCCCAAGAATCCTTCTCAGTATTTTATTATCAAATCCTAATACTTTCTGATCTGTTGCAATTGTACTGTACCATGACTCATGCCCGTAAATTAAAATGGGTCTAACCATGGACTTGTAAATTTTCACTTTAGTATGTACCGAAAGCATCTTATTATTCCAAACAGATTTCAACATTCCAACAGCTCGCCAAGCCTGTCTAATCCTCTCCTCAATTTCATTGTTTAATGATCCATTAGGTGATACAATCGTTCCCAGATATTTAAAGTTTTCTACATTCTTCACCACATTATTCCCAATTACACAATCGATTTGGTTCTCCACGTTCATATTAATAATTTCAGTCTTTCCACAATTTATTACCAATCCCACTTTTTCTCCTTCCTCCACCAGACAATCGAGCACCCTCTGCATCTCGTAAATACTTCCGCAAATCAGTACAATATCATCAGCATAGTCCAAATCCATCAGCTTCTTATTTTCTTTCCAGTTAATTCCTGCACCTGTTCTCCTTACAACCTTTTTCATAACATAATCCATAACCAAAACAAACAACAATGGCGAAAAAACTCCTCCTTGAATCACTCCTGACCTAACTTGAAATGGATCACTCAAAGAACCACTCACCATTACCTTACAAAAAGTACCTTCATGCAGGCTTCTAATAATATTTACAAACTTTTCTGGTATACCGTAGAATCTCATAATTTTCAACATAGCTCCACGTGAAACACTATCAAACGCCTTTTCAAAATCCACAAAACACATGTTAAGTGGCATTTTCATCTCATTAGCTTGTTGCATTAGATGCCTTACAATAAAAATCTGATCATTACAACCTCGACCCTTTCTAAATCCCGCTTGTTCTCTTAAAATTTTATCAATTACCGGCTCTATTCTGTTCAACAAGATTTTGGAAAAAACTTTTGCAACTACAGGTGTCAAAGTTATCCCCCTCCAATTGCCACACACACTTAAATCTCCCTTTTTTGGTATTTTTATAATCACTCCATTTTTCCACTCTTCTGGAATTCCACCATTATCCCAAGCCACATTAAAAAGTTTCAAAAGTGCATTCATCAACTCGTCATTTTCCACCTTAAGCATTTCAAGGAATATTCCATCCTCACCTGGAGCCTTAAAATTCTTTAACTCCTTTATAGATTTTGCTACCTCTTCCAAAGTTATATCCCCTGTTTCTATCTGCAAATCTCTCTCGGCTGGCAAAATGTCCTCTTCAGCTGGGATTGGTTTATTTAGAACATATTCAAAGTGCTCTTTCCATCTTCCTTTTATATCCAAATCTTTAGTCATCAAATTACCATTTCTATCTCGTACAGGTATTTCCTTCCTTCTCTTTTCAGTCCCAGTTAACTCCTTTATGGCCTGATACGCTGCTCTTGTGCTCTGACCGTCATTTTTACTTCATTTAATTTCTGTCTCTGTCGCCTTTTCATCATATAGTCTCCTCTTATCACGTCTAACGAGTCTTTTTACTTCAGAATGTAAACTCCAATACTTTGCTCTAAGCACTTCAACTACCTGGCCATCAACATGTTGTTCTTCACTTCTTAACTTAGCCTCTTTCCTTTTCTGAATTACATTCCATGTTTCATCTGACATCCACTTTTTCCTTCTCGCTTTTCCCTTTTTCTTAATAGTAACCTTAGCACTCTCATGCAAAACCTCTTTTACCTCTCTCCACATTTGATTAATATCATTGTCTTCAGATTCCATCAAAGTCTGCAGGACTAGAAACTTGTTTCTACATTCGCACCGAAACTTTTCCCTCGTGCTCTCATCACTTCTCAGCTCATCAAAATCATAATTATTACCTCCTGTACAATTACCATTAACGTTTCTCTTAAGTTTTATTCTAATCTTTGACACAACAAGTTGATGATCACTACCTATATCTGCCCCCCTCCTTACGCAAACATCTTGCAAATAACTCCTATGCCTTCTGCTAATTGCAATGTGGTCAATCTGGTTACAGTATTAACCACATGGTGAAATCCAAGTAGTCTTATGTATTTTTCTATGCTCAAAGATAGTTCCACCAATTATAAGGTCATTTGCCAAACAAAAGCTTGCAAGTCGCACCCCATTTTCGTTTCTTATACCGACACCCTCCTTACCCATACAATCTTCAAAGCCATCCCTACTACTGCCAACAATCGCATTAAAATCATATATATATATATATATATATATATATATATATATATATATATATATATATATATATATATATATATATATATATAATTAAGACTATATACAAAATATGTACACTTCATTAAGGGGGGTTAACTAGGATGTTAACTCTACCCCCACTAAATCCTGACTCCAAAATTTGCAATTCTTGCATGCATTCTGTGCATTGCGAACAGCAGTACTGCAAATACAATGCAGAAGATTATAAAGACAGTAGGTGCTGGGCTATACACATAATATGGGTTGAACATACTCAAACTCAAATCTTCCCAGGGCTTCATTGTTTCATTGATCAGTTGCATAGTTTCAAACTTAGGTGAAGTCAACTTAATACTTGTGCTCATGTTTAAGTCCATATCAGGCAATGGGTGGAAATGTTTGTGTGTATGATTGAGGATGGCGTAGTGATTAATGGTGGATAAAGCGGACATGGATGGTGTAAATACCGCAAGTAGTCTGGTGCTATGTATAATCCTGAGGCTGAAGTATGAGATGGTGTTATATCTGGACAGACTATGTAAACTGATGTGTTATGAGTGAAATAAAAAAAAATATGAGTGTCCGATGCGTTGATGGTGTACAAACTTCTCTGGAGCAAAAGTGAAGTTGCAGTGATTATGAATATTGTTATTTCTGATGATAGCCATTTCACAAGGGACTGTATCAGTAGGCTGAAACGTGAAAATGTACGCAGGACAAAGATGAACAGCATGTAAGGATGTGCGGCACTTTTGCTCAATCGTTGATTCACTTGCAAAAGTGACAGTGTTCCGTCTCTTGGAGACCATGATGAGTTCGGTGTTTGTGTTGATGTCGATGATGACCAAAGTGTTGTTATTTTTATAGGGGAAGGGGTGTATTTGGTATACTGTGAACAGGTCTTCAGTTATGAATGGTACATGAACTACTACTGATGTTGGTGTTAGTGTTGCTTCTTAATATGGATAATATTGCATGAATTCCCTACTTCGGAACAAAGGCTTCAATTTATGTTTATGTATGCCTTGACTAATTATCTGAAGTAGCTCATGAACTGGGAGTAAGCCAATTGTGATCTTGCCATCACCAGCATTCGAAATTCCGTGCATAAGTGCTCTGTAACGAACTCTAGTGTTGTCTAATTGTAGTAGAATTGTGTCAGTATGTTCTGTGATGATCGAGGAGTGTTGGAAAAGTGTTATGTTGCCTTCCATTTCATTTATTTTATCTACACTTTCGAGAGCTATGTTTTCTGCCTTTTTAAGATTTTTCACAATTGTCTTCATTGCTGAGTTATGTCCTGTGATGAATTTATATTGGTATGTTTGTACCTGAGCTATTTTATTAAATTTGTTGTTTATTTCTTTAAGGTCATCCTCTGTAGCCAATCCAAAGATGTTCCCAAGAACTGCGCTACCCAGGTCGAACAAACCGCGCTTTTGGCGAGTACGTGTGATGTTGTTCCTGTCGCTCAATACCTCCGTTCCATAAGATGGGAGATCTTGGATCATGATGAGCATAGTTGACTTTGCCTGTTCTATTTTCCATTTTGCTAACTTCACTATTTCATTCACTTCCTTTGTGTTATGTGCTTGTGAGACATAGCTTCCTATCATGAAGTCCAGGGTTCGCATGGGTTTCGCGAGATTTTCTAGATAAGAAGGTAATTCATACAAGTAATCCAGACTAATTTCAGTACTCATGACGTCTTTTACGATTGAAGTCGTGGCCGTTGGAGCTATGAGGCATCCTTGTCGTACTATGTGTTGGGGGTCTAAGTGGCATATCCTCTTGCTATGTAGAGGAGAATCCATAGCATAAGTCCCTTCATCGCTACCTATCGAAAAAAAAAGAAAAATCTATTAATTTCCTAATATGATCATGCTGTGGTCGATGATAGTGATGATGTGCGTTATGGTTGATTGTTAGTTCATTTATAGAAGGAGTTTAAATCGATATTCAATTCTCGTAAATGATGTACTGTAGATTTTATTGGAACAGTTGCACCTATGTTTGATTGTTTGGTATATGACCTTAATTTCTTTTTGTAATCATTGTTGTTTTCTTGCTTGATTTCTTGAGGTACGTTCGCCTGTTTGGTTGTATCCGATGCTGAATAATTATTGGATAATTCCCTTGAAACTCGTTTTAAATGGTCAATATGAACTTGTTTCTCTTCGCCAGTTGACAGTGACTTAATTAAAACTTTGTTTGCTTTTATGTTAATTACTCTGTATGGGCCCTCAAATTTTGGGGATAATTTATTGTCTCTCGTATGAAAGATACCATAAACAATGTCTCCTAAGCTGATAGGTGAATCTCTTGCCTTCTTGTTAAATACCTCCATCATTTCTTCCTTGGACATCGTTAATTGTTTTTTGACTCTTTTGTGTATGTCCTGCAATTCACGTAAACGGAGTTTAGAGTAATCATCGTAATTGTATATGGGCAGACTGTCACCTTCTAGGAGCTTATATGGTAGTTTTTATCTGTCCCATATATAATGAAATGTGGTGTGTCACCTATGGATTTATTTATAGATCCATTAATTGAGGCTTCTACTCTGGGAATCCAGTCATCCCAACTTGCATAATTTTCACTGAGAATGTGTCGTAGCACATCTAATACTTTTTTGTTTTGTCTCTCTACAAACCCATTAGATGCTGGGTGATAGGCTAAAACGTTAACCTTTTTAATGTTGTATTGTTTACATATTTCTTGTAAGATCTCAGAATTAAATTCTCCTCCATTATCACTTATTAGTACCTTTGGGGGAGTAAAGCGACACATTACATTATCTGTTATTGCCTTTGCTACTGTCTCTTCTGTCTTATCTTTAATTGGAGCTAAAATGACATAACGGGAAAAATGATCCGTTGCTACGAATAGGTATAGGTTATTATTGTATGATAATGGCATCTTGAGTAAATCCACAGCGACAACGTCCCATGGTTGATGTGGTACAGGGTAATTACCCATCGGTGCAGGTGTGATTGGGTATCCTTTGTGTTTTGCACATGGTTCGCATCTGTCTATATGATTGTTTATATCTTTTCGTAATGAAGGCCAGTAATATAACAGCTGGGCTTGTCTGAATGTTTTATCCTTTCCAGGATGTCCTGCATGTGGGTTATCGTGTATCGTTCGTAATACTTGGGGTATCATGTCATTAGGTACTACCAACTGGTTTGTATTTCTTTGGCGTTCTGGTTGTTTCTGGTTAATCTTGTATAATGTATTATTGACCATTGTGAATTGTTCGAGTGGTACATGCAGTTTGGGTAATTGTATGTCATCACTTTCTAACTTGTATATGACTTTAGACCATATTGGGTCATGTCTTTGTGCTTTTGCGATATCATCATGGTTTGGGATATTTCTTTTGAGATCTAATGCCGCGACCTGAATTGTGTTCGGGTTCCTAGATAATGCGTCAGTTACTATGTTCATTTTACCTTGTATATAATGAATTTGTACATTGTAGTTTTCAACTGTACATTTCCATCTTGCTTTCCTCCCAGAAAGGAGTTTTTCTTTAAACATACCCACTAGTTGTTTATGGTCGGTGAATAAGTGGATTTCGTAACAATATACCAAATCTCGAAACTTTTGTAATGCAAAAACCACTGCAAGTGCCTCTAAGTCTGTAGTGCAATAATTTTTCTCTGCAACTTTTGTTTGTCTGCTGGAGAATAACCCTGGGGATAGCACAGGGCCTCTCCACGGATCCTTGGAGCTGAGGCCTTCCTCCTGAAGATTGCCTCACTGGTGGTGGACAGTAGGGTCGTCTGCACCCCCGCTGGTTGGCAGATCTGATGGCATAATGCCCTCTCGTAGTGGAGTCACAAGGGGCGAGGGGCTTTGATGCTCCTGCCCAGCGCGGCTGCCAGTCGTCGCTGGGCTCTCATGGGCAACAAAATGAGGGCGGCTGCTAGCTGTCCCTTCATTGAGGGCATGGCTACAGACTGTCGCATGGGCCCGACTCCCTGATGGAGATGCAGGTGGAGTGCGGCTACCAGCCGTTGCCGAGGTCCCGTGTGGAGGATGATGTGCCAATGAGGAGCAGCTACCGGCTGTCTCCTGCTGACAGGCGCAGCTACCGGCAGTCGCCTGTGTCTTGTCCTTTGAGGCAACTACAGGAGGAGAGGGGACGTTCCCATCTCTCCCCAGCATGGCTATCGACCATCGCTGGTTCCTGTAGAGGGGTATAGCAGCACTTGATGGAGGAGCAGCTACTGGCCGTCTCCTGCCGTGTGGCCTGGCTACAGGCCCTGGCCTTTTAAGGGCGTGGCTACTGGCCATCGCCTGAGCCTGGCTACAGGCCGTGGCTCTTAGAAGGGAGTGGCTACTGGCCGTCTCCTGAAGGGCAGAGTGGCTACAGGTCGTCTCTGGAAAGCCTTCCAAGTGGCTACTGGCCGTTTCCTAAAGGTCTGAGTGGCTACTGGCCATCTGACAAAGGGTGCAGCTGCTGGCCATCACTGGGGTGCTGTTTGGAGCTAGGGAGGTAGTTCCACCCCGATCCTGTCGAGGGTCAGCTCGCCCGCAAGGTAGTCTCTGTTTCCCGCTATGGTGGCGGCAGGCGAGTTCTGGGTCATTGGGGCACGCGGCCTGGGTGGACTTACATCCCTGTCGCTGTGAGTCGGGCCACGCACTATTTGTCCCTCCGCAGGCTCCTCTTGTGGGTGTTGTGATGCCCTTGGTAACTATACCCGCATTTTAGAAACGAAGATTGAACTATACTCGATTTTTTTCCAGCTGATGATCCATTTTCGGGAATGTGGCACCTGCGCACTCCTGCCTCGTGATTGGTTGGTTTCAATTTCATACCTACAGTATCATATTAACAAAAAAATGCAATTGTACCTTATATTCCAATTCTCATAAATATTGTTTTGCATTGTCACTGTGCTATACAAACAGACATGAAACGAGTATGTATCTGTGCTTCACCCAAATGA
This sequence comes from Coenobita brevimanus, assembly GCF_032717465.1. Lineage (NCBI taxonomy): Eukaryota > Metazoa > Arthropoda > Malacostraca > Decapoda > Coenobitidae > Coenobita > Coenobita brevimanus. Next base: position 13,792,538 of record NC_136956.1, read on the forward strand.
ACAATGAATTTGAGGAAGTTGAATTTGAATGAAACTATTTATTGCTGTAAAACAGAATTGTTGCGTCTCCCCATATTGTGTTAAAAACAAATGCATTTGGCTGAGTAAGCACAAATAAAAGGTATCTTAATACTTAGACACTTGTTACATTAGACAATAGGACCATTCTAAGTAAATTAGCTGTTTTGTCAGTGGTAAAGTGATGGAAGTGGGAAGGCGACTGGAACAGTCGCTACAAAGGAGGGGGAAAGGGGGCACAAGAAATGGCCAGGAGGGAAAAACAAGTTGTCTCATCTCTCAAGGTGTTAACCCGCCCCATCCCGACCACTTTTCCACCACTGACTCCCCCCAATCCCGACCATTTTTGGAAAAAAATTTTTTTTTGCTCAAACCTCCGCTTTTGGTGAGAAACATCGAAAATTCATAGAGAAATCGCTCACCTGAGGTTTAAAATACTCGATCCAGGTAGGAGTACCTCCTTATCTTACAGGGTTTTCTAACAGGCTGGCACCAAAGAAAACGAATTCTATGGGAGGGTAACTATTTCACACCACTCATAAACGGTATTTATTTATTTACTTGGTACGAATTTATATGTACTACGAGAGTATATTGGTTTTCAAACAGTAATATAGGCATTATAAGCATTGTTTCACTCACTAACTCATCACCATATCTGACCTTTTTTTGCCACATTATCTGATCATCATTTCTGACTGTTTCTTCCTCTAATGTTTGTCCTCCACATTGTCATCGATTGGGGAATCATTCTGGCCCTGAATTTTGTACCATGGCATGACATGGCTTTACTGGCTAGGTCACTGATAACAGGTGAATTGCTGAGACAATGGCATACAGGGGGGGGGAGGAGGTCACGCTGGGTAAGGCATTGTCCCTGCCTAGCATCTTGTAAAGGAAGGTGTCCGTGTATACGTACCAAAAATTACTCATGAAAATTTAAAATTGTGCAAATTAGGGACCTTGCAATTGATTCGCGTTTATGTATGTAGATGGGATTGGCAGTGACAAAACGTGTGGATGCTAATTCACGTCGACGGGAAGCCGCGGATTAAACTTTATTATGGATCGCACCTACTCCATGGCTTAGATACCTTCAGCCATATTATCCATAAGTATATATATTTGTAAGTATATATATTTATTTATTAATCAGAGATGCACCAACTCCAGACCTTTTACAATAATAAATTTTTAAATTCAAATTCAACTTCCTCAGATTCATTGTCAGTTTGGGCGAAGCACAAATACATACTCGTTTCATGTCTGTTTGTATAGTACAAAGACAATGCAAAACAACATTTATGAGAATTAGAATATACAGCACAAATGTTTTTTTTGAAATATGATACTCATGGTATGAAACTGAACCCAAAAATCATGCAGCAGGAGTGCGCAAGTGCCACATTAACGATAGTGGATCATCACTTGGAAAAAAATCGAGTATAGAACAATTTTTTTTTAATGCGAGGAAGAAGGAACCAAAGGCCATCAGCCCGCAATAACAGTTCTCTCCAAGAGAAAAACAAAATACAAGAGAGAGCCAAATTCAAGATCTGATCATTTCGAGATGCCTGGACATACTGCGTTTGAAAGACTGGAGATCATAGGCAGCAGGAAATACAGACAGAGGGAGACAGTTCCAGAGTTGACCTGTTGCGTAAATGAAGGACTGGGAGTAACGGTTAACTCTTGCATTAGAGAGTTGGACAGAAAAGGGATGAGAGTTTGCTGCTAGATGGGTGCTACGCGCTCGTCGTAGAGGTGGAGGAATGCATGCAAACAGTTCAAATGAGCAGTGACCATTGAAATAGTGAAAAAAGAGAGAGAAATATGCAACAGTGCGGCGAAGAGACAGAGGTTGTAGGAAGCCAGTAAGAGGAGGAGAGTTAATGAGACGAAAAGCCTTTGACTCCACCCTGTTGAGAAGAGCTGTATGTGAGGAGCCTCCCCACAAATGAAAGTTGTACTCCACACAGGAGCGGATAAAACCCCTGTATAGAGTCAACAATTGTGCAGGGGTAAAGAAAGAATGGAGTCGGTTTAGCACACCTGATCTCTTGGAAGCAGATTATACAAGAGATGTAATATGATCTTTCCAAGACAAGTCCCGAGTAAATGAAACCCTAAGCATGTTCAAGGATGATGCAGGATGAAGCTGAATATTATTAAACATTAGTGGGTATACCTGAGGAAGATTTTGTCGGGTTGATAGATGTAAGAACTGAGTCTTACATGCATTAAAAACAACCATATTATTTTTACCCCAGTCAGAGATACGAGCCAAGTCAGACGTTAGGTGTGCCATAGCCTCATCCCTTGTTTGTTGAAGGAACTGCTGAGATGGGCGTTGTGGGAACCGAATGGAAAGGTGAAGGGTGGAATCATCAGCGTATGAGTGGATAGGGTTAGATGTACAGTATAGAAGGTCACTGATGAGTAAAAGGAAGAGAGTTGGTGATAGGACAGAGCCCTGAGGAACACCACTGTTGATAGATCTAGGAGAAGAACGATGGCCATCTACAACAGCGTCTATAGAACGACCAGAAAGGAAGCTAGCGATGAAGGCACAGATAGAAGGATAGAAACCGTAAGAGGGCAGTTTGGAAATTAAAGATTTATGCCAGACTCAATCGAAAGCATTTGAGATGTTAAGTGCAATGGCAAAGCTTTCGCCAAAGTCCTGAAAGGAGGATGACCAGGAGTCTGAAAGGTAGGTGAGAAGATCGCCAGTGGAGCGTCCCTGACGGAACCCATACTGACGACCAGAAAGAAGGTTGTGATAGGAAAGATGCCTTAATATTTTTCTATTGAGAATTGACTCGAAAACTTTTGAAATACAGGACGTTAAAGCAATTGGACGTTAGTTAGAGAGCTGGGAATGGTCACCCTTCTTTGGGACTGGCTGAATGAGAGCAAACTTCCAGCAAGATGGAAAGGTATAAGTTGACAGACAAAGGCAAAAGAGTTTGCCTAGGCAGGGTGTAAGCACAGAAGCACAATTCTTGACAACGATGCCTTATTAGTATTGGGGCCAGTGATGGCAGAAAATACATCAACTGAAGAAATTTTAATGTCAGCCATGAGGAAGTCAGAGGTGGGAAGTGATGGAGGAACAGCACCAGAATCGTCTAAGGTGGAATTGGAGGAGAAAGTCTGTGCAAAGAGATCTGCTTTATCAGTAGAAGAAATAGCTAACCATCAGAGTAGAAAAGAGGAGGGAAGGATGGTGACGTAAAGTTGTTAGAAAGGTGCCAGAAGGAGTGGAAAGAATTCGAGTTGGAGAGTTGAGAGCATTTAGTACAGGTGAAATTATTTTTAGAAGAGCAAAGAACAGACTTAGCATGATTCCGGGCAGAAACGCAAAAATGATGTTATTCAGGGGTGGGTTGGCTCCGGTACCTTTCGTAGGCCCTCTCCTTGTTGTGACAGCATTAGAACAAGCGTGATTAAACCAAGGCTTTCTTGCGTAAGACAAAGGATACGAGGAAGGAATGTATGCTTCCATGCCTGAGAGAATAACCTCCGTAATGTGCAAGGCACACTCAGATGGCTCCCGGCCACGGAAGCAATAATCATTCCAGGAAAAATCAAAGAAGTACTGCCTGAGAGCCTCCCAATCCGCAGCTCCAAAGTGACACAAACGACGTTCCTTTGGAGGGTCCACAGGCCATACCAGAGTGATAGGACAGGTTAAGGTGATAAGGTTGTGATCGGAGGAGCCCAACAGAGAGATAAGATTAACAGTGTAAGGAGAAGAATAAGTTGTAAGGAAGAGGCCAAGTATGTTGGAGCTCTCTCTAAGGCGGTCTGGGATACGGGTAGGATGCTGTAGAAGCTTCTGTAGGTCATTAAGTATAGAAAAGATGTCGGCTTGTTCACCAGGTGGATCAGTGAAAGGAGAGGAGAGCCAAAGGTGGTGGTGAACATTGAAATCTCCTAAAATGGAGATTTTAGAGAAAGAAGAAATGGATAGAATGTGTTCAATCGTAGAAGTAAGATAGTTGAAGAATTTTTGATAGTCAGTAGAATTAGGGGATAAGTAAACAGCACAGATATATTTAGTCAGAGAATGACAGGAAAGCCGAAGCCATAGTGTAGAGAATTCAGAAGAATCGAGTTCGGGAACATGAGAGCAAGATAAGTCGTTGCGTATATATACACAACATCCACCTTTGGTTTTGAAATGAGTAGAGAAAGTAGGAGGATACAGAAAAGGGTTTGCTGTCAGTTGCCTCAGACAGCTGAGTCTCAGTTAGAAATAGAAGGTGAGGTTTAGAGGAGGAGAGGTGGTGCTCAACAGAGTGAAAGTTGGAGGAAAGGCTGCGAATATTGCAGAAATGAAGAAGAAGTGAGTCAGACAGTGGTTCCAGGCAGCTCAAGTCATCACCGGGAGAGGGGAGGAAGGTGAGGGAATTTATGGTCTCCCCCCCTGGGGACTCCGAGGCTGAGTGTTGAGAAGCCATGACTTTTTTGAGTTTTGGAAAAGGAAGTGTAGTGTGTACTGTGGATGTAGTTTGGTGTAGATAGTTAGAGAAATTTGTATTGGAGAGAATGCTGGCCTACTCTCTGTGTAACTGAGACACTGAAAAAGTTCAATAAAGGGAATTGGTCAGGAACTAGTCCTGAGGGCTGATGAAACGGGAGCTCCAGCTCTACCTGTCATCAGCTTTCCATCCACCTCGGGAGTACTGCCCTGCTCGACTGGTGCTACAGTCTATTCCGTCTTAATATGATTATTGTGTTAGCCTTTTTGGCCCGGGCAACGTCGGGTACCCCTGCTAGTAATACTCTAAAAATCTCTTTCTTATTTTTTGAAAATGCTCCCATTTTTCATATCTTCTCCAATTTTTGGAACATATTCCTGGCTAGCCCAGTTCCTCCTACATTTTCTTGATCACCTTTTTTGTCTCCTACCATGAAACTTCTGAGACAATAAGTTTTTAAACTTGTTTAATATTGCAATTTCCTATTTTTGCATTGTAATTCACATCACCCTCTTTACTGCAAGCCATAATTCTGTTTTCTTTCAAGTTATTGTCAGACCTTCAGTTTCTTTAGCCACATCGTTTATTATCTCTTACAATCTTTCTTGGCAATTATCAAATAGGACTGTATCAGTTGCAACCCAGTGTTGTTAATGTTGTTTCCTCCAACAACAATTCCTCGGATTTCCTAAATTTCTCTGAAAATCATTGTACTAAATAGATTAAAATACATCTAGCGAACACACACACACACACACACACAGAGTCAATCGAGGCAGACGTGCGACATCGGCGCTCCGTACCGAACCAACACAGCCAGTGGCATTACCTAAATTAGTATCGTTGTATGAGTCAAGCTCTATACCAGGTTAGACTAAATGATTTTTCATTATTAAAAGAAAAAAAAAAAAACGTTTAAACAAGACTTGTTCAAACAGAAAAGAGAACCAAGACGGCAGAATGCGCTGAGTCAGCTGAGGTTTGTTTAGACTACAGCAGCACGGGGAGTGTAAGTACATACTCTGTACTTTTAGTATTGCAAAATGGATACATACTTTAGTAAAGCAAATTTGGAACAGAAAAGGGATAAAGGCAGAAAGCAAAATGATGATTTCTACCAAGAACTGGTTGAAGTGGAGACTCACAATAGACTGGTTGAACGTGTACACAAACTAGAAATGGCTTTCAAAAATGAAATCGATGAAATAAAGAAGCAGATGCTCTTGCAGAAGGAAGAAATAGAAAAACTAGGAAGGGAGGCCAACAAGAAAGACAACCATCAGTGAACTAACAGTGGAAATGAGTATACTTAGGAAGAAAATGAGTGAAATGGCAAGTACATTAGTCAATCACGAAAGTGTTATGGAAAAGTTCAAAAATGACACAGAGGCAATTAGGCAAGTAAGCAGTCTGATAGACCAAAGCAGTGATATTGAGGAGAAGATAACACAGGTGAATGAAGCTGTGCAAAGCTACAAAAATGATGTGGAAACCACGTATGCTGAAATGGTGAAAGTAAAGAAAGACTTAGAAACAAGGGTGGAGGAAAAAAGCATTAAAAAGGAAGTGAAAAGAATAATCCAAAACAATCCAAAGTTAGTCAGAGATTCAGTAGATATAAACAAATCTATAGTAATCACTGGTATAGAAAAGGAAGAAGAAAAAAACAAGATCACAAGAGACAAAAAGGTGATGGCAAATGTAATGAGCTTACTGAAAGAAGTATCAGAGGAAATCTGTAGTAAAGACATAGAGGAACACAAAAGGTTAGGGAAATACGAGAAAAGCAAGACAAGACCTCTACAGGTGACTTTCCAGAGTGTAAACAGTGTGGAAGAGATACTAAAAAATGCAAAGAATCTTATGGAAAAAGAGGAGTTTAAAAATGTATGGATAAAAAGATGCCTAACATAAGAGGAACTGGAATTACTGAAAGAGAAAAGGGAGGAAGCAAAAACAAAAAATGAGGGAAGATCAGAAGAGGAGAAGAAGAAATTTTTTTTTACAAAATAATAGGATTGCAGGTACGAAAGTGGTACACAAACAGGATGGAATAAAAAGGAGGAAGGTAGTAAAACCATGTCATGGCAAGTATATAGACAAGATGATAAAGTTGATGTACTCAAATGTGGATGGAATGGTATCTAAATTACTAGAGATGAATGATTATGTCAGAGAAAATGAACCACAAATAATATGCCTAACTGAAACAAAATTAACACCAAGGATATCCAATGACATACTAAACTTAGAGTAATACAATATATGGAGAAGAGACAGAAATTTTAAAAAAGGAGGAGGAATTATAATATTAACTAAGAAAAATCTAAAAGTCAATGAAATAAAACTAGATATACCATCACAAGTAGAACTGATTGCAGTAGAGATCAACACATCTGAAGGGAAAGTAATTGTAGCCAATTTGTACATGCCACCCAGATCAAACACATAGGAAAGAGATGAATATGAGGACCTGGCAGAGAGAACAATTCACAGTTTAAGATCATTACTACATAAAATGGAAGAGAAATCGGAAAGAATTATACTAACTGGGGATTTTAATACAAATATAAATTGGAATACTCTAGATATAATTAGCCAAGAAAGCTGTTGGGACCAAAAGCTCCGGGAACTCGTGCAAGAGTTTTTCCTAACGCAACATATGAGGGAAACCACCAGAAAAAGAGGACTTGATGTACCTTCAGTGCTAGATCTAATATTTACTAAGCAAGAAAATGATATTGACAGTTTAATATATCACCCTCCACTCGGCAAAAGCGATCATGCAGTACTAAATTATAACTTCAGAATAGCATATGACATAGTTAACAGCAATGACAGTTACAAAAAGGGCCTAAACTATAAAAAGGAAAATTATCAAGACCAAAAGAAGTATTTCTTAGAAGTTGATTGGGAAAATGAGCTTAGAGGACAAGATTTTAAATGCTGTATATAAAAAATTCTGTGAATTTTATGAAATAGGAGTCCAGAAGTACATCCCAAAGCACAAAGAAGCAGATAAGAAAATACAGAAATGGTTCAATACAGAATGTAAAAAATCAAAAGAAAGAAGAGATTTGTTGTGGAATAGATACAGAAGACACAATAGTGAAAGGGCGTATAATAATTACAAACAGGCAAGAAACGATTATACAAGAATAAGGAGGGAAGCCCAAAAACAATTTGAGGAGGATATAATAAATAAAAGTAGTGATCAACCAAAGCTGTTTTACAGCTACATCAGAAGCAAAACCAAAGTAAAAGATATAATACAATCCATTATGGACGAGGGAATCACTTATACACAAGAGAAAGATATTTGTGAAGCACTAAATAAGAATTTCCAGTTAGTTTTTACAGAAGAAAAAAATTTTGAGAGGGACTATGTGGAACACGCATGTCCACACATACTACCAGATATACAAATAGCAGAAAAAGTAATACAGGATGAGTTAAGTATATTTGACAGAGGAAAAAGAAGTGGTCCCGATGAAATTTCATGTTGGGTACTACGAGAATGTGCAAAGGAGTTAAGTAAACCATTATTTTTAATTTTCAAGAAATCCTTGAGTCAAGGTAAACTACCTGATATTTGGAAAAAAGCAAATATTGTTCCCTTATTCAAGAAAGGAAATAAACAAAATCCACTCAACTACCGACCAGTATCACTGACCAGTGTTGTAAGCAAGGTATTAGAAAAGCTTATAAGAAAATCTTGGGTAAATCATCTAGAAGAACACAGTATGATAACAGAAAGACAGTTTGGTTTCAGAAAAGGAAAATCATGTGTTACTAATCTGTTGAGCTACTATGACAGAGTAACAAATGCAATACAGGAAAGGGAAGGATGGGTGGACAGTATCTATTTAGATTTCAAGAAAGCTTTTGACACAGTACCACACCAAAGACTTTTATGGAAACTGTACCATCAAGGAGGAATTCGAGGCAAACTGTTTTGTTGGATGCAAGACTTTCTCATAAAAAGAGAAATGAGAACAGTACTAAGAGGAAACTACTCATCATGGAAAGAAGTGACTAGTGGAGTACCACAGGGTTCAGTGCTGGCACCAATCATGTTTTTAGTGTATATAAATGATATAAACAGTAACACTGGAAATGAGAGCTATCTGAATATGTTTGCAGATGATGCAAAAATAAGGAGAATTACTAACACAGACTCTTGTAAAGAGCTACAAGAAGAATTAAATAAACTTCATGAATGGAGTAGTACATGGCAAATGGAATTCAATGTGGACAAGTGTCATGTAATCAAGTTTGGTAAAAGTGGAAAAAGACCTGATTGGGATTATAAGTTAGGAAATAAAACCCTATACACATCAGAAAGAGAGAAAGACCTAGGTGTGATTATCAATAACAGACTATCTCCGGCTGACCACATCAGCGAGAAGGTACGGAACATGTATACACTGCTTGCAAATATGAGAATAGCATTCACATACATAAATGAAGACATGCTAAGAAGGATGATAACATCATTTATTAGACCAACCCTGGAATATGCATCAGTAGTCTGGAGTCCTTATCTCAAAAAATACATAGACAAGATTGAAAAAGTTCAAAGGGCCGCTACAAGATGGATACCAAGCTTAAGGGACCTAAGCTACGAAGAAAGACTAAATAAACTGAATCTACCAACACTACAGGAGCGAAGGAATAGAGGTGACATGATAATGCTATATAAATGCATATCAGGAAAGGAGAAAATAGACATAAATGATTACTTAACATATGGAGAAGCATCAGCAAGAGGACACTGCAAAAAACTGCATAAGAAGAGAGGTGATAAAGACGTAAGGAAATTCAGCTTCCCAAACAGAGCAATTGATCAATGGAATGCACTACCAAATGAAATAGTGTGTGCCAAAACAATTCACAAATTTAAGGATATGTACGATAAATATGGTTTAAGACACGGGACAGTACGAGCTTGACTCATTCCTGTAAAGATACAATTAGGTAAGAAATAGGTAAGAACACACTGTAGAGTGTGTAGAGTAAACTGTAGCACCAGTCGAGCAGGGCAGTAATGCCAGGGTGGATGGAAAGCTGATGACAGGAAGAACTGGAGCTTCCGTTTCATCAGCCCTCGGGACTAGTTCCTGACCATCCCCCTTTGCTAAAATTTTTTAGTGTTTCAGTAACACAGAGAGTAGGTCTGCATGCTCTCCAGTACAAGTTTCTCTAACTCAGCACCAATCTATATGCAGTATACACTACACTTTCAAAAAGAAATAAAAAAGGCACAAAATACCCAGGCCTCAGAGTCCCCGGGGGAGGGGGGAGAGGGAACATAAATGCCCCCATCCGCCCCTTTCCCAGTGATGACTCAGCGAGATGACTGAAACCACTGTCTGGCTCACTTCTTCTTCATTTCTGCAACATTTACAGTCTTTCCTCTAACTTTCACTCTGTTGAGCACCACCTCTCCACTTCTAAACCTCATCTTCTCTTCTTGACAGAGACTCAGCTGTGGGAGGCAACTGACAGCAAACACTTCTGTTTCCTCTCACTTTCTCAATACTCATTTCAAAGCCAAAGGTGGCTGTTGTGCATAGGTATGCAACAACTTATCTTCCTCTCCTGTTCCTGAACTTGATTCTTCTGAATTCTCTACTCTCTGGCTTCGGCTTTCCTGTCGTTCTCTGACTAAATATATCTGCACTGTTTAATTATCCCTTAATGCTATTGAATATCAAAAATTCTTCGACTATCAGCCCTTCTACGATGGGACAGATTTTATCCATTTCTCCTTTCGCTGAAATCACCATTCTAGGAGCTTTCAACGTTCACCACCACCTTTGGCTTTCCTCTCCTTTCACTGATCCACCTGCTGAATAAGCCTACATCTTTTCTATCCTTAATGACCTAGAGCAGCTTCTACAGCACCCTAACTGTATCTCTGGCCGCCTTGGACAGAGTTACAACATACCTGACCTCTTCCTTACAACTAATCCTTCTGCTTATACTGTTAATCTTTTCTCTCCGTTGGACTCCTCAGATCACACCCTTATAACTTTGACCTGTCCTATTGCTCCGGTACGGCCTGTGGACCCGCAAAAGAAACGTCGTCTGTGGCACTTTGGAGCTGTGGATTGGGAGGCCCTCAGGCAGTACTTCTTTGATTTTCCCTGGAATGATTATTGCTTCTATGACCGAGAGCCATCTGAGCGTGCTTTGCACATTACGGGGGTTATTCTTTCAGGCATGGAAGCATACATTCGTTTCTCATATCCTTTGACTAATGCAAGAAAGCCTTGGTTTAATCATGCTTGTTCTAATGCTGTCCACAACAAGGAGAAGGCCTATAATAGATACCAGAGCCAATTCACCCCTAAATCACATCTTTTATATGTTTCTGCCCGGAATCGTCCTAAGTCTGTTCTCCGCTCTGCTAAAAATAATTTCATTCGTACTAAATGCTCTCATCTCTCCAAGTCGAATTCTTCCTGCTCCTTCTGGCACCTTGCCAAAAACCTTTCTAACAACCTTACCTCATCATCCTTTCGTCCTGTTTTCTACTCTGATGGCTCTGTAGCTATTTCTTCTGATAACGCAGATCTCTATGCTCAAACTTTCTCATCCAGTTCCACCTTAGACAATTCCAGTGCTGTTCCTCCATGATTTTCCCCCTCTGACTTCCTCATGGGTGACATTAAAACTTCATCAGCTGATGTATTTTCTGCCATCACTGGCCTTAATACTAACAAGGCATATGGGCCTGATGGAGTCCCTCCTGTTGTTCTCAAGAATTGTGCTTCTGTGGTTACACCCTGCCTAGGTAAACTTTTTCGCCTTTGTCTTTCAACTTGTACCTTTCCTTCTTGCTGGAAGTTTGGTCTCATTCAGCCAGTCCCAAAGAAGGGTGACTATTCCCAACCATCTAACTATCGTCCAATTCCTTTAATGTCCTGTGTTTCAAATGTTTTCGAGACAAGTCTTAATAGAAAACCTTTAAAGCATCTTTCCTATCACAAGCTTCTTTCTGATCGTCAGTATGGGTTCCGTCAGGGACTCTCCACTGGCGATCTTCTCACCTAGCTTTCAGACTCCTGGTCATCCATTTTTAGGGCCTTTGGCAATAGCTTTGCCCTTGCACTTGACATCTCAAATGCTTTCGATAGAGTCTGGCATAAATCTTTAATTTCCAAACTGCCCTCTTACGGTTTCTATCATTGTATCTGCACCTTCATCAATAGCTTCCTCTTTGGTCATTGTATAGCCGCTGTTGTAGACGGCCATCGTTCTTCTACATCGTTCAACAGTGGTGTTCCTCAGGGCTCTGTCCTATCACCAACTCTCTTCCTTTTATTCATCAATGACCTTCTAAGTTGTACATCTAACCCTATCCACTCGTACTCTGGTGATTCCACCCTTTTCCTTTCCATTCTGTTCCCGCAACGTCCATCTCAGCAGTTACTTCAACAGGCAAGGGATGAGGCTATGGCACACCTAATGTCTGACTTGGCTCATGTCTCTGACTGGGGTAAAAATAAACTTGTTTTTTCTCTATCTATCTATCTGTTGCCAGATGCCTTAATCCCTTATACGGGGTGGCCACTAACAAATCGTCTCCACGTCACCCTATCCCCTGCCATCTCACTGCCCTGCTCCCAATGTACACTCCCCTCTCTCATATACCTCTCCACTCCATCCCTCCATCTCATCCTTGGCCTTCCCCTCCCTCTTTTCCCCTCCATCTCACGCACACTCTCCTTGTCAGTCTCTCACTCTCCATCCTCTCCACATGGCCAAACCACCTCAATGTGTTTTTCCTAACTTTCCTATCACATCCACATCCACACGGCAACACTCCTTCACATCCTCATTTGTCAGTCTGTCTCTCCTTTGTGACTCCGCCGGCTCCTTTCAAATAACTCATTTCCACTATTCTTACTCTTGACTTGTGTCCCTCCAACAACGTCCAATCTTCACTTCCATACGTTAGAGTTGGTATCACAATACTGTCATGTAATAACTTTTTCACCTCCATGCTCACTTCCCTGCTTCTTATCACTGCTTTCAAGGAACCAGCAACCTTTCCTCCTTGCTGTACCCTTTCAAGCACTTCGCCCTCCAAACTTCCATCCTTACTCATCACACTACCCAAGTACTTAAACGTACTCACATTTTCCATTTCCTCATCATCCAACCTCACTGTACATTCACTGACTTCACCTCTCTCGAAGATCATAACTTTACTCTTTCGTACATTCACGTTTAGATTCCGTTTCTTACATACTCTCCCAAACTCATCTACAAAGCCTTGCATCTCCCCTTCGTCATCACTTAACAACACAGTATCATTTGCAAACAACAGTACGAGGAGTTTCCAAACACTGCCCTCTCTCATTAGGGCCATTCCAACATCCACTGCCCTACCTTCTATCTATTTTATAACCCCATCCATATACAGATTGAACAACCATGGAGACATTACACATCCCTGTTTCAACCCAACCTTTAAATAGTAAAACTCACTCAGTTCACTATCCACATGCACTGCAGCCTTAACGCTTTCATACATATTATTCACAGCATTCAGCAACTTCCCATCTACTCCACATATTCTTAATACTTTCCACAATCCTTGTCTATCCACCCTGTCATATGCTTTCTCTAAATCCACGAAGGCTGCATACAACTTCTTTCCTTTCTGTAGAAACTTTTCCACTAAAGATCTAAGAATGAATATTTGATCCACACAACCTCTTCCCTTCCTGAAGCCTCCCTGTTCTTCTCCAACTAATTCCTTTGTTATTTCCCTAACTCTGTCAATAAGTATCCTACCGTATACTTTTCCTATTATACTAAGAATACAAATGCCCCTATGATTTCCACACACTTCTTTTTCCCCTTTCCCTTTGTACAAGGGAATAATTATACCTGACTTCCAATCCTCCGGGACTCTACCTTCCTCCCATGCCAATCTGCACACCTTCCACATCCATTCTACTACTATCTCTCCTCCATGCTTCAGTATTTCACCACACACTCCATCAATTCCTGGGGCTTTCCCCATTTTGACTTTGTTCATTGCTTACACAACTTCCATTCAACTGATTTCTTCCTCTCTTCTCGCATCCCTCCTTCTCCCAGCCATTCCCCAGCCCCTTACACTAGCATTACTTTCATTCTCTATGTTCAACAATTTATTAAAGTGGTCTCTCCATCTGCTCACTTTTTCTCCCTTCTCCACTAGTAATCTACCATTTTTATCTTTCACTCCCCTACTAACTTTATTGCCATCCTGTATGACTCTCCTTACCTCTTTCAAGAACATTTTCTTACTTTCTCTCCACTTGACACTCAGATTCCTTCAAAATTCCTTATCCACTTTCTTCTTACTCTCTCTTACTAATCTTTTCACCTCTCTCTTCCTTTCCACATATAACTCTCTCTTCTATCCCTCAACTTCTTCCACAGCCCTATTTCTCATCCATTCATTATATGTTTTTTTTTCTTTTGTGCCACAGCCTCTCACCTCTTCATTCCACCATGCTGTTCCTTGAACCTCCTTTCGTCTTCTCTTCACCTCACACACCATCTCATATGCTGCACATATTTCTTCTATGAATATCTTGCACATACCTTCCACGTCCCCCATCTGCTCCAATTCATATTTACCATTTCGTTCCTCCAGTTCTCTCTTATATTCTGCCTTTTTCTCATTCTCTTGTAATATTTCCACTCTCCTTGCATACACTCCTTCCTCCCTTCCTTCCCTTCTTCTATTTCTCCATTTTACTTGGACCTTGATTCTGACAACCACTTGATGGTGGTCAGAAAGTCCACTCCCCCAAGCTCTGTGTGCTCTTGCATTCATTACACATCTCCGTATCCTTTCATCCACATTCACATAATCAATCATTGCCTTCCTTTCATTCAGTTCACCATCCACCCTTTTCATCACACGCCATGTATACCTGTTGATCATTTTGTGCATCAAGAGGGCATTGCCTATCACCAACCCCTCCTGGCACAAATGACCACTAAAGCACTGCCATTCTCATCTATCTCAGCAGTCATACCCCACTCACAAACTTCTCCGTCCACCTTCACATTCCCTTCTTTATCATTCATATCACCAATGAAAAACACTTTCTCATTCCTTTCAAACTCTTCCTTGCAGACTTTCACATTTGTCCAGAACTCTTATCTCAATCTACTTGCACGATTTTGCATTGGCGCATACACGCACACAATTGCTCACATTTGTAGTCCACCTTTCAGTCTTACCCACACAATCCTTGAGCCAACTGATCCATACTCTCTTATATTCTCCTTCCATCTGTTACTCACAACAATACACATTCCTTCTTTTGACCTCTCACTCTCACCTATTCCTGCACATATACCCCATCCATACTCCCATTCTTTCACATTCTCACTGCACCATTTAGTTTCAGTTAACCCACATACAGTACATTCACTTTCGCACCCTCAAGCACCTGGACAATCTCACTCTCTTTCACTTCATCATTCGCACCCCTAACATTCCATGTCGCCATCCATTTCATGTCCTGTGTTCGGTCCTTAGTCATCATCGTTTGGTCAGTCCTGGTCCGAGGCTTCTTGTTCATATTTTTAGTTAGTTGTTTTCCGGGGAGGGGCACTAACCCTTCGCCAACCCACTTGCTGTCCCGTAGGGAACACGTGTCGGTTGATTAAAAGGTTATCACCAAGCATTGTAAATGATTTTCTGGTTTACAGGAAATCATTTGGCTTGCCACTCGATGTAGAGCTATCCTAAAAACAGGGTACCACTAAATTAAGTGAGTGGATGATGGACGCCTCCACCTGCCACTTGTTTTTAATGTATCAAAAACTCAGTTTTTACACCTATCAACACTACACAATCTTCCACAGGAGTACCCACTAATGTTTAATAATATTCAGCTCAATTCTGCATCATTCTTGAACATGCTTGGAGTTTCATTCACTCAGGACATATTTTGGAATGATCATATTGCATCTCTTTTAAAATCTATTTCCAAGAGATTGGGTGTGCTAAGCCAACTCCGTTCCTTCTTTACCCTTGCACAGTTGTTGACTTTATACACGGGTTTTATTCGCCCCTGTGTAGAGTACAACTCTCGTGTGGGGAGATTCCCCACATACAGCTCTTCTCAATAGGGTGGAGTCAAAGGCTTCTCGTCTCATTAACTCTTCTCCTCTTACCGGCTCCCTTCATCCTCTGTCTCTGCGCCGCACTGTTGCATCTTCATCTCTTTTCTAACGCTACTTCAATGGTCACTGCTCCTCTGAACTGTCTGCTTGCATCCCTCCACCTCAACGACGGGTGCATAGCACCCGACTAGAAACAAACTCTCATCCCTTTTCTGTCCAGCTCTCTAATGCAAGAGTTAACCGTTACTCCCAGTCTTTCGTTTATGCAACGGGTCAGCTCTGGAACTATCTCCCTCTGTCTGTATTTGCTACTTCCTATGATCTCCAGTCTTTCAAACGCAGTGTGTCTAGGCATCTCAAAATGAATAGATCTTGAATTTGGCTCTCTTTTTTTTCTCTCTCTCTCTGAAGGAACGGTTTGAGGTCTCCTGGCCTTTAGTTCCTTCTTTCTTGCATAAAACACACACACACACACACACACACACACACACACACACACACACACACACACACACAACCTGTTTCTTTTCCTCTCTCTATCTTTGTGTATCTATTTCAACACTCAAGACTCTCGGATACTGTCTGATCGCAGCTTAAGTTTTCAAGTATTCGTATATCCTTCCTATCTGTGTCTAAGTTCTGTAACATTTTGAACAATTCGTCTTGCTTTGCTTTATCAAATGCCTTGGCATAATCTGTGAAGCATATATTCTTTTTTGTTCTCCGATTGCTCCTTCTGCTATCATCAGTACCATAAATGTTGCATTTCTGGTGACTAATTCGTGAACAAAGCCACATTACCCTCTTCCTGTTTCGTGCCTCATCTTGGTTCTTGCACTTTTAACAAGTATTTTCGACAGCACTTTGTAGCACGGTCATCAAGCCTACCGTTTTGTGTAGTCCACGTTAATTGACTCCTGGATTCTTTGGAACTGAAATGAAAACAGATCAACGGAGGTCCTCTTGCAAATCCCTTCTGCTGTATATGCTCGTAATATATTGATGAGTGCTGTCAGTTTATCAGTTCCAAATTCATCTAGACCTGCAGTAATTTTTGTCACGGCTCCCGTCTAGACCTGCTACTTTATTTGATTTCATGCTCTGCTCTCACTTCAGACTTCATAATCTCAAGACCATCATTTCTTTTTCTGAATTGTCGTCATTTGTCCATTTTGGTCCTGGAAGAGTTCTTCAGTGTATTTTGAGCATCTTTCCAAAAAATTTCAGATTTTCAACTATCATCCTTTTTTTTTTTTTTTTCTTTTTTTTTATACGTCCAGATGTTAAGCAAATTATGTTCCCTGCGATTTCTCTTATTCTGCCATGCATTGCCGACGGTGAAAGAGATTAATTCCTTCACATTTCACAGTTTATCCATTCCTCTTTTGCCCTCCTGCACTTTTTCCACAGTAGCATACTGAGCTTTACAAAACTCTGGCACGCGCTGAAACAATCACACTTCTATCTATCTATCTATATACCTAGGCTGCTTCCCCCAAGGAAAGGGAGGTAGCCGAGACAGGATGACTCACTCTCCATTTACTCATCCATTCAAACACATTCATTCGCATCTTAGCCCCAAAGGGGAGAACGGACAGATCCTCACCGCACCACACCGCACAAGGGTCAACTGGGCAATGCAATCAGTGACATCCGCAGCAGGGCCCGACAGCAGAACTGGTTTACCCCTGCCACATCATAACAGACCCATCCCCTTACCCGCACCTGACCTGACTAGCTGATCAGACCAAATGCGGGAGAATATCCCCTCAGGGCTGCGTCATCACTTATTCATTCACAATTTCTCTCCATTTATTTCTGTCACGCACAGCCACTCTTCCTTGCTCAACAGACATCCCTCTCGCATCCAGCGCTCTCTTCACACTGTCCATCCATCCTATTCGTGGTCTTCCTCTCAGCCTTACACCTCTCACATCAGATCCAGTTATCTTTTTCACCAATCGCTCATTATCCATTCTCTCCATATGCCCAAACCATTGCAACACCCTCTGCTCAACTCTGCCAGCCATCTCCCGAACAACTCCAGTTCTCCTTCGCACTTCATCATTTCGCACCCGATCCATACGCGTCACTCCACACATACTCCTCAGACAACTTATTTCCCGGGCGCTTTGTGGCGAATAGATGTGGTCGTATCGTTGTCATCAGACGCTGAAAAGGCTGAACTTTTTCATTAACGTATCCGAATCTGAAAAGAACGATAACTTAACGCAATCTTAATGAGTATAATTTAAAACTGGACAGTAGCGGTTACCTCCCACCCTCACTGTTAGGCTGCAAATGTATTTTAAATGGCTTGGTATGGATGGAAACAAGAGCCATTTAGGAGCCGAATGAAATAACCAGAAATGAATTAAACGCAACGGTCTTGGAGCTGAATGAGTTTTAAAGACATCTAAACTCTGGGCTGAGGGTTTACACATAATTTATTCATACTGGTAGTAGGTTTTAACTTACAAAATGTTGCAAAGTTTTTATTTCTAATGCAGAATCGTACAGTACCAGTCTTTACGAAGAGAATAAAGCTACCTGGATGTAGATTTAATAAACAACCACATACAGATTTTTTTTTTTTTTTTTTTTTTTTTTTTTTTCAAAGTCACTGAGAAGGGTCGATGAGACGTTTCTCATCTTGAAGCCCGAGCAGTGGATGTTTACTTCCCACCTCTCTGCCACGACTAAATGTTTTTTAAAAATGGTACGAATTGAAAGAAAACGATCTCTAGAAACCTAGAGGAACCACCATAACTGAAACAAATCCAACATTCATGAAACTGAATGAGTTTTAATAGAATTATCCCAATTGCATGCGTGATCGGTTACATAATTTTATCACTGCTGTATTCATAGAGGGTTTTAACCCACAGAATTTTTAGAATTGTTTATTTTTATTGCAGAATCGTACAGTAACGGAGTCCACTAAGAGACTAAAATTAACTGGATGTATTGTACATATCATAATAATGACCAGATGTAGATCACTTTCTTTTTCAGTGTCACTGAGAACGGCAGATGAGTCTACTCCCATTCAGCTAGAATGTGTTTTCGGGCATTTTCAAGGTGGTCTCACGTATCCTATATATACTTTATACTTATTATCCCAACATGTACTGTACATTACATGAAGTCGGGCTCATGCTCAACTCGCCAACATGCTGTTGGAACTTGGAAAAATTGGAAGTTAGAGAGGTGTGTTTAAAGGGTTTTCTTGTGAGATGAAGGTTGTTTTCTATACTTTTTTTTTTTTCTATAGACAACGATGAAAAGCAAGTACATTTTATAGACTCTAGCCTGTCAAAGGCTGGGGAGCCTCAAACTGAAGTGAGGTCATGCACTAGTTTGTATGTGCTTACGGTCCTAAAAAAAAAAAAAAAAAAAAAAAACTAGCACTAAATAGCAATTTTACCAGCAAATCCGTACTTCTCCTGGGCTCCAGACCACCAGTGCATGCTCAGCCTTGGGTCAGACATCACTTAATAATATTTATGCAAATTTATGCTCACACGTGGGATTATAGCTCGTACACAATCGCCAAAGCGGCAACGAGTGGTCTATGTTTTAAAAGAACACGAAAGGTACTCTTTACTGGTTTTCTGGAAACCAAGTAAGATAACATTCATTTTTTTTCTATGGCCAAATACCATAACTGCATTCCATACATGCGGAACAACGTCGAAATAACTGAGAAAATGCTGTATATTTCCCATGGATGGGCCCGAAAAAGCAACTAAAATTAATCACTTCGGCACACGACATTCCTTCCATCCACCTTCGTGCTCCAGCACTACCTAAAATATAATCAATCACAGCACACCATTTCCAATGTTTGCGTCCAAACGAGCAGTTGCACCTTTATGGTTCGCAATACATTACTTTTTCATCTCAGTTTTTTGCACTTGTTTGCTAATACTTCCCGTATTTCTTGACACAGTTCTCCAGTATATCCAATAACCAAATTACTTTTTATGACAAATTATGTCACCGACCTCTTCTGTAAACACTCAAATACACTCACCTCCATATATAACTGTACATTGTCGATCTTCCAAGGCAGTAGTAAATCACCAATAAGAAATCGATGATGCATAGTTAGGCGAAATAAAGTAGTTAGCCACACATGATACGACGAGTTAAGGTCTGAAACCGCCACGCTTGGAATGAAAAGGAGATCGACTGCGTGTGCAGGAAGAAGGCAGTCCCACATTCTTGATTGTACCATTGTATTGCCACCTTGTCGATAATTGATTTCTTTTGCAGATAATTGATTAATATGACAGTTGGTGTATGCAATGATTCCTAAAAATATTTCAAGGTGATCGACCACAACATAACCCAGAAACTTCGATCCCACGATGGTGCATGTGAGGCCCTGAGGGACATGTTTGTCTGCAATTATATTTTTACTCACCATCACATGTCAAGCCTCAGGGGCGCTAATTTTATTATGCACTAAATCTTTCACGTGATACCTATAACACAAGGTATAATGATCCTGCACGTTTGTCGCATTTTGTGTAGTCAAATTAGAAGGGATGTTAATTACATAGTGCCGCAGTAATATAAAGAAGTATTATCTCACACACAGTTATGTGACGACCACAATGAAATATATGTTCAGCATGATCATGACTGTCTCACAAATACTGCTGCAAGAGTAAAGGTGTTAACTGGCTCGTCACGTAATATGAAGGGGCTTTCTCTGGTGTAGAAGTAACCCATTTAATGGGTTTACTTCTACACCAGCATTTTGTCTGATAAGGATTTATGTTCGTACCGCATCGTATATAAAGGCCTCAGCATGCTTGCATGTGTCGGTCTTGCTCACCTAATGGTGGATCTCCACGGTGCTCAATCTCTGGCAGCCTACACCTATTCAGTCCTTTATCCCTGAGGTCTCTTTGACTTCGTCCCAGGCTTTTAACAGCCTGCTTCCCACAACCCACATCGACGATCACACCTCTCATCTCCCGCACCCAACTGTCATCCTCCATCCTATCAACATGCCCAAACCATCTCAATGTACCCCTCCTTGTCAAAACACCAATACTCTCAAGTCCCATCCTTTCTCTCAGCTCTCCAGCTGTAATCCTAGTCTCCCCAAGCCTCGCATTCAAGGACGCATTACACCTCCATCCAATCTTTGTCATTTCCGTAAGCTTGAGACTACGAAAATCGTCCTCCTTTACTGCACAGGTCTCGCCACCATTACACTCCTAATACGTGTCGTATGCAGAGATCCTGCAGCATGAAGGGAGAGCTCTCTTTATGGCAGGAGAGGCAATATCTCCCTGAAATTCCTCCAACTACTCCTTATCCTCGTCATAGAGCTAGGCCCAGCCCCACCTCCTGCATATCACATGCCCTTCAGTGCACGTAACATGTCCCTCAAATAACAAAATTTTCCAGACACTCGAGAGACATCAGAATGATCAATACTTTCACACCTGATAATCTCTGTATGCTCTCCCCGATTCACCAGACAAGAAACCGGCATTATCTCACAGTCTTCTCCTAATACCACTACATCACAGTCTTCTCCTAATACCACTACATCTCTTATGCACATAATAATCACAAACAATGCACAAGATCGTGCTATTTCCCATACCCTGGTGGCAAACTGCACATGGTCACACTCCTGCTTTGACAGTACCTTCACTAGCCTCAGATATTATCACTTTTCTTTTACCTGCATTCACTCTCAAACCCTTGTACCGCATTCCGTCTCTCCATTCCCTAAATCTTTTATCTGCCTCCTTTTCGTTCTGTGCAGTCATCACCAATTCATCAGCATACATCTTCAATGGGAGTTCATTTCTAAAATCACGTGAGAGAGCTCCAAGCACCATCTATCTATCTATATACCTAGGCTGCTTCCCCCCAGGAAAGGGAGGTAGCCTAGACAGGACGACACACTCCCCATATACTCATCCATTCAAACACATTCATTCGCATCTTAGCTCCAAAGGGTAGAACGAACAGATCCTCACCGCACCACACCGCACAAGGGTCAACTGCGCAATGCAATCAGTGACATCCGCAGTAGGGCTCGACAGCAGAGCTGGTTTACCCCTGCCACATCATAACAGACTCATCCCCTTACCCGCACCTGACCTAAAGTGCTGATCAGACCAAATGCGGGAGAATATCCCCTCAGGGCTGCGTCATCACTTATTCATTCACAATTTCTCTCCATTTATTTCTGTCATGCACAGCCACTCTTCCTTGCTCAACAGACATCCCTCTCGCATCCAGCGCTCTCTTCAGCTGTCCATCCATCCTATTCGTGGTCTTCCTCTCAGCCTTACACTTCTCACATCAGATCTAGTTATCTTTTTCACCAATCGCTCATTATCCATTCTCTCCATATGCCCAAACCATCGCAACACCAAACAATATGGGGCTCAGGACTGACCCATGATGCACCCCAACATTCAAGGAAGGCTCATCATTCAAATCTCCATTAACTCTCACCAGGGTGTGAGCACCCACATGCAGTGTAATAACCTATATAACCGGCCACTCCTCTATCACAAGCTTTCTCATTGCCCAGGTCACCACCTCCCAAGGCTCTGTCAAAGGCCTTCTCAAATTAACAAAAAAAAAAAAAAAAAAAAAAAATCAGCTCCTTTCTTTTTCCTAAATATTTTTCTTAAAGTTGTCGAATGATGAGTATGACAACAGTATTTCCTATGCCTGGCATTAACCCTAACTGCATCTCAACAATATGCACATTTTCCATAATTGTACCTTCCAGGGTTCTCTCCATTACCTTCAGTATCTGGTCCAAAAGTTTTATGCCTCTATAATTTTCTTTCCTGGGCATCACCCTTTCCCTTGTATACATTTACAGTCGTACTTTTCAGTTAGTCATCTGGGACAACACACTCTTATGTAATCGTAATTAACAGCTCAATAACTAAATCCTCTCCTATATCTCCTGAGGCCTTCAAATTTCAGCAGTCAACAAAGACACATCCACTACCTTCCAAAGCTGCATTCTGCCAATTGTGCTGTTCACAATAACAGCATCAATCAAAGGCCAAAGGACAACCACTGGATCTGCTGTCTCCAAACCTTCCTTGTTCCAGTCTAACTCCTCATTCAGCGACTGGTTATAATGCACGCTCCAGGCGTCTTCAATACCTTCACTGTCCACCATTTCCATTCCTTCACCTGTTTTTCCTCTTCGCCATATTTACCACCTTATTTACCATATTTTTTTCCTTTTGATGTTGTTTAGCATATATAGTAAAAGTTTGCGAAACTCAAAATTTGTCCTGTATATCTCCTTTCTAGTCCCACACTTGGCAGCCAAGTATTCCAGTCTTTACCACCCCTTATTCATTCCCGGAAAAGTTCTTTTCTACTTGACTGCGGCTTCTTCACCTTCATCGTACCACCATGTTACCTTATATCTTTAAGGGCCCCTTGTCCCTCCTCACACTGAATCAGCAGCATTCAGGAAATAGTTCTTGGGAGCTCTGTACTGCTCATGAACCCCTACACTGCGGGGATGTTGAAGCTGCTCCTTGCGTGTCCCCTGGGATATTCGCACTCCGACTGACTTTTTAAAAATATTTGCCAAAAATCAGTTACTAGTCCTAGAATATTATAATTAAATATGCTTATGGCACATACCTTCGGCTTTCTCCTGGGATGTTTGTTGAGCCTTCGTTGACAACCGTAGGACTTGTGGAGACTTCTGAAGTTGGGTAACGAAGTCTCCACTTTACACTTCCCAACACCCTGTAATATGATTACCACAGCCTGATATTATCACCAGAAACACTATTCTATGATTTCCAAGTAGTTTGGAATCCATACTCCCAAAAAACCCACTGTGAAAGCAATGTAAATTATGAGAGCGTACGAGCTTCCCACCACTGATCATTCTCTGCTGGTATTCTGTCTTTTATTATTCATAAACACACTCACACTTCATATTCCTATTACTTTATTACACTTATATATATCTACAGCATTTACCCATGAGTTACCTTCAGTAATAGTAGTTTATTTTCACTCCAAGCATTCATTTTCTTGTTCAGTAAACTACGTAATGTATTTTCAATATTTACGTTTCTATTTTATTTACACTATGCTATGCACTGTCACTTGCAGTAACTTATAAAACTATTTTCTACTGTTCAATCATATACACATCCAATGCTTTCACTTGCTATTTATACATTATTTACACATTATTTACATTTCCACGTGCACTGTTTTAGAGTCACCAGAAAGATCGTAGTCACTGTCCATCATTATCATTGATATTAGCCAGCTCATGTTCCACAGCAGAGACACTTAGCCCTTTACCCCTTCCCACACGAGGTTTAGTGGGGGTAGTGGTCACAGGGCCCTTTGCATGGGGCTAAAAACAGCGGAATTGGACAGGCGCGAACCTGACATGGTTTCACCTTGAAAGATGACAGTAAACTGAATGCTGTAGCCTAGGGGCAGTGAAGGGTTGCCAGTGTCAGCGTGGTAACAGCTGCTAATATATTCGCCATAAAATGATTGGCAGGAAATCTACACAATACATAATGAATTAGGTAGTTCCAGGTGAATGTAAATATCACTTAGGCTTCTCCCTTCCTTTCTTATATATACAGCATTTTTATTATGAGAACAGGTCATACGGCATATTTCAAGGGTAAATAAACAGAGAAAATTAGCGAACGAGTGCACATGGGGTGTTGCCAGGTGATAATTAGCCCATTCCAGATGTGGGGCAGTATTAATTACCTTTCCTCTTTCTTTTATATATTATTACGTATAAGAATAGGGCAAAGGGCACATTTCAATGGATAAAATGAGTGGAAAAATCTGTCCAAAATTTGTGTAGCGCAGTGCAGCTGGGAAGGCAGGAAGAGAGGGTAATTGAGGGGAGGTAAGGAGGGGAGTCAAGGACAGGGGAAAAATGGCTAAATTGTCAACAGTGGATGGGAGTACAGATGACATTAGCAGAACTGAGTGTAGCTGGACACTGGTAGTACTGATAGATGATACAAGCCACCACTTGAAAGCCCAGGCGAATTCAAAATAACACAGAATCACAAAAGTGATGCCCTGCAGTACGATCCCTTGCTCCCGAGCATCACAAAAGTGACTCCCTGTGGTTAAGGGGTTAACACTTCTTTCAACAGCTCCCTGTTCAGTCACAATTTTACTCATCTTGCTATTAATGGCATCCCTTACAGTTTGGTTTCTCAACTTCTATATTTTCATCCTGGGTGCATAGTTCCTTCTGTTCTCCACCCAGTCCTTTAGTCCATGTTGCATAACAGTAATTTGTGTCATTGCACACACTCTTCACTCCCAATTTCTTTAATATCCAATTTCTTTAAAATCCACCTCCTGACCAGCAGATAGTCAATCTGGCCACTATTTTCCCCAGACTCACATATTAGCAACCTACTCTTTCTTTTCCTAAAATGCATGTTGCACACAATCATGTTCTTTGCCCCCCGAAATTTGAATATCTTTTCCCGTTCCACATTTCTTGCACCATATGTGCGTCCTCTTTATTCCCTTCATATCCATCAGATGGTTTACTCACATGACCATTTATGTTCCATCACAAAACTTCAATCTCATCATCCCTCTTACCACCAACCACATGTATCAAGTGATCTCGGAATCTATCTTTTTCTACATTATCCATGCCAGCCTAAGGAGTATACACCAAAATAACTGAAATCATATGTATACCAAACAGTATTTTCACTGCTATAATCCTTTCATTCACTCCCATTAAAATGACATATTCTACCCATTGCTCTTCAACCAGCACACTCACACCACCATATGCATCGACACTTCCTTGCCAAAATTGCTGATACCTACAGGCCCTCCCGGCAATGATTATAGCTGATCTTCCCCTATACCTGACTTATTTTTACATAACCGATATCCACTTACCTCCTACTCATCATCTCCACCACCTCCCTGGCTCAGCCTTTCAAATTACCCACATTTCATGAAGGCACTCTGAACCTCATGGGCGATTACATTTCCACAGGTGTGGTACTTGTTCTACTATTGAGTAAATTTAGGCAGGAGGCAGATCACAAGCTCCGCCCACCTGCACAGTCCCACATCCAGGCAAATTATTGAGGACTCATAGCCCACTAGCCATAGACAGTGACTGTGGCAGTGGCCTCGGGGCACCCAAGGAACACCCTCCGAGCATGACTTGGCACTATAACTGCCCTGCCATTATACACCCACAAATAGGGTAGCCTCCTGGGACGATACTTCCAGGTCTGGGGGCCCCCTCTCTACAGGGCTGAAGTGGTAGCCTGGGAACCACAATGCACTATAGCCTCTGCCACAAATCTGAGCCCCATCCCATCCTGCTCCCCAAAACTATGCTGGCGGAGCCTGCATCACGCCACCCCTCAGGGCCACGGCTAGGTAGCGGGGGCAAAGTTTTCTGGCCACATGTCCTTGCTTGTGTCAACTCCTGTGTTGTAGCTGGGTACCTTCTGTGGTACGTAAGGCGCATGTACAGTAGTGCATCAAACAGAAAGGTGTTTGGGAGAATATGCTGGCGTACTCTCCGTGTCTGTTAAAATTAGCAAAGAAGGACGGTCATGATATCCAGATGGCTAGGAAAACAGGAGCCCCAGCTCTCCTTATCTACAGCATTTCTATCACCCTTGGGAGTACAGCCCTGATCGGCCTATGTCTCTTGGGTAAAGTCGTATGTCAGTCTCATAACCAGTGTGAAATATTTACATTCCTTTGACAGACTAACAAATAAGAAAGTGAAGGAGCGTTGTGGTGTGGATATGGATGTGATAGGAAGCGTCAGGAGAAACACATTGAAATGGTTTGGCCATGTGGAGAGGATGGAGTGTGAGAGACTGACGAGGAGAGTGTATGTGAGTGAGGTGGAGGGGGGGAGAGGGAGGGGGAGGCCAAGGACGACATGGAGGGATGCAGTGGAGAGGTATATGAGAGAGGGGGGTGTCAGCTGGGAGCAGGGCAGTGAAATGGCGGGGGACAGGGCGACTTGGAGGCGATTTGTTTGTAGCCACCCCTTACGGGATTAAGGCGTCTGGCAATAGATAGACTGATAGATAGTGTGTGTCCATCATCATCATCACCACCCTAATTATCCTCCTCCTCCTCAACATCATCATTATTATCTTCATTTTCACTTTGATATCTCCGTCTACGACAGGCCAGTGAGGATCAGTTATGCCATATTTTGTTTTTCACAGTTTTGCCCTCAAAATAAAATCAAGTAATCTCGGAAGGATCAGATGGCCAGTTTTGCTTACATTACACTGAACTTCAAAATACCAAATCTATCCTTTCTCCTACTTCGTCTTCCCCTATTTTCCTCCCTGTTTTTCCCCTCACTTCTACCTCTCCCTTGCATCCCCTCTTATCTATCTTCTTCCCCTTTTTCTCGCTGTCTAACATGCATCATTTTCCACCCGCATCTTCCTTCGTCTTTCTTCCCTCACTAAATTCCTCATCTCTCCCCTTCTTGACTTCTCACTAGCTCCCATTTTCCTCACAGTTCACTTCTTTCTCCTCCCTCTTTCACTTTCGTTCATCTATTTTATTCTCGTTCTTATCTTCCTTTCTTCTTTCTTACTTTCTCTCTCCCCCTTCTCAGTACCACTCCCTCTCTCCCTCCCTCCCTCCCTCCTTGAGCTGCCACTGTCAGACCTCAAGTTTATGCTCGGTGTTCTCTCATAAAGAGATACAGAAGCTCGCAGAGAGAGAGAGAGAGAGAGAGAGAGAGAGAGAGAGAGAGAGAGAGAGCAGGAAACGAGGAAGGGTGGTGAGAAACAGAGAGGAAGGGATGGAATAAAATAGGTATGGAGACGGTGAAGCAGAGTGCAAGAGAAGGAATGAGGGAAGGAGAGGGAAAGAAGAGGTGGGGACCAAGGAAAAAAAAAAACGGTGGTGGTAATCCCTGTGGAGAAAAGGGAAGGGAAGGGAGTAACTTAAGAGGGGGGGAGGGGTATAAAGAGAGTAAGTAAGGGTAGAAGATGTTGGCGGAAACGTATTAACCCCAGTCTGTCTGGCAAAGGAGACCCATCAAACGCAGGCAGGCAACAGCCCCTGCAGGACCGTTCTCTACGGTAAACCATTGTTCCTTGCGGTACACAGTGCCTAACCGCAGAAAGGTGCAAATAGATGTGTGCAGGTTTGGTTCCCAAATGGACATTTCATTTTCGATTCTCCACCCTTTCAACAGGAGCACCATATTGGGATCTACATCGCCCTGCTATATGGTTACCATCCACCATTGTAAATCCTTCCCTGGTTTACAGGAAACCAAGATGCTTGTCACTCAGTGTAGGGCCACTTGAAGTGGAAAGAATGGTAATAAAAAGGGGCAAGAACGATGAGTGAAGTAGGAAGAGAGGAGGACAGACACAGTAAAAGAATGATAAAGGTGAAGGAAGAAGTAGGCAGCACTACATCATGTGACTTGGTGTTGGTCGCCACCACCTTCCACTTAGGGGGAAAGCAAAAAATCAAGCATCAAGGGAGGGAAGGAAAGTAATAGATGGGATGAGAGGGAATGAGGAAGGGAAGGATAAGCGTGAGAGAGGAGGAGAGGGAAGGAAGGAAAGTGAGGTGAAGAAATGAATGACTGGAAGTCAAGAAATGGAGGGAGAGTAGAAGGAGTAAAAAAGAAGATTTGGGGTTCGAAAGAATGGAAATGAGTAAACAGAAAGAAGGAGAGACTTAGAGGGAAAGAGGAAGCAAAACAAGGAGGACTTAGTCAGCAAAAGAGGGAGAGAGAGAGAGAGAGAGAGAGAGAGAGAGAGAGGGGGGGGGGAGCATGCCAAGGGAAAGGGGATATGGAAAAGAAGCGAATAAAAGAAGATGAAAGAGAGGGGAGAAGAGGATTGGAAGTGCTATTGTCCATCCAGCTGTTAATCAAAATGGTAACACTGAAAGTGAGTGTGTCCCTTTTACTTATTCTTTTGGAAGTATTGACTCGGGAGAATAGTCTTGTGCTCTAGTGTTGGACGATGGGCTGGGGATATGAGAGCTAGGAGATGCATCATGGCTTTAATGTGCAATGTCAGCACCAGCAACTAACAGTGTTGTGCTTTTAATGATGCCGAGTCACAATGCCATTAGCCCGATGGCATTGCCAAACAGGCACACCTCCACATTACACATAGGTAGACGTGACTGTGTATGTTCTGCATGTGTAGAATAGTATAAAATAGTAATTACAAACATATATATATATATATATATATATATATATATATATATATGGTATTTCCACTCCCACGCACAAAGGGTCAATCAGCCCACGCCCATGGAGGCGGTCATTGGGGATCTCACCATGCCTAAAACGTACAAACTATTTCTGTGCATAAACTTGGACCCGCAGGGGTCTCCCCTTACCATCGGTGGTTCCACCCTTCCTATAACTTGAATGGGGTGAATTTTTGTCACTATGGAAAATTTCATGTTCGTTTAATGTTTCTGCTGAGGTAGGAAGTGTTACAATGCTTATGACCTGGTGCGACTGAAGCTGTATCATTGTGTAAAAATTTGTGATCCCAGTTAAAAAAAAAAAAAAAAAAAAAAAAATCCATGCCTAACGGTTGTGGGTGGAACACCGGGGGAGGCCGGGAGATGCTGCTCCAGTGGTGGGTGCCCTTGGGAGAATCAACCCTCACGAAACTTGGCCAGGGGGAAGCCCTACCACTGTGTATTATTTCGCTTCCCTAACTCTCCTAACAAAGTGCATGGACCTCATTCTTCAAGGAAATACTGCAGCTCACAGAGTGAATGAGTGAGAGACATAGTTAAGAACAAGCACTATATTTTGCCACCTGTGTGAGTGCAGCAAATGGTAATAGTCGATGAAGAAATACAATAATATACAAAGAATACAGTAATCGAAGACAAAAAGAGAGACATGGAAATGAAAGGAGCAAATATAATTTACATGAAGGTACATAAAGTTTAGTGAAACAAGAATAACAGCAACAGCAGACATTCGAGAGTGTGCAAATTAGTGTGAAGGGAATGAGTTTAAGGAGGCAAGAGAAATATCAGAGAGAGAGAGAGAGAGAGAGGTACAGTCATGATTACTAATCTCTGACCAGAGACGCGTGGCGGGCAGTTTTATGACCACACACGAGCTACGCATTCGAACACAGCCTCTGCACTGCTGGACGGGTCAAAGAACTGTAACCAGGTGATCTGAAGCGTACTACTCCTCATATCTTTGATATTACCATATTCTTATGGTTTCTCCTCCATAATTTAATAATCTGTGTTTATTGACAGGGGCCGACATTTCTTCAATCAGTCTGCAGTTTAACAATTTCTAAGAAGTAAAAAAACATGTGCCACTATATGTGGGTATTGACATCATATATACCGTAATAAGTATTAATGAATTAACGGCATGAACTGGCACACATTTTGACCAGAGGGGGCATGCAGCTAAGACATCGCCCACTGGATGGCAACGGCATAGATAAAAATAAGACTAGATGCCGCATCGCCCTATGTAATGTATTAAGGCATTTCAGATCTGCAGTCGATGGTGTTCTCTTGGTCGAGGCTTTTTTACCATTAGTGTGGGTCTAGTTATTTGTCCCTTAGGATTTAGTATAGGTTAGCGATTTGTCTGTTAGGTGAATAGTTTTAGGGTCTTTAGATTAGGCATTTTTGTTTATAATATAAGGTTAAAAATATAAAAAAGTAAAAAATAATAATAATAATAAAAATAAAAATACAAAAAATAATAAAATAAAAATTATAATATATATATGTACGTGTGCATGAAAGTGTGTATGTTCATATGCATGGATGTGTGTATGTATGTATGTACTATATATATATATATATATATATATATATATATATATATATATATATATATATATATATATATATATATATATATATATATATATATATATATTTTTTTTTTTTTTTTTTTGCCTTAATGACCAGGGGCTCCGGCCCCAGTGGTCGATAGGCAAAAAAAAAAAAAAAAAAAGCATCGCCCATTCTTCAGTACAGCGGCTATGCGTCTTTGCGGCCGCCATCTCGGAGCGGTCAAGCATGTAATAGTGGGGCTTGTTTTTGAGCGAATTCTATGAAAATGAATGTTGCTGTGGTGTAGATGGTGATGGTGGTTATTGCTGTGGTGGTGATGATGATGTTTATTGTCGTGGTGATGGCGATGATGGTTATTGTTGTGGTGGTAGTGATGGTGGTTACTGTAGTGGTCGTGGTGGTTGTTGCTGTGGTGGTTGTTGCTGTGGTGGTGGTGGTGGTGATGGTGGTTTTTGTTGTTGCTGTTGTGGTGGTGGTGATGGTTTTTGTTGTTGTTGTGGTGGTGGTGGTGGTTATTGTGTTGGTGATGGTGATGGTTGTTGTGTTATTTGTGGTTGGCGTTGTGTTAGTGGTGGTTTTTGTGGTAGTGGTGGTTGTTGTGATGGTGGTTAAAATGTTGGCTGTTGTGGTGGTGATTGTGGTTGTTGTTGTTGTTGTGGTGGCTGTGGTGGTGGTGGCGATGGATGTTGTAATCTCTGTGGTGGTGGTTGTTCTTGTGGTGATGGTGGTTGTGGTTGTTTTGGTTGTTGTTGTTATGGTGGTGGTGGTTGTTCCATTGGTGGTGGTGGTTGTGGTGGTGGTTATTGTTGTGGTGATTGTTGTTGTGGTTGTTGCTGTGGTGGTTATTGTGGTGGTTGTTGTTGTGATGGTGGTTGTTGTTGTAGTGGTGGTTATTGTGGTGATTGTTGTGGTTGTTGTGATGGTGGTTGTTGTTGTAGTGGTGGTTATTGTAGTGATTGTTGTGGTTGTTGTGATGGTGGTTGTTGTTGTAGTGGTGGTTATTGTGGTGATTGTTGTGGTTGTTATTATGGCTATTGCTGTGGTGGTTATTGTTCTGGTTGTTGTTGTGATGGTGTTTGTTTTTGTTGTTGTTGTTGTCGTGGTTATTGTTATGGTGGTGGTTATTGATGTGGTGGTTGTTGTGATGGTGGTGGTGGTAATTGTTGTTTTGATGGTGGTTATTGTTGTGGTGATGGTTTTTGTTGTGGTGGTGGTTGTTGTGGTGGTGGTGGTTGTAGTGATGGTGGCTGTTGTGATGGTTGTGGTTTTTGTGGTTGTTGTGGTAGTGGTTATTGTTGTGATGGTGGTGGTTGACGTGCCGGTGGAAGTGGTGATGGTGGTGGTGGTTGTTTCTTTTTTTTTTATAAATAACAGAACGGAGGAAGGAAAACAAATGAGTAGAAAAAAAAAAAAAGAATCCATACGCCAGATTACTGGGATCCTCCGTTCATAAAATATCTGTAACAGTTAGACTTGAACAGCTGTGGGTTGAAATTTGGAGGGAAACAACTCTGGGGAAGCGAATTCCAGAGAGATGCAGTTCGGGGAATGAAAGAATTCTGATAGGCAGAAGTTGTGCAACATGGCTGAGTGACATTCCAGTCATGAGCGCTTCCAGATGCCCGTGTAGCACGAGGGAAGGCATGGAGAGGCGGCACCATGGACGCAACTTTGTCTGAGCATTTACCAAAAAATATCTGTAAAATAATGCAAGGGAGGCAACATTCCTTCTTACTTGCAGGGGAGGTAGTTTATATGTAATGACAGGGTTGTTAATGGTTCTAACAGCTTTGTTCTGAAGTTTGTCTAGTTGTCTTAATGCAACCTCTCCACAACCATTCCACAAGGGTGAGCAATATTCAAGCTGAGAGTGCACATGACTCTTATAAATTATAGCTAACTGCTCATCAGCGAAGAAGTTATGGACTCTATACAATAATCCAAGTTTCTTTGAGGCGGTTTTAGAATGTGATCTGACATGAGAGGTCCAGCTGAGGGCACTGTTAAGCGAGACACCAAGAATTTCAATACTTTTGGAGATGGGAATATTAGTAGCACTGAAGGTAATATTCGAATCTGGCAATATCTGTCTATGAGTAAACTGTATATATTTAGTTTTACTAGCATTAAAAGAGACAAGGTTGTTTTGTCCCCATTCACTGATCGTAGATAGATCTTGATTTATGGAAATGGCTGTACTGAGTTGAGAGGTAGAGATATTTGACTTTGTAAATGGGTGTCTGAGTGTGAATGAACTATGTAGTGTTGAGTCATCTGCATATGAGTGAATGGGATTGTGAGTGACAGATAAGAGATCATTAATATGAACCAGAAATAGGGTTGGCGCCAGAACTGATCCCTGAGGCACGCTGGCGTTAATTGAGTGGAAATTGGAATGTACATCATCTACATTTATTCTTATTTTCCTGTCACTAGGATATGAAGAAATCAAAGGAACAAAAGACTTTAATCCATAGCAAGGGAGTTTGGACAGCAGGGAACGGTGCCATACTCTGTCGAAAGCTTTAGATATATCAAGAGCTACTGCATGAGTTTCTCCAAAAAGATCAATTGATTGATGGATGGTATGAGTTAAGAGATTGAGTATGTCAATGGTGGATCTTTCATGGTGAAAACCATATTGTCTATCACTAATTAAGTTGTTGGATTCAAGATGTTTAACAGTGTGCTTATTAATTAAAGTTTCAAATACCTTACCAAGAGAAGATGTTGTTGTGATGGTGGTGGTTGTTTTTGTGATGGTGGTGGTTGTTGTGGTGGTGATTGTTGTTATGGTGGTGGTTGTGGATGTTGTTGCTGTTGTGGTGGTGGTTGTGGTGGTGGATGTGATGCTTGTGGCAGTGGTTGTTGTTGTTGTTGTGGTGGTGGTGGTGATGGTGGTGGTGGTTGTTGTTGTGGTGGCTGTTATGGTGGTGGCTGTTGTTGTGGTGGTGGTAATGGTTTTGGTTCCTGGTTCATCTGAAACGTGAACTTGGTGGACTGCAGGCTTAAATTTCCCTTCTGCAACCCACCATCCTCCTTTCGGAGGATAGGGAAGTAGCTGAGGGAAGCTTGCTTAACCAGACAGTTGAGTTGCTCGTGCTATCGGTGTCACCATAGATATATTCCGACGCTTTCTACACCCGAAAGCAACACAGTGCTGTTGCATTTCTAGGTAAATAGTGGTCAGCTTTGACCATCGTCAGGAACACGACATCGTCTGCCTCGACCGTTCCAAGATGGCGGCCGCACAGACGCATCTAAAGTAGTGTTATGCGACATCTAGGCTTATTTACATCTATGGGCAACGGGGCCTGTTATCACTAGAGAAAAACATTCAGTTCAAAGTAGTAGTATTAGTAAATTTTTGTCAATGGTATAAGTATTATAAAGCATTCTTACTTAGATTATGTCGTGTGAATGCCGGCTGCTGTGGTAATCGTGTATATTTCTCTGCTATCACCTATCAAGAGCTCTGTTAAAGGCTCGTCTCAAGAAATAGGTCAGTGAAATAATAAACAGATTAATAAAACCCGGTATGAAATTCAAATATCATTACGCACTCATTTTAGACTAAAAATAACAGCTATAACCAAATCTGTCTATTTCTTACCACGCATATATTACTTGAGAAAGTAATATAATATGTGAAACATAATTGCTTCAGTGATGCTTAGAAAATTGTTCATTGCAGCAATAAACCTTTCTGAAACGATGGTGGAGTGTGTCTGACTGTGTAGCCTTGGCCTGGCCACGACTTTGGCAAATTCTCTGGTCAGAGATTAGTGATCATGAGTGTACGTCACTGAATAGAATATTATAGAGAACTTCGAAAATCTGTCGCGAGTCGGAGCTTCTTGGAAAATGCCAAATTTGTCACAGCCAAATATCGTGTGCTTAGATGACTGATAAGAATAGTCATAAAATACAGTTTTATATACAAAACACCGATTTCAGAATTTCATGATCAGTATTTATAATTGGGCAGGTCAACGGAAAAATAAAAATTAAAAATATGAGAGATAGAAAAGTGTGCATCTCCAATGAATGGATTTGTAAACTTCTTTATTGTCTACTGTAAGTGAAAAAGGAAAATCTCATATCCCCTTAAAACTGAGTGCAATTTTTCGCCTGTAATCGTTTGTAACAATGGAACAATAATTTTGGTTATTATAACTGAGAGGAAAAGAGGGAATAAAAAAGGCAGATATGTATAGATACTACATCGTTTAAGCTATAATCACTGTTGTGACATACTTAAATATTCTACGACTACAAAATTTAACAAGAAGAGACCATATTCATAGACCCGAGGCAAACATATTGCGACCAATTTTCAAGTTTATTTGAAAATCATGGAATATGTGAAATTGTCTTATTAGAATGCGGCCTTATGGCCAAAATTGAAAACTGCTAAATATCAGCTGATGCATCAGCTAATGCAACAGCTGACATATCTGATCAACTCAAAATTTCAAACAAAGCAACCTTACATTTCATAAGAAGGTCGCTGAAATGCCTCATCACATATGAAACTGAAAATCGCCTGATAGCCAGCTGATGCATCAACTGGCGCACAGCTGACATGTTAAATTAACTCAAAATTTCAAGCTGTGTAACTTTGTATTTCATAAGAAAATGATTGAGAACTCTCCAAGAGCACATAATCGAACTTTTCTTGAAGGAGAGAGAGCCAGAGAGAGATCCCTCAGGTATAGCCTACCACTTATAGACCTGTTGGCTTAGCCTTGGAAGAAAATTAACTATTTTTCCTCACCTTTCCTTTTGTTTGGACCACTGTCATAAAGTCTTTGGGAGCAAAGTGGACTCGTGGGTATTACTGCTCTTGGAGTAATGCATCAACATTCATTTTCAGAAAACGAATCTTACAATCGTTACTTTTAATATATCATTGCCTCACGTTATGCATTGGCCAGCTCCATTCTGCCCATATTGTTAGTCGCGTTTTCCATTTTTTTTTTTTTTTTAATAATGGTAGGCACTTCTACCTTTCAGAATTAACCATTTCCAACCAAACTTGAACACAATAACCAACCTATGACTTAGTTGTGTACGCAAGGTTGTGCTTGCAAGGCAACTACTCGTTGCCTGGCAACGGCAGAAAAAACGCTTTTTTCGTACTTTTCACATTTTGAGCCGTAGAAGCATTACTAATGGCGTAGAAAGCTTTGGTTTCTTTAGGCGTAATGTTAGGTTATTCCCAATCGGAACTGTGCCATCCATTTTTTTCCCCTCTCTCCTCTAGTTTTCGACTGGCAGCCCTGCCAAGATTGGCTTCAGGGTCCCTAGCAACTCTTCTTCTCCTTTCGGCTCTCCCCTTAGGGATCGCCACAGTGGATCGTCCGTCTCCATCTTACTCTATCTTCTGCATCTTCTTCTCTTACACCTACCACCCGCATGTCCTCCTTCATTACATCTATAAACCTTCTCTTTGGCCTTCCTCTCTTTCTCTTGCCTGGTAACTCCATTTCCAGCATCGTTCTCCCGACATACTCCTCATCCCTCCTCCGCACATGTCCAAACCATCTCAGTCTCGCCTCTCTAGCTTTGTCCCCAAACTGACTTACGTGTGCTGTCCCTCTAATATGTTCATTTCTAATTTTGTCCAACCTCGTCACTCCTAGTGAAAAACGCAACATTTTCAATTCTGCTACCTCCAACTGTGCCTCCTGTCTTTTTGTCAGTGGTACTGTCTCCATTCCGTACAACATGGCTGGCCTTACTACAGTCTTATAAACTTTCCCTTTCATTTCTGCAGAGACCCTTCTGTCACAGATCACTCCTGTCACCTTTCTCCACCACACTCCATCCCGCCTGCACTCTCTTTTTTACCTCTCTACCACACTCTCCGTTACTTTGTACAGTTGACCCCAAGTATTTGACTTCATCTACCTTTGCCACCTCTACACCTTGCAGCCTCACGGTTCCCCTGTCATCTCTCTCATTTACACACATGTACTGAGTCTTGCTTCTGCTTACTTTCATTCCCCTTCTCTCCAGCGCATATCTCCACCTCTCAAGCTCTGCCTCAGCTTCCTCCCGACTCTCACTACATATCACAATGTCGTCCGCAAACATCATTGTCCACGGAGGCTCCTGTCTAATTTCATCTGTCAATTTGTCCATGACCATTGCAAACAAGAAGGGCCTCAAAGTCGATCCTACATGCAATCCCACCTCCACCTTGAAACCCTCAGTCATTCCTACTGCACATCTCACTGCTGTTACACTATCGTCGTACATGTCCTTCACCACCCTCACATACTCCTCTGCCACTCCTGACTTTCTCATACAGTACCACAGTTCCTCTCTCGGTACCCTGTCATAAGCCTTCTCCAAGTCTATAAACACACAATGCAACTCCTTCTGGCCTTCTCTGTACTCCTCCATCACCATTCTCAAAGCAAATATGGCGTCTATAGTACTTCTCCCTGGCATGAAACCAAATTGCTCCTCGCAGATCCTCACTTCTCTTCTTAGCCTAGCTTCTACCACTCTTTCCCATATCTTCATTGCATGGCTGATCAGCTTTAAACCTCTGTAGTTGCTGCAGCATTGCACATCACCCTTGTTCTTGAAAATCAGAACTAGAATACTTTTTCTCCGCTCCTCAGGCATCCTCTCACCCTCCAGGATATTGTTAAACAATCTGGTAAACCACATCACAGCCATCTCTCCTAAGCTCCTCCATGCTTCCACTGGTATACCATCTGGGCCCACTGCCTTGCCATCCTTCATCCTCTTCATGGCATTCCTCACTTCCTCTCTGCTGATCTCTTGCACTTCCTGACTCACTACCTCCAGCTCTTCCAACCTTCCCTCTCTTATATTTTCTATATGCATCAAGTCTTCGAAATACTCCTTCCACCTTCTTAGTATACTCTCCTCACTTGTCAGCACATTGCCATCTGCATCCTTTATCATTCTAACATGCTGCACATCCCGCCCAGCCCTGTCTTTCTGCCTGGCTAATCGGTACAGGTCTTTTTCCCCTTCTCTACTATTCAACTTCTCGTGCAGCTTGTGGTATGCATTTTCTTTTGCTTTAGCAACCTCTTTCTTGGCTATGTTCCTCGTCTCCTTATATTCCCGAATGCTTTCTTCGTCTCTGTGTCTATCCATATTCTTCTTTGCCTGCTTCTTCCTATTTATGCTATCCTGTACTTCCTCATTCCACCACCAAGTCTCCTTGTCTTCTCTCCTCTGTCCCGATGTCACCCCAAGTACCTTCTTGCCTTTCTCCCTCACCACTTCCGAGATAACTGCCCATCCGTCCTTGTCTTCCCTGCCTGCGAAAGCCTGGCTCACCTCGTCCCTATATTTACTACTGAAGTCTTGCTCCTTCAGCTTCCACCACGTAATCCTTGGTTCAGCTCTCACTTTCCTCCTTGTCTTCACTTTCAGACTCCTCTTTCCAACCAACACCCTATGCTGTCTTACTCGTACTACACTCTCCCCTGGCACTACCTTACAATCACTGAATTCTTTCAAATTGCATCTCCTACATAGGATATAACCTATCTGCGACCTCCTTCCCCCACTCTTATACGTAATCCTGTGCTCCTCCTTCTTCTTGAAATAAGTGTTTACTGCAGCCATCTCCATCCGTTCTGAAAAATCAACAACCATCTGACTCTCAGCGTTCCTCTCCCCGACACCATACCTGCCTATCACCTCCTCGTCACCACTATTTCCTTCTCCAACATGCCCATTCAAATCCGCTCCCAAAACCACTCTTTCCTCCCTGGGTATGCTCTGAATCACTTCCTCTACTTCACTCCAAAACTCTTCATTTTCCTCCAAGTCACACCCCACTTGCGGGGCGTATGCACTGATGACATTAATCAGGACCCCCTCAGTTTCCATCCTCAAACTCATTACTCTTTCCGACACTCTCCTCACCTCCAATACATTATCTATATACTTTTCCTTCACCACCACCCCTACACCATTTCTCCTCCCATCCACGCCATGGTAAAACAACTTGAACCCTCCAATCATCCTCTCTTTACTTCCCTGCCATTTTGTCTCCTGCACACACAGTATATCAAGGGTCCATAGCAACCACTACCAGTTTTCAAAAATGCGCAATTAATTCCCTAGCGGCTTAGTGGAACTGAATGAAAGTTTGCATGCTTATAGACATTGACCAGTACTACAACTTTCTGTACACCTACTGTATGTGCAACATTTGCGAGGTCAAGGGATAAAGGTCATCAACTGTGAAAATGGTGAAAATAGCTAAATCACGAATATCTATCTATCTGTCTATCGCCAGACGCCTTAAACCCGTAAGAGTGGTCACAAACAAATCGCCTCCACGTCACCCTGTCCACCGCCATTTCACTGCCCTGCTCCCACTCACACACCCCTCTTTCATATACTTCTCCACTCCATCCCTCCATCTCATCCTCGGCCTCCCCCTTCCTCTCCCCCCCTCCACCTCGCTCACATACACTCTCCTCGTCAGTCTCTCATTCTCCATCATCTCCGTATGGCCAAACCACCTTAATGTGTTTCTCCTAACACTTCCTATCACATCCATATCCACACCACAATGCTCCTTCACATCCTCATTCGTCAGTCTGTCTCTCCATGTGACTCCACATGCTTCTCTCAAATAACTCATTTCCACTGCTTTCACTCTTGACTTCTGTCCCTCCAACAACGTCCAAGTTTTACCTCCATAAGTCAGAGTTGGTATTATAATATTGTCATGTAGTAACTTTTTTACTTCCATTCTCACTACCCTTATCACTGCTTTCAGGAAACCAGCAATCTTTTTTCCTTGTTTTACCCTTTCAAGCATTTCACCCTCCAAACTTCCATCCTTACTCATCACACTACCCAAATACTTAAAAGCACTCACATTTTCCATTTCCTCCTCATTCAACCTCACTGTACAGTCACTGACTTCGCTTCTCTCGAAGACCATAACTTTACTCTTCCCAACATTCACTTTTAGATTCCGTTTCTTACACACTCTCCCAAACTCATCCATCAAGCCTTGAAGCTCCCCTTCGTCTTCACGTAACAACACAGTATCATCTGCAAACAACAGTACAGGGAGTTTTCAAACATAGCCCTCTCTCATTAAGGCCACTCCAACATCCACTGCCCTACCTTGTAGCTCTTTTATAACACCATCCATATACAGATTGAACAACCATGGAGTCATGACACATCCCTGTTTTAATCCAACCCTCAAGTAGAAAAAGCCACTCAGTTCACTATCCACACGCACTGCAACCGAAGCACCCTCATACATACTTTTCACAGCATTCAACAACTTCCCATCTTCTCCACATATTCTTAATACTTTCCACAATCCTTGTCTATCCACCCTGTCATATGCTTTCTCCAAATCCGTGAAGGCCGCATACAATTTCTTTCCCTTCTGTAGAAACTTTTCCACTGAAGATCTATGAACGAATATCTGATCTACACAACCTCTTCCCTTCCTAAAACCTCCCTGTTCTTCTCCAGTTAATTCCTCTGTTATTTTCCTACCTCTGTCAATAAGTATCCACCATACTTATGGCTGACATTAAAATTTCTTCAGTTGATGTATTTTCTGCCATCACTGGCCTCAGTACTAACAAGGCATATGGGCCTGATGGGGTCCCTCCTGTTGTTCTCAAGAACTGTGCTTCTGTGCTTACACCCTGCCTAGGCAAACTCTTTCGCCTTTGTCTGTCAACTTGTACCTTTCCTAATTGCTGAAAGTTTGCTCTCATTCAGCCAGTCCCAAAGAAGGGTGACCACTCCCAACCCTCCAACTATCGTCCAATTGCTTTAACGTCCTGTATTTCAAAAGTTTTCGAGTCAATTCTTAATAGAAAAATTTTAAGGCATCTTTCCTATCACAACCTTCTTTCCGATCGTCAGTATGGGTTCCGTCAGGGACGCTCCACTGGCGATCTTCTCACCTACCTTTCAGACTCCTGGTCATCCTCCTTTCGGGACTTTGGCGAAAGCTTTGCCATTGCACTTGACATCTCAAAGGCTTTCGATCGAGTCTGGCATAAATCTTTAATTTCCAAACTGCTCTCCTACGGTTTCTATCCTTCTATCTGTGCCTTCATCGCTAGCTTCCTTTCTGGTAGTTCTATAGCCGCTGTTGTAGACGGCCATCGTTCTTCTCCTAGATCTATCAACAGTGGTGTTCCTCAGGGCTCTGTCCTATCACCAACTCTCTTCCTTTTATTCGTCAATGATCTTCTAAGCTGTACATCTAACCCTATCCACTCATACGCTGATGACTCCACCCTTCACCTTTCCATTCGGTTCCCGCAACGCCCATCTCAACAGTTACTTCAAGAAACAAGGGATGAGGCTATGGCACACCTAATGTCTGAC
This sequence comes from Coenobita brevimanus, assembly GCF_032717465.1. Taxonomy (NCBI): domain Eukaryota; kingdom Metazoa; phylum Arthropoda; class Malacostraca; order Decapoda; family Coenobitidae; genus Coenobita; species Coenobita brevimanus. The sequence goes on from NC_136956.1 coordinate 13,833,448, forward strand.
TTGGCTCGTATCGCTGACTGGGGTAAAAATAATATGGTTGTCTTTAATGCATCTAAGACTCAGTTCTTACACCTATCAACCCGACAAAATCTTCCACAAGTATACCCATTAATGTTTAATAATATTCAGCTTAATCCTGCATCATCCTTGAACATGCTTGGGGTTTCATTTACTCAAGACTTATCTTGGAAAGATCATATTACATCTCTTGTAAAATCTGCTTCCAAGAGATTGGGTGTGCTAAGCCGACTCCGCTCTTTCTTTACCCCTGCACAATTGTTGACTCTATACAGAGGTTTTATCCGCCCCTGTGTGGAGTACAACTCTCATGTGTGGGGAGGCTCCCCACATACAGCTCTTCTCAATAGGGTGGAGTCAAAGGCTTTTCGTCTCATTAACTCTCCTCCTCTTACTGACTCCCTTCAACCTCTGTCTCTTCGCCGCACTGTTGCATCTTTATCTCTTTTCTATCGCTACTTTAATGGTCACTGCTCCTCTGAACTGTCTGCTTGCATTCCTCCACCTCTACGACGGGCGCGTAGCACCCGTCTGGCAGCAAACTCTCATCCTTTTTCTGTCCAACTCTCTAATGCAAGAGTTAACCGTTACTCCCAGTCTTTCATTTATGCAACAGGTCAGCTCTGGAACTGTCTCCCTCTGTCTGTATTTCCTGCTGCCTATGATCTCCAGTCTTTCAAACGCAGTGTGTCCAGGCATCTCAAAATGATCGGATCTTGAATTTGGCTCTCTATTGTATTTTGTTTTTCTCTTGGAGGGAACTGTTACTGCGGGCCATGGCCTTTGGTTCCTTCTTCCTCGCATTAAAAAATATATATATATATATATATATATATATATATATATATATATATATATATATATATACTTTTCCTATTACACTAAGAAGACAAATGCCCCTATTATTACCACACATTTCTTTTTCCCCTTTTCCCTTGTGCATTATACTTGACTTCGAATCCTCCAGGACTCTACCTTCCTCCCTGGCCAATCTGTGAATCTTCCTCATCCATTCTACGACTATCTCTCCCCCATGCTTCAGCATTTCACCACACACTCCATCATTTCCTGGGGGTTTCCCCATTTTGACTTTCTTCATTGCTTCCACAGCTTCCATCCTACTGATTTCTTCCTCTCTCCTCACATCCATCTTTCTCCCAGCCATTCCCCAGCCACTTATACTCGCATTACTTTCATTCTCTATGTTTAGCAATTCCTTAAACTGTTCTCCATCTGCTCACTTTTCCTCCCTTCTCCAATAGTAATCTACCATTTTTATCTTTTACTTCCCGACTAACATCATTGCCACCTTGTCTAACTCTCTTTACCTCTTTCCAGAACATTTTCTTTCATTCCCTCCACTTGACAAATTCCTTCCAAATTCCTCATCCACTCTTTTCTTACTCTCTCTTACTAATCTTTTCACCTCTCTCTTCCTCTCTACATAAACTCTCTCTTCTGTCTGTCAACTTCTTCCATGCCCCTGTCTCTCATCCACTCATTATATGCTCCTGCTTTTGTGCCACAGCCTGTCTCACCTCTTCATTCCACCATGCTGTTCCTTACACCCCCTTTCGTCCTCATCCCACACACCACCTCACATGCAGCACAGATTCCTTTTGTGAATATCTTGCAAACATCTTCCACGTCCCCCATTGCTCCAAATCATAGTTACCCAATTGCTCCTCCACTTCTCTCTTATATTCTGCCTCTTTCTCATCCTCTTGTAAACTTTCCACCCTCCTTGCATATACTACTTCCTCCCCCTCCCTTCTTCTATTTCTCCATGTCAGTTGTACTTTGATTCTGGCCACCACCACATGGTGGTCAGAAAGTCCACTCCCCAACCTCTATACATTCTTGCATCCATTACATACCTTCGTATCCTTTCATTCACACATATGTAATCAATCATTGCCTTCCGTTAATTCAGTTCACCACTCACCCTTCTCAACACTCGCTATGTATACCTATGGATCATTTTGAGCCTGAAGAGGGTATTGGCTATGACCAACCCCTCCCGGCACAAATGTCCACTAAAGCCCTGCCAGTCTCAGCAGGCACACCCCGCTCACCAACTACTCCATCCACCTTCAGAGTCCCTACTTTACCATTCATATCACCAATCAAAAACACTCGTTCCTTTCAAACTTTTCCATGCACACTTCCACATTTGTCCAGAACTCTTCTCTCACTTTGCATGCACGATCTTGTGTTGGCGCTTATATGCACACAATCGCCCACATTTGTAGTCCAACTTTTAATTTTACCCACACAATCCTTGAGCCATGTAATCCATACTTTCTTATATTCTCCATCCATCTGTTACTCACCACAATACACACTCCTTCTTTTGCCCTGTCATTCTTACCTGCTCCCGTGCATACACCCCATCTATACTCCCATTCTTTCACACTCTCACTTCTCCATCATGAATATGCTCACACAAAATGCTAAGACTCTGAAGATTATTAAGCCAGGACCATGATTCTTGGGTAGAACGTTGCACTGGAGTACTTCCACAAAAAAAAAAAAAAAAAAAATGACAGTATCGAAACTCACTTCCAGTCGCTGGCAGCGCCAACTACATACCTCTGGTGGGCCATTCTGTGAATTTCAAGTTTCCTAGCTCCACAGTGGATGGATGGAATCGAATAAAACTTTGCACGGTACAAGAGTGCTTCGTACATGCATGCCTTACATCTGCCAGGTCAGAGGTCAAAGGTCATCAAGTGCAGAAAAAATGGAAAGCGCAAAACTTACAAACTTGCTCGCATGAAATGCTAAGGCTCCAAAGATTATTAAGCCAATGTCGTAATTCTTGGCTGGAATGCTGCACTGGAGTACCTCCATATAGAAATGGCTTATAGTGTTGAAACTCACTTCCTGTCGCTGACAGCGCCACCTGTAATTTGTGCCTCCAGTGGGCCAAAGCTTGGTCCGCTTAAAACTGGCCATCGTCACTTACCAGCTCGGGATATTATGGATTTTATTCGATGGTATGACGTGATAAACGTACAGAATTTTTACATTATATCACTGAGATTTCTTTGAGGACTGGCAGTACAGAGTATCCGAAGCAATATGAACTCGACCATCACTTCTTGAGGTGACTGTACCTTATCATCTTTACTAGCCTGTTTCTTCTTCCACACATCCTGCTTTAACACACTCTCCTAATTAATTTCTCACCATCCATTCACTTGACAGGCCGTAATCTCCTGGGGTTTTGAGGCTTCCCACCACCTCTTTCCTACCTTATATAGTTTTGCTCTATCATAATATGATAATGATATTAAATAATCTTTTTATGATCTTCAAAACCATGTGGATGTGATAGAAAGCGTTAGGAGAAATACATGGAGGTGGCTTGGCCATGTGGAGAGGATGGAGAGTGAGAAAATAACGAGTAGAGTGTATGCGAGTAAGGTGGAGGGGGGGAGAGGGAAGGGGAGGCCAAGGATGAGATGGAGGGATGGACTTGAGAGGTATATGAGAGAGAGAGGGGTGTGAGCTAGAAGCAAGGCAGTGAAGTGGCATTGGACAGGGCGACATGGAGGGCGATTTGTCTGTGGCCACCCCTTACGGGATTGAGGCATCTGACAATAGATAAATAGATAGATAGAAAACCGTGCCCACAGTCCCGTGAGAGATTTATTTCAGTTGATTTTCTTGTCTATCTCTCCTTTTATCTGTTCTGTTTGTCCATCTGTTGTAAGATTGTGGAAAAACGATTAGATAGAAATGCAACCAATTCCAAATGTTGACTGAAGGCTATCGGCGGAATTAATAAATAAAATTTTGATAGAAGTAGGTCATAGACAAGTTGAGGGTTATGAAAAGGATAAAGTGATTCAGTTTTGAAGGCCATCAATTAAACGTAAAATATAATGTTCATTGTTCGGCTCTGTAACAAACCAACACTTAATTTTAATCTAACTTAGGCTGAACTTTACGGTTAGGTTTACGGTTAGCTAAGAATGATGACTTTATTTGGATCCCTGGATAAAAATAGATCAAAGGTCAAGACTACAGGGCGTGGTCAGCTTAAACATTACTTCTGATCTACTTTGCGCTGATGTTTGCGGAACAGCTGAGGGTAAGACAGAGTTAAAATTATTCGGTTTTGAGAAAAATTGGTCATAACTGAAGGTCATAGGCCAAGATTAAATATTTAAGAAAAATTGGCGACATGACAAGGTCACTGAGCAATGTCTGATATTTGGTGAAAGGTCACAGTCACAGGGTAAGTACAGTTATGTGAATTCATGCCGATTGTGCAGCGCAGGTGCTATAGTCCATCTTATAACTGTGGTTGTTGTGCTTGGTTCTGAGGTAGATGGAAGCGTTCCAGGTTCATTTCTTATAGTATATATATGATAGTTTTGATAAAAACGGCAGCTGTAGAAGATCTGATAATTTCGATAATTACCGGTACGGTAGTTGCTGTAGATGGAAGCTTTTGCAGATACCGTGGTTATGAAAGATGTATATACCACTTGTAATTGTGGAATATGTAGTAGTTGTGTTTGTACTGGTAATGATAACTACTGATAGAAAAGATGATGTAATAGTTGTGGTATTAATGAATGGGGGTATCTAAACTGAAGGAATGCACATGATCGTGGTAAATGCTTTATATATGGCAGGTAACTGTGATAAATATGTTACTTTCGGTAGATGTTGTAGTTTTGGTGGCCACGGTTAATGTTGTAGTGAAGGTAGAAATGTACGAGACACAGGGTGGTTGATTAATATAACTAAGTTACCTGTCTTGTTTGTGACGTGAATGTCGTATGTCTTCTGTATGTCTGTCTGTCTGTCTGTCTGTCTGTCTCTCTCTCTCTCTCTCTCTCTCTCTCTCTGCTCAATTCCGTTCTCGTTTCCAGAACTACCTAAAGTTAACATTGCCGTTAACTGTTTCTTCACTATAACTGTCTCTTAATCTGAGTTAATTCTTCTCACAGTGCAAGAAAAGTCACAAAAATCGTGTTAAAACCCTGAACACTGAGGTTTTTCCGCAATAGAAGCCTTTCCAATGTAGAAAAAAGTTGCTTTAACGTACGAAAATCCATTTAAGTAAGTCAACGTACTGGAAAGATTAAAGAAGTACAAGGTTCATTATTTTGGTTATACTCTGACGATGCAATATCAGCGCTAGCCCTGCAGTGGCTCGAATCATAGTAACGGCCTTGAGATCGCATCAGTTCAGAGCTTTAAGACGCAATTGGTGATTTAAAGATGATATATTACGATCTGGCTTGCTGTAGATCACGGCAGTCTAGTCTCTGGTTCCCAAACATAAAACCGGATATTATGTGATTAGCTGTTACCTTCATTATATACCGCTGACCGCACAGAAATATTCGCGTTTAAAATTGAGTGCATTTGAAATTATGCCTCAGATGTCACATTAATAATTATAAACAACTCCAAATGTGTCAACCTTTTAAGTCAAGGAGATATTTAATATACGGATGTGTTCGGTGCACCAAATTTCTCTTGAACACAGGTAAAGTCATTTTCTTATTACCCTCTGCAACGTGTATGGACCCCTGGCTAGGTTTCCATAACCGGGCATTTAAGGTAAGATGACTGAAGATCGACATGTTGGGTCCTCCAAAGCTGTTACGCCAACAGATGGCACAGACCAACTGACCACCAAATAACCATATTGTTTTGGCATCTCAGTGTCACTCAAACTCATCATCAAACAGCCTCCCCCGTCATCGGTATAGCCATTGTCTCATCAGTGCCTACTTAAAAAAAAAAAAAAAAAGTTTATTATATAACAGAAAAATTAATTTGAAACATCTTTACTGCAATTCAGAATATAATAATGATATAATTAAAATTATCTCATCAGTGAACTCCTTCAGTTAGAAAAGCTTTTCTTTAAGCTGAAAAAAGTCTGGTTGTTCATGTTCTTGATGGCGATAATGAGTGGCCCTGCAGATCCATCAACAGCACGCAAGTAACCGGTAGTGAGTTGGTCTTCAGTCCAAAGGGACCCGGGTTCAAATCCCGCTGGGGCAAGGAACAGCTTAAGGATTTGAATTTCATAAAAATCAGACTTTGCTGATCTACCAGAAGTCCCGCCGACATGTCGTAAAAATACCCCCGCTAATACCAATACATCAGCCCTTTATGAGACAGCCCTAGCAGGTATTCGGTATGGACGGTGGGTGTTAGCGCCGAAGTGGTGACATGTAGAGGTGTGCGGTACGTAGGAGGACTACTGGGCCTTGAAAGCAGGCTGTGAAGCCTATGCCCAGAGTCGGTCACATAAAAAAAAAAAAAAAAAAAAAAAAAAACGCCCTTGCAGGTGCAGTGAGCTGATGTTCCATTGTAAACGACAGTGTCGCCGCAGCGAAGCGTTGGGAAAAGAGTGGAAGTTTGGTTCCAAGATGGACGTAAGATTTGTGTCTCTCCACCCAGTTAGCAGGGGCATCATAATAGGCTCCATATCATTCCGTTACTTGGGCATGTGGTAGCCATCCATCGTTGTAAATGGTTTTCTGGGTTACAGGAAACCAATAGGTTTCTCACTCAATGTGGAGACACCTGAAGGGGTATGATGAAGATTGAAGGTGGAAGGAAAATGTGAGAAATGGGAAGAGTTTAGGACAGACATGGATAAAGAATGATAAATGCAATGAACGAAGTAGGCAGCACTGTCTCAAGTGAATGGATGATGGCCATCACCGCCGGGACAGTAATAATAAAATACTAGGGAGGACCCCACATTTCCGGAATTCTTAACAGAAACTTTATTATAAGACCTACAACAAATCCAATTTAGTTCCCTCAAACTACTCCCCTTGAGACGTTATACACTTGTCCCAGCACTTTGCCCTTTCCTGGAAATACTTCATGTAGTCGTCTTTGTCATCTTGTCCAGAGACTACTGCTAATTTTGCCGAGACATAATGGATGCCACGATTTTGTGTCAAAAACCATTAGACTGAACTCTAAGGAACATCTGTACCCACCATTAGTTCGTCAATAGTCGCACGACGATTTTCCACGTTTGCCTGCCGAATTTTCGCGAAGTCTTCATCAGTCTGAAAGACCGAAGGACGGCAAGGACGTGGAGAGTCTTGAACTGACATGTTGCCTTTCTTAATGCGTGCCTACCATTCGTAGACGTGTGTGTGTGTGTGTGTGTGTGTGTGTGTGTGTGTGTTTATACCCTGCTCCTTGAAAGCTTCCTCAATCATTGTCACTGCCTCAGCTGCAGTTTTCCTGAGCAAAAAACAAAATTTCATTCATAATCTTTGCTCATTCCAATCTCTCACAGTGGTTTGAGGACGAAAATCGCAGAAGCCACGTGTACAAACAAAGAATAAACGCCAGGAATACTGACTGGACTCTCTCAGTGCGTTGTCACGTGGCAGAATTATTAGACAGCACGCAAGTGGTGCCTAGTGGCGCAACGGGAAACTATTTCTTTTTTCCCTTACTCTCGATATATTCCAGAAAATTAGGGGTCTCTCTCACATATAAGTATCTTCTTACAGAAAGCATTACCAGGTTATGACAACAACAATTATAAACTCAAGACAAGAGTATACCATCAAAATTATGCCTCTTGCAGTTAAAACTCGAAAATGGTCAGAACTACTATAGTTGCGGCGCACGACTCTGAGGTTGTCATTATCGTACCCTGGCAACCTATCATTCAAAAGTGCGTCCGATTTGTTATCATACTATACACGAATCATATTATTATGCACGAATATATTATCCACGAATAATATTATACACAAACATATTATACACGAATCAATGCGTCTCATATTATACTCGAAATTCGACGCACTTTTGAATGGCAGGTTGCCAGGGCACGATAATAACAACCTCAGAGTCGAGCCCCGCGACTATAGCATTATCTAGGCAGACTTTGCACATATGATGATGTGAAAATGCCAAAAATATTAAGAAGAAGAATTAAACCTAGTTATACCTAAATATTTTTGTTCAACACTAACTTCACCAACAGCTGTATATGAGAAAACTAGTTCTGGCAAATCATAGCAATGAACACTAGAAAAATATATAAGCAGGCAACTAGTATCGAAATTAATTTATATTTTTTGCAATCAATCTTCCGTACTGTAGATGAATTTTCTTTAATGGGGTGTCAGGGTCCATCAGGTCCTAGAGAAATCAAGCATAATTTTGTTTCCTCGTTAAACTAATGGATAGTTTGTACAAATTTCCTCGTTCAGCTGCTGTTTACTCTTCTGTAGAGTGGTCAGATGAGCAAGAGGCTGCCATTCTTTTGATTAAACTGGTACTATGGTCAGCAGGATAGCGTTGGCCCTACAACAGTTCAC